>NC_072807.1:35815859-36119375 GCF_028583425.1 Eublepharis macularius | reverse complement strand
GTTTGCCTTTCCCCAGGCGCGCTCCCAGGGCTGGCAGTGTGCTCCTGGGGTTGTCAACTGCGCCCGGCACCCCCTCTTTGGTGGCGCCGGGAGCAGACTACCCCCCTGCCCCCCCCCCCCGTCGATCTGGCCCTGACTGTGAGGCAGATACAGCAGATCTAATTGGAGCAGCAGAAGCAGTGTAGACCCGGCAAGAAGCCAGCAGGATAGTTCGCCAGCTCCTGAACCCCAGCTATAGGCCTGGTGAAACATCTCCCTGGAGGAAATGGCTGTGATGGAGGGTGGACTCTATGGTACATATCCCACTGAGGCTCCTCCCCTCCCCAGGCCCTGCCCCCAAATCTCCAGCAATTTCTCAACCCGGAGTTGTCAACCCTAAGAACTCCCTAAGGTTGTTTTTATATTAAAAAGCTGGGAAGAGCCAGCGATGGATCCCCAATGTCGCATCTGTTCCAGCCATTGGAACAGAGATGAACTGTCCTTAATGCCAATAGCTGGCAGCACATTGCAGAGTTCTGGGTTTTAAACATGAAGAGTTGTATTGTCCTCCTTGGGGTGGGGCCTATGTCCTCGCTTTCCTGTTCTTGGACTAAAAATATTTTGGACTCCCCATTCCAAAGGACCCTGAGGAAATATGCTTCCCTCCTCAGAGGAGAAAACAAGTGTTTGCAGTACAGCACAAATCATCCCTCCCACCATCACACTTTCCAAACTCACAGCCAGCAGCGAGAACGTTACAGACGGTTGAGGATTTCTTTTTTTAACCCGCTTCTCAACTGGATGCTATTCTTTCTCCGGTTCTCGTTTCTCTGAAGATGGCAAACAGCCCCTGTGCATTTTTTCACCCTGCATGACTATTTCTCCAAAGAAGGAACACAAGCAAAGAGGATGTTGTGGGCCCAGGAGATTGTGTGCGAAAGGGAATTCAGACATGCCAGAGAAGAGGGAAATGCTAGGAGTGTCTTGATAAACATATCAACAACCACAGCTTAAGCCTCACCATCCCCTGGTTAAATTTTGCTGAAAAATCTGATCCGCTTGCTATATCGATGCATTCTCTAACAACCAGACTTTTACTGATTTAAAAGCCAGAAGGGAGGTTGTTCAAGTTAAAGAGAGCAAGATGGGGAAATCACGCGAGGTCCCACAATGAGGCAGGTGCCTCAGCATGCATTCTGGTTGCTGCAGGAACCGAAATGGCATCCAAATTCAGCCCCCCCTACATCTGCGCCTGTGCAGGCCCTGCTAGCAGTTTTCAGTTCACTCGTTAGTTATGGCTTGCATGGATTTTGCTATTTGCATGGCGGGGGGTGGGGGGCAGCATTTTGGAATCAGAGAGGGTGATATCTACATTGTCCAGAATCTGCAGGCCGAGCCACGTAATGGTCTTTGCAGCAGGGGGGAGAAAAATCACATCTTCCTTTTCCCAGAACGGCCAGTCTGGGAAGAGCCAGCTTTTTCTTGTGCTCACAGCCTGGGGGAAGGAAGCGACGGTGCCGAAGACGGAACCCGGGTCAAATGAATCTGCCAAGGATTATATGAAGTTGGGGTTGGAAGGTCAACTCAAGAGACATCAGGAAGGAATGATTGCTTACAGATGGCTCCAGAGCCACAGGCCGAGGGAAACCCCAAACGTGTCATCTCTCAGATTCCTGAGTCTCAGTCCCCTTCCTTGGTCTTTGATTTCTAGAGCGTTCCTTGCTCCTTGATTCCCCCTCTCTTCCATTTCCTCCGAGTTTGCCACAGCTTCATTTTGCACTCCACCCCCTCTCTACAAATTGATTTAATTATTAAAAGCACATGGGAAGCTTTTGTGCCAAGTTCATGGCTGTGATAAGGCCACAGCCGAGGCTGATGAAGTTCAGAAACACTGCAGAAGGTCTGGGGGGATAGTCAAGTTTCAGACGACAGATCAGGTGGCTCCATCTTTTCCCTGGCACATTGAAATCAGTGGATGAATCTTTTCTGTTTTGGGCTAAGAAAATCTTCACCTGCTTAATTTGGGTGGGTTAGCTTGCCGTTGAGAGTCCCAGAGCGGGTCCGTGAAAAAAAGTTGGTAGTCTGGCTGGCCTGTTCCCAGTTTGTGATGAAAAATGATATATTTATAGCCAGGGCTTTTTTCTGGGAAAAGAGGTGGTGGAACTCAGGGGTGGAACTCAGGACTGCACAATGACGTCACTTTGGGTCAGCTGGAACAAGGGGGGGAGTTTTTAAAAGTTTAAATCACCCTCAGCAAAAATGGTCACATGGCCCGGAGGGCAATCTAAACTCCCCTCTGTCTGGAGATCAGGGGGCGGGGCCACCGGCCATGTGACCATTTTCAAGAGGTGCCGGAACTCCGTTCCACCGTGTTCCTGCTGAAAAAAAGCCGTTTATAGCTAAAAATCGGGTTGCCAACTTTTAAAAACTGTTTTTTACGGCAGCCTGGCTGCTCTGAAAATTTGACAAGTAGGGGCCTTGCATGACCTTCCAACTAAGTTGGCCCTAATGCTGTCCATATACATGCATTCTCTGTGGTGGCCCCCACTCTATGGAATGGCCTACCTGAAGAAGTTGAGAAAGCTCCCACCCCCCTGGCTTTCTGCAAAGGATGCAAAACTGAATTATTCAAACAAGCAAGCAAGCTGTATTGTCGAAGGCTTTGTATTGTCGAAGGCTTTCACGGCCGGAGAACGATGGTTGTTGGGGGTTTTCCGGGCTGTATTGCCGTGGTCTTGGCATTGTAGTTCCTGACGTTTCGCCAGCAGCTGTGGCTGGCATCTTCAGAGGTGTAGCACCAAAAGACAGAGATCTCTCAGTGTCACAGTGTGGAAAAGATGTAGGTCATTTGTATCTACTCAGGAGGGGTGGGGTTGAGCTGAGTCATTCTGTAAGAGTTTCCCAGGGTGTGGAATGCTAATGGCGGGAGGCTTCACTGTATCCTGAGGAGGTTCTTTTGCATATGGATTGGTGTTTGATGTGCTAATCTTCTCTGCAGGGCTATTGTCGGGTGTGGAGTGTTTTGTTGGCCTGGTGTTTTTCAGAACTGGCAAGCAAGCAAGCCTTTATTGGCATATAGAAAATATAAAATTATTCAAGAGGGCTTTTTACTCAGGCAGGAGAGCTGGAATGTAAGGCAGTGGTCCCAAAGAGATGATGAGCCAAGAGATAGGAACTATAGGGACGCCTATGTACTGTCTGTTGCTTTAAGTATGTTCCAACTGGATAGTTTATGGCCATTTCCACATGCCCTTAAAGGGACAGCCCATTTACAGAATGATGGCAACATCTCAGTTTGCAAGACATTTGCAGGCTGTTTGGCTTCCGTTTTTTCGGCACCTTTTCTGGGAACGTACTTTCTGCGGTGATAGAAAAGGTGCTGAAAAAACAGAAGCCAAACGACCAGCAAATGTTTTGCAAACAGACACATCCCCAGTGTTCCATGAGTGGGCTGTCCCTTTAAGGCCATGTGGAAACGGCCTGTATGTTGTTTAATATGTTAATCTTAGGCTTGCTTATGCTCTTTTTAGCATTTCTTCAACTCTGTATTGGATTTCTGCTGGCTTTAAATCTTTGTAAATTTGCATGTATATACTCATGACATTTGTTGAAATGTCTTTGGTATTGACTGTACTGACTTGTACTGTGCAATCTGCCTTGAGTCTCCGTGAGAAAGGCGGACTATACATGATTTAAATAAACAAATACATTTAGATATTTATACCTTGCTTTTCTCTCCAATGGTGGCTCAAAGCGGTTTCTGACATCGTTGTTTTCTCTTCCATATGAGCTCCACAATGAGAGTGTGACTGGCTCAAAGTTACCCAGTAACCTTCTATGGTAGAGTGGAGACTCAAACTTCAGTCCCCCAGATGGCACTCAGAGCCAAGATATAAGTGATGCCTTACACAGGTTGGACACTTGTCAGTTTCCCTCAAGTTTTGATGGGAAATGTAGGTGCCCTGGTCTTGCAGCTTGGCTATCCGACTGCTGTCCAACGGACTTTTCAACTGTCGCTTGCCCAACATTCTGCCAAGCTGCCTACATTTCCCATCAAAACTTGAGGGAAGCTGGCAAGTGTCCAACCTGTGTCAGGCGTCACTTGTAGCTTGGCTCTCAGCCACCATACCATCGTGGCTCTTTTTCCTCACTCTTTTCCTCCATGGTGCTCTGAGCTTTTTATCTGTTTACCAATTTCAGTGCTGCTGAAGGTGGAGGAGCAAGGGGGAGGGTGATAAAGAATGATGCCTGGATTAACAATAACCAAATTGTGCTGTCAGAATAAACATACACCGTTAGTGTCTCTCGGGGAGAGAAAAGAGCAAAGGTGGGAGGGAATCCTGCTTGGCTGCAGAGTTTTACGATGTTTTTTGGATGGAATAGAAGTCGCTGGAAAGTTTAATGAAAGATACTTTCATGGACATTTATGGCACGGCTACATATTTTTCCTCCCCAGCGTCCTACATGTAAGAGTCACAGGGCCTGATTCAGTAAGGGAGATTTACAGGCTGAGCTGGCTAGTGGTACATAAACAGAATTCCTTTCTGACATCCATCGTGATTTAGCAGTTAGAGTTTGAGATAATATTAATAACAACAACAACATTCGATTTATATACTGCCCTTCCAGACAACTTAACGTCCACTCTGTGTGGTTTACAAAGTGTGTCATTGTTATCCTCACAACAAACACCCTGTGAGGTGGGTGGGGCTGAGAGAGCTCTGAGAGAGCTGTGACTGACCCAAGGTCACCCAGCTGGCTTCAAATGGAGGAGTGGGGAATCAAACCTGGTTCTCCAGATTAGGGTCCCGTTGCTCTTAAACACTACACCAAACTGACCCCACCTAAGCTTGTAATAGAAAGTGTCATCTTTTAAAATTGTTTTTATTATCAGCTTTCTCAAGTGTTTTTTGAGAACTGTTTCGGGCTGCTAAAAGTTGTGTGTAGGGTTTGCAACAGCAGGTCATTTTTAACAATGATTTTCATGTTGTATGATTTTATCCTTTTACACATTTTCCGAAGAAAGAAGCCACTGAAAGGAACCTGCCCCTTCAGGCAACTCGAGTGAGTGAGCCCACCTGCGTGCTATTCTTGCTATGTCATAAGCCCAAAAGAACGGAGCCACAATGCTTTTTACTGACGCACATCTTCCGATTTGTTCAGCATACCCAAGTCCAACTTGTGGGATATGAAGGATTAGCAAGTTCAACAGACACCGGCATTTCCTATCTGGCTCTTCAGGTCTCATGTGGAACCATTTTATCTCTGGCCTTATGCCTTGAACTTAATGACTGCTGCTGGGTTCTGCCCAACTCAAAAAACAGCCAGGCCATATGGAAGGAAATGGTGTGTTTGTAAGGTGGAAGGTGGGGGATAAGTGAGCTGCTAAATATGTATATAAGAGGGGTGGGTCTGCCTAAATTCTGGCCCAAGATGCCTCCCCCAGCTGTAAGTAGTAAAGAAAAGAGCACCTACTTGGGGAGGCCATGAAATGCCCCCCCCAAGTGGGAGCAGGCTGAGCCTTGGTGGGGGGTGGGAGGAAAGGTGGGAGAAGGGCCCCTGAGGGTTGGGGGGCATTCTGCATGCAAAATGCCACCCCTGGCAAGACAAGCCTGCCTCTACATTTTTCCCCATAGGAAATAATGAAGAAGATTAGCAGCAGCAAGCTAAAAAGACACTCACTTTTCCCTTTCTTAGGCGAGGATAGGGGGACCTGGTTTGGGGGGCCATAACATGGCCCCCCAAAGTCCAATCGGTCTGAAACTTTATTATTAGAGAGGAGTTAGAGGAAGGTCCTCACCAATTTTGGTTTGATTCAGTGGGAAAATGCCTCCCTCAGGCGTCCGGGAAGACGGAGGCTTTTCCCATTGAAAAGAAACCCGAAACAACCCGAAACAACATGAAACGTTTTGGAAATCGCTGTTTCGGATTACCCGAAACGTTTCGGGTTTTCTGAAACGTTTCGGGAAAACCCGAAACAACCCGAAACAGGTTGTTTCGGGTTTTTTTCGGGTATCATATACCCAAATTGCACACCCCTAACTATAAATAATCTAAATAAAATAAATGAAAGAGGACCCATTGACTCATGGTGAGCCTTGGGGTTGAATGGGGATCCAAACCAGGTCTCTGTGGACTCCGTTCCAAGTTTAGCCAGTGATATCGCACTGGCAACAAAACTGTTAAAATTGCAAAGAGTGTGTGTGCGTGTTTGTGTGTGCAAGAGAAGAGGTGGCAGGTGTGCTGGAGAAAGTGAAGTCAGTATGCAAGGGAGCAAAAGGGTGTCATTAAAAAGCGCCTTTTAATGGCCTACAGAGCTTATTCCAAGTAAACAACACACACACACACACCCTGAAAGGACCCATATGTTCCCAGCCATTTCCTGCCTCAGCCACACAGTTTTCTTAAGGTGGAAAAACAGGCCAGCAGTCCGGCCTTCTCGTTGCGCCGAACAACCGTGCGCTTGTCTGCTGCTGGTGTTTGCGGAACATGGTTGGGAGCAGAATTGCCTCATTATTTCCTGAGGCAAAATGGGAAATTGAAGGCTCCTTTCAAAGGAAAGACAGTGGCGACCCCAAGCCAGAAACAAGGGAGCCTTGTCTTCTCCCTGAGCGGCTTGCTCGAGGGGCAGGTGGCAGGCACGAGCTGCCCCTTTGCGCAATACACCCCGAGGGCCGATGCAAATCCATATGGGGTGCAACACTTTTCATTGCCCGCATAGAACAACTTTGCTTTGCGGGGGCGGCCCCAAGGTTTTTGCTAAAGCAAGGCCTTCCTACGAGGGCCTTCCATACTTTGTCGATTTCTGTAGTCTTTCCTAAGCGGTTGGCAAAGCCTGTTTATCTGCCAAGCAGAGTATCAGAGAGGAAGAATAAGAATGTGTTTGTAACACTTCTGTTCTCATCTCACAGTTCACTGTTGGACCCCCAAACGGGCACATTACTCATTCTTGAAGACTCTTCTCTATTTTCCTGCATTCATCCCATCCGGAATTGCTCTATTTTAAATGCCAGGAAGGTGTTTGCGCTTCAAAGGGAAGCTAGAAAATGTACTCGTTCGACAATCTGTTATCGGCAGATGAAAACGAGCTTTGAGGGAATGTGAAATCTGGCAGCATTGCACCGTTGTGGCGGTGATGGTTACACTAAACAGCCTTAGAGATAAGATACGTTTATTCCTTTTTCAGGCATTTAATTTCCAGAGGTTCTGGGGTGGGGCTGAACTCAGTGGCTCTAGCAGCCCACACTGATGACGTTTTGAAGAGGAATCATGGTGAAGAAAACCAAAAGGATGCACTACTTCACACAATGAGCAGTTGGCTTGTGGAACTCACCACCACAAGATGTGGTGATGGCCGTTAGCTTAGGTGGACATGAAAGGGGGTTGGACAGATTTATGGAGGATGGGTCTGTGATAGCGGAATAGGAACTTCTAAGTTCAGAGGTTGGATGTCTAAGCTTACCAGATTTCCTGCTGTGGTAAGAAATCTTCCACCCTCTGTCCCTGCTGCTAGTAAATTCAGTGCAAGGAAACCAAGATAAAGAATTGCTGGTTTACATCCACGGATAGAAGAAAGGTAGGACGTAAAATGCCCTAACTAAAAACAGATGCAGGAGGGAATCGCCAAGGGAAACTCACACCTCTGAGGACTTTCCTTGTAACATCGTCTCTACAATACAGATTTAAAGGATCCTGACTTGCCCCCAAGGATTCCTGGGAACAGCAGGCAGAGACCGGAAAGAATGCGCAGAACCTTTGTAAAATTACATTTCCCAGGATTCCTTTGGGGCAGGAAGGGTGAACAGCGAATGCAGTGTAGGTTAGGAGTGATTCAGCGTGTGTAACCCAGGAGAATTCATGACTAGTCCTGATTATCCTCTCTGGGAAAGAACCATGTCAGTATTTGCATTCCACATTCCAAGCAAGGAAACAGCTTCCCATCCAGTAGCCCTTAGAACAACCTTTAAGGTAGGCCAGGCTTATTTAGAATGCCCATTTTTCAGATGGGAATTTGAGAGAACGGTGGCTTGCTTTAGGCTGCTGGGAGAGCTTGTGGTCAAGGATGGGACTGAACCACGGATTTCCCAACTCACAAATGGCTCTTCCAGTCAGTGCCACACTAGCTGTTTGGTGGCTGACCCAAGTCTCCACTGATGGAGGGGATGCTTTGGACTCAGAAAGGAGAAGCAGATGCTTAACCTTTTCTCCCACTTCCCTCCCCTGGCTGCTTTCGCTTTGTCATAGCTCAGAATGGCAAGCTTTCTGGAAACTGGAGGAAAAGTCCGGTGGAGAGAAGAGACCATAAGGGACAAGTAGCAGAAAGAGCAAGATTTAAGCACTATCTTGTTCTCCATGTTTCTCCTCCAAATACACCTTTACTCACCTTTAAAATACCATACTATTTCTTATTAGCCAATAGCCACCACTCTACACCAATTCCCTGTATACCCAATAATATAGTCTCTTCAAGACACGATAACCTGGATTTTCTTTTAGAAATCCAAATTTTGCCACATTGAGGTTATAAGATACTGAGAGCCAGTGCGGTGGAGTGGTTAGAGTGTCAGACTAGGATGTAGGATACCCAGGTTCGAATCTTCATTATGTCCTAGATGCTTGCTGGGTGACCTTGGGCCAGTTACAAACTCTCAGCCTAACCTACTTCGCAGGGTTGTTGGGAGGTAAAATGGAGGAGAGGAGAATGATGTAAGACACTTTGGTGAGAAAGGTGAGTTATAAATGAAGTAAAACACACACAAAACACTAATCACGAAGGAAAGAGTTCCGTAGGTGAATAGCTTCTAGGATCCCCTGGTGGCCTTTTTAAATGCATTGCAGAATTGCTTCTTTGCACTCCTATAATTAGAAGACACTTAAGTAGCATTCCGGACACTCCCTCTACTGGATTCCAAAGCCCAAAGTTATCCCCTTACCAGGTCCATCCTCATCACTCAAAATAATGCAACTCTTAAGTTTTCCAGTCTATTTTGGTACCCAAGTCTCTTGAGGTTTCTAGTCATCTCTTCTCACTCTGTTCTTTTCCTCTGGTTGCTAATTCATCTCTCAAAGATGCTGACTGTGAATTCTTCTCCGGAGAGAGGGCCTGCTTATCCTAAAACCACAAAACCTGAAGAAGTTCTTTTCCCACCAAGTAGAGATTGTCTTTTCGAGTGGTTTCCATTTGTGGGCGGGTGGCAGCCTTTTTTCCCCTTGAAATTTATGTCCTGATCTTCTGCCCCCAAAGGGCTTTCAAATGCAGTCTGAAATGTCTAATCCTTACGAGCAATTAAAAAGAAAAACGGCTCCCAATACAGCAGCTGCAACCATTTAGCATTCCACTAGGGGGCAAGGAAAGAACTTTTTGTCCTCTGCTGCCCCGTGTTCCAGAACATTCCATAGAGCAGGTCAGAGCAAAATGGCTGCTTAACTCGTGGTGATATGGGATTAGTACAGAAGTCATCCTGGGAAATGTAGAAATACTGGCAGTTCAGCCATGACAATGAAATGATTTAAGTTGCAGGACAGTATGGGGGCACATATTTATTTACGTTATTTATAGTCCGCCATTTGCACTGAGACTCAAGTTGGATTACACAGTCTGCGTTAGTTCAGTAAATTTCAAGGACATTTCAATAAGCAATGTAATGGGGTCTATACATGCAAATTTGCAAAGATTTAAAACCAGCAGAAATCCAATACACTGTTGAAGAAATGCTAAAACAGAGCATAAGCAATTCTATGACTAATACATTGAACAACATAAAACATATAGGCATTCTTGGGTGATTTCTATCCCACTTGATCAGGGGTACAAGTGACTGCCTAGGCTGGCAGAATTCTAGGGGCTTCAAGCTTTGGAGAAAAGTCTACTAGGGAAGATATAATCCCACTTTATTTGGTATGGTGGAGCATTCAAACTTCCTAGCTCTCATCTGAAAAGGGAAAGCTCATGAAGAGGTTTTACTGTCCTCTAGAGATGGGCACGAACCGGGAAAATACCGAATTGCGCAGTTTATGGTTCGGCACATTTCACGAACCACGAACCACGAACTTTCATGAATTTGCCCTGGTTTGCGAACTGGTTTGTTTGGTTCATGAAAATGTCACTTCCAGGGTAGCAGAAGGTCTGCAGAAAGCCCCTCCCCATGTTGCCTAGGAAACTGATGAGTGGATCCTGGAGAGGGTGGATCCTGGAGAGAATGGGGTTTGGGGAGGGGAGTGACCACAGCACGGTATAATGCCATAGAGTCCACCCTCCAAAGCAGCCATTTTCTCCTGGGGAGCTGATCTCCATCACCTGGGGATCACCTTAATTCTGGGAGATCTCTAGGCCCCACCTGGTGGTTATTGTTGGAAGAGGAGGATTCAACACTGT
This sequence comes from Eublepharis macularius, assembly GCF_028583425.1. Taxonomy (NCBI): domain Eukaryota; kingdom Metazoa; phylum Chordata; class Lepidosauria; order Squamata; family Eublepharidae; genus Eublepharis; species Eublepharis macularius. The sequence continues at coordinate 36,109,021 of NC_072807.1, read as the reverse complement.
CCCTCTCCTCAGGTTTCAGAGGGAGACAAACCAAAGAATTAGAAAGATAGAGAGGTTAGGCCACTCTGTTTACTGTTTTCTGCTCTGACTGTCCTTTGAGATGTAGATCTCTATTCTCAGGATTTCCTCCTCCTGACTTCCTCCCTCTCACTTCTTCTCTTCCTGGCATTGTTCCAGGCAACACCTCTCTCCTTCTCCTCCCTCCATCTTGGCAGCATGGATGCAGGCCTTGTCCTAGCATTCATCCCCATTCTTAGACTAGATAGATAGTTAGGATCTATCTCTCCTCCTTTCCTATCAGAGTATGGAGTTCCTACAGTAAAGAACTCTTATTTCTTTTCTACATATGAGCAAGTCTATGCTTTTGTTGTTTCCATTCCTGCACACACACCAGCCAGCAGAACCAGCTCACAACCACCTAGAATCACACTTCCTGGGCGGGGGATTGGCAATCCCCCACCCCGGACGGGGGATTGGCAGCCCTACCCGGTTCCTCCCCCAAATTTTCTAGGAATTTCCCAACCTGGAGCTGACAACCGTTCTTGAAATACGGAACAGGTGCTAAGCCTAGTGGGGAGAGCAGATGAGCTTCAGTCTTCTCCCCAGGGGTCGAAATCTCTGTGAATGGCTGCGAGCTGTCATTTCCAAGACATGTTGGAAGAAGGCTCAGGTTCAGAAGAGCACGGGAATGATTAGTGGTGCAACCCTAAACAGAGTTACTCCAGTCTAAGTCCATTGGTTTCAATGGGCTTAGGCCGGAGTAACTCTGCTTAGGATTGTGCTGCAAGTTTATATTGCAGGCCTGGCAGGCTGGAATTCTTCAAAAAGAGCTGGGATGCTGGAGATGAGAGGAAATGATTACATTATAAGCCCATCTGGCCTGAGAAAGCCATTCATTTTTGCAAGGGTGAAGGAGGAGGAGCAGCAGAGGAAATATTTATTGTCCTAGAATCCAACTGAGCAGTTGTGCAGGGCAGGCTCCATGAGATTACAGCCTTTCGATGTTCCGAGGGGTAAATGAGAGGGGATGCCTGCGAGCTGGCTTCAGGGAGGCCTTTCCGATTTGTCCTTTTGGCAGGAACACCACAATTTATGTCCCGCTGCATGGCTGGGACCTCTCCGTTTGCGGATGACTTTATAAGGCAGAAAAGTCTCCTCGTGCTCTGAGCCAGCCATGCCCCGAGCCAAGTCCTTCTGTTTGTGATTTCTCTGCGTACAACATGGGGGCCCACCCAGATGGGATGGCAGAGCCAGGAAAGAGGATTGATCCTTCCCTGGTGCTCAGGGAGAGCTGGGGAACTCGCTCAGAGATTGCCAGAGGGGCTGGTCTTCCTTTGAGCCAGGCCTGGCATCAGCGCACAAGCTGCTTCCCATGCCAGGTCCTGGCACTGCTCTGGCGTTCCTTCATCCCACTGCATAAATGGCACTGCTATAAAACATGGTTATACGTCTCCCATTTCCTCAAGAAATGGGAACTTGCAGGGGGCAACCTGAACCAGAGCCAGTCCGAGAGTCTTGAGCGCCCTATGCTAGCTACTAGATAGGCACCCTCGTTCACCATGGCCTGGGCACAAGCAGAGCCTCCATGTCCTGAGCCACTATGTTGCAAGCTGAGAGCCAAGCTACAAGTGAAGCCTGACACAGGTTGGACACTTGTCAGCTTCCCTCAAGTTTTGATGGGAAATGTAGGCATCCTGGTCTTGCAGCTGTAATGGAGAGCCAAGCTGTAAATCCAGGACGCCTACATTTCTCATCAAAACTTGAGGTAAGCTGACAAGTGTCCAACCTGTGTAAGGCATCACTTGTAGCTTGGCTCTGAGGGAAAGCTTTTTTTAATGGGGGGAGGCTTATTGGGTCTGTAACCGGAAGGTTTCCCAACACCCAGTGGGTGTTATTGACTCCCCTTAAGGTATAGCTAGAACACCCAGAAATATCTCTGAACATCTCAGCAGAACCGATGCTCAAGGACTGACATTCGAACAACCAACTCTGAATTTTTAAAAAACAAAACACTTCTTCCAAGAATAGGACAGAGAAACAACTGCCCTTGGTGGTTGTAGAGCAGAAACAAAGAAGCAGTCAGCAAGTCAGTCTGGGGCATTCTGGTGAGCAGTAGGGAAGGCAGAGAAGGTTAGGAGGCGGAGTTTGGCAGAATATGGAAGTATAGGGGAGGGGCCTGGAATTATCTGGAAGATCAGAGGCGGAGCCAGGATGCAAATGAAGAGATTTACAGTTGAAACCTGGAAGAATCTACAGGAGGCTCTGTGTAAAGCAGAACAGAAAATTTCAGCTTATTGGAAAGTAAATCCTAGATAAGGTGGGTGGTCCCAGGCTCTGGAAATACCCTTCCCTTTATCCCTGCCTCCATATCTTCTGGGAATGCTTATGGCATACATATTTCTCAGCGAACACTAATCTAGTTAGAACAATCGGAATTTTTCTTTTATAGCTTACCTCACGTCAGTGTCCAGTTGACCAACCCAACATGATCTCTTTGACCCTGGAAAGTCATATGGATAGACAAGCTTTACTAGCTCAGACTGAGTTCCCCGCCAGTGTTTTATGAGCAAGATGTCACAAAAGAATAAAAAAATAAGCACATGTATGAACCTCGCTGTGAAAACATTTGTGTTGGCATGGATGGAGTATATATTTTGGAGTACCCATGGAAGCGATCAGCTCATTTGACTCCTTAATTGTTAAAATATGAATCCTCCGTTCATGGGACATAAAAGAAATGAAATGATATGCCTTTATAAATGTTGGAGGAGGGCATGTACCCTCAGCCTACGGAGTGGAAAGGAAAATGAGAGGAGTTTCATTTGGAATTTTGACCCAAGGTTTGCCATTCTTCCAGGGGTGGCTGACTGGCTTCCACCGCCACACTCCAGGTCAGTGGATCTCTTTGCTCCAGTGGCAGCAAGGGGAAATGAGCAATGCCAATGTCAGAGTGTCAATTTGATTGTCAGTTTTCTAGCCAGAGTTACACCATATTAACTTGCTATAATCCGTAGTTGTTTAGCTTTCTCCCTCTAGGCCCAGGTGGTGCCCAGGCCGCATATATCCATGAGAGAGAAGAGTTCTTATCAGCCCGTTCCGGCCGACTACCTTGACGTCCTCGTCTTCCCATGCCTTTACAGACAGGACTAAGGGGGGAGGCTGGGAATGGGTGTTTGAAAAGTTGTTACTTTCATTTTATGTGTCATTCTCAACAAAGCTTTCGTTCAGCCAAGGGTCTCAAACCCTTGGATTGTGGACACCTGTATCCTGAGCATAATCTCCCATTAAACCTTTTGAAACCAAGGAACGTTGTGCTTCTTGCAGAGGGGGGAAAGGGACTCTGGATAACTGGGATTCCACAGTCTGACAGCCATGCATAGTGTCGTCATAGTGCCACTTCCAAGTCATATCAGGAAGTGATGTCATAATGCTGTAAGAACTTGCACATCTCTCTGGTAAAAGCCACAGACAGGAGTGAATTCCTAGAGTGACGTGACATCAGTTCTGGGTACAAACTAGATGTCAAGACATTGCGCATCATCACATGACATTGCTCCCTGCTCCCCAAAAGATCTCATTGGTGGCCAGTGCTAGGCTGGCACCCCAATTTGACTCAGGGCCAAACTACAAGTGACGAATGACACTTGAACAGCAAGTGTATTCCTCCCTGTTCACTTGCCCTCCACTTGCTCTCCACTCAATCCACTTGCCATTCAAGTGTCATTTGTCCCTTGTAGCTTGGCCCTCACAGTGTATGTAAAACAGAAGCAGAGGCTGCAGGTATTCAGGACCACCCAAAGAGGAATTGGAACCCATAACCCATATATTAACAAACGCCAAGCAAAATTGCATCAAACAGTGCAAGCTTGTGTGTTGTTCAGAATTCTTCATCAGGCCGGATTTTTTTAAAAAGATGTTTGTGGGAGGGCAAGAGAAAAGTGTTTCCTCTTAAGGCACATGTTCGTGCTGAATGCCACACAGACATCAGCAGACTGGGTGGACCCGATACCGGGTTATGCTTTCAGCCTTCTGGGAAGAAGAAGAAAAAATTGAAACCTCCATTTTAATATATGAAAGCACTATTCGATCAAATATCTCATTTTCTCTGAATAGGTGTTGTTGCGACAGGCAGCTTGCCCAGGGAACAGAATTTAAGATAGTCCTGCTGTGAGTTGAGTGCAGCAACTATCTCAGGTCTGACCTCCACGCTACAGAATCTGACTTCGATGCTTTCGGAAAGGTGAGGTTGGCAGTCTGAGCACAGCAGCCCACCGTCTCCCCGTCCCCTTTCCCCAAGACCACAGATGTGTGAAGTGGCTCTGCAGCGAGCATGAAACGAATGAAACAAGGTGGGAACAGGGAAACTCGCATCAGGATGATGTCACGTCCATGTGTTTTAGATTACTAGCAAGCCCAAGCCAGCATTTCACAGCCAACCCTTTTAGCCTGGGATAATGGCTTTTCGGCAGGGGGATGGGGAAGCTGTTGCCAAAAGCATCGGTGATGGGGTCTCTGCAGCTGCTAGGCATCACCTCTTCCCTCTTTTCCGAACCCAAAGATTTCAGAGGGGGAGCAGGAAGCATCAGTCCCATTGGCTGGTCGTGATGTTGCCAGGTTGGGTTGCCAACTCTGGGCTGGGGGATTCCTGGAGATTTGGAGGTGCAGCCTTGGCAGGGCAGAATTTGCGGAGAGAGCTCAGCAAGAGACTCCACCCTATGAAACGGCCATTTTCTCTGGTCCTTGTAGTTTTGGAGGAGTTTCAAACAAGGCAGTGAAACCAAAGGAAGGTGAGTTGACTCGACCCTGATTGCTAGACATTACCAGAGCAGACAGGAAGAGGAGTTTACCAGGGAAGAGAGGAAGAGGGCAAACCAGTTTACCGGGGAAGAGAGGAAGAGGGCAAACTTTTTACGAGCTGAGGTTTCGCTAACATGACTGGAAGGGGGAAGGCAATGTGTAGGGGGACAGGGCAGAGGCCAAGAAGTGATCTGCGGAGGCAGCCCGCCACGTGTGAAACCCTAGAGAGGGTAACTGGTTGTGTCACTCTGGAATGGAGAGGTCCCAGCTGGCCCAAACTCCTCCTTGGGTCTGCGTGGAGGGAGGAGGAGATGCTAAAATAAGGGATGAGTAGGAGAAGAGAATAAAAATGTCAGACTAATTTAATCTTGGCTTTTAAAACATTTTTGGTTGCTGTGTTTATAAAAAAAGCAACACATTTGAGGCCGAATGAGTTGGGTTTCAGAAAGACAGCCAGGGGAAGGGCTTCCTTTAAGTCTTGCCTCTGAGCATGTACAGAGTATGTTAGTGATGGCAGCTTGCCATCCAACCCATCTGAGATTTGGGGTATGCTTCCTGTTTAGAAGTTGGCAGTGTTTGAACTCTAGCCCTCATGAGAAATGAGCACTTAGAAATTAAAACGGAAGCAGCATTGGGTTTCTATGTGATATTTCGCCCTTCTTGTGGAATTCCAGTTTAGTGGGTAAAACAATCACAAAACCAAAAAGGTTTTCAAAGTGTAAGCTTTTGAGAGTCAGAGCTGCCTTCTTTAGGGAGCGGCTATCAGGTTACACTTTCAGCCTTTGGGAAAAAGAAGAAAAAAATACAAACCTCGGTTTCTTCTTCAGGGAGCTCTGACTCTCAAAAGCTTACACTCTGAAAATCTTGTTGGTCTCTAAGGTGCCACTGGACTCAAATCCTGCTTTTCTACTGCAGAACAACACAGCTACCCACCTAAAACAAGCACGGAAGCAACCAATGGCTAGAGACTTACATTCTCACTTCTTTGCATGCAGAAGCAACCTGCATAGTTTAAAAACTTCGTTGCCCCTGTGATTTCTTCACATGAACATACAGTTGTCTATCTGTTTGTATTACCGGTTTGCCCAACAAAACAATGTCCCACCAAATAACAAGCACTGAGAGCCAAGTTACAAGAGACGAATTACACGAGGACGTGCATGTGAAGGGCGTCACAGTGTTAGCAGGGAAGCTGAGTTTTGAAAGAGATCAGAAGGCTTTGTCAATCTCCCCCTCTCTACAGAGCAGCAAAGATCCCTCCTCAGAGGGTTTGTTAATTTCCTCTTTGCCTCCAGAAGGTTCTGTCAGTTTCACCTTCCCTTCTAGGAGGCAAAGAGGAAATAAACAGACCCTCTGAGGAGTGATCTTCCCTGGCTCTGTAGAGAGGGGAAATTGACAAAGCCTTCCCATCTCTTTTAAAACTCAGCTTCCCGGCTAACATTGCAACTCCCTTCATGTGCATGCCCTTGTGTAATTCGTCTCTTGTAGCTTTGCTCTGAGATCTGTAAAGCCAGAAGAGTCCAGATTCTGCTAGACTCCACCCAAGTTCGTCACGTTCTACCTGGCTCACACTGTGGCAAACCGCTCCAATAAAGCAACTGCTGAAAATGACTCAATAATATCCCAGGTGTTCGATTCCAGTCTTGAGTGGAAATCCACCTGCCATGTGGCTTATTATCATTACTTTAGATCAGGAACCAATGGATGATATTTGTGGAGGAATGTGGATTTGCTGATTAATGCAATAGTTTGCAAATTTCCAGTCAAGTGGAAACGCTTCTTTCTTCAACAAGTAAATTAACATGCCCTGACTTTGTAGCCCAGGCAAACCTGATCTCGTCAGATCTCGGAAGCTAAGCAGGGTCGCCCTTGGTTCATAACTGGATGGGAGACCTCCAAAGAAGACCAAGGTTTCTATGCAGAGGCAGGCAATGGCTAACCACCTCTGTTAGTCTCTTGCCTTGAAAACCCCAGCAGGGGTCGCCATAAGGCAGCTATGACTTGATGGCAATTTCTACCACTAAATTAAACTGTGGGATTCGGGCCAGTGAAAGGTGTGATGGCCAGGAGCATAGATGACTTTAGAAAGGGGTTTGGGCAGGTTTATGGAGGAGAGGTCTATTGGTGGCTGCTAGCCATGGTGACTAAAGGGAGCTTCCATGTCCAAAGGCAGTAAACCTCTGAATAGCAGTGCTGGGAGGCATCAGCAGAGGAAAACCTCTGTGACCTCCAGGGCCACTTCTTGACCATTGTGAAACAGAATGCTGGACTTAATGGGCCCCTGGACTGATCTAGAAGGTTGTCCTTATGTTCTTAGATAATGAGGTCTTGATACCTCCAGACCTCGTCCACAGAGAAGACCTGAGAGCATTTTCCTCGCCTGATTTGGTCTTGATTTAATGGCTGTGCTGAGCTGGGTGCGGCTTCATACCTCTGCAGTCATCCTGCTGGGGCATAAAGCAAGCATTGAGCAGCAGGGTGGGTTGTACAGGAGTGTGCGGGAGAAGGGTGTGCACGCGGAGGTCCCGAAAGGAAACCAACGGGGCCTGGCGCTGGCTGCCAAAATGTTGTTATTCGTGTCAGCTCCTTTCTCAAAGGAGCCCTTTGAAGCCGGCTGGGCTCCCCTCGCAACGGGAGCCCCCCTGCCCCCAAATTTGTTTTCATGCACAGAACGAGGGTGTGCACACACCCTTTCTAATGGCAGGAAGGCCCTGCCAAACCTCAAGCCCGTGTTTTGCTTAGCCGGCTTTGCAAGATGCTAATTTCCTCCTCCTCCTGGCCCCATGAATAAAACGGTTGACATCAAATTGGGAGGCTGTCTGTGCCTCTGCATTCAAGAGGAGGGACCCTGCCTCTTATCTCCCTGCTGAGAGTTAACATGACCAGAGGGATGAAACCTCCTGCTTTGTGTGCTTGGATCAGAGGCACTGGCGGGTGGGAAAGCACCAACCATGGAGACAGGCAACCTGGTGCAGCCTGTTCCAAGACAGCAAGCGTCCAGTTCTGAGACCTACAGGATTCTATCTAGATCGATCTCATTTTAATCATACCCCTTCCTCAAAGGAGCTCCATGCGGTCTATATTGTTTTCCTTTCCTCCATTTTATCTTCTCAACCCAGTGATTTTTTCATTCTCGTGGTCACCAAAGTTGGGGATATGTTGGAGAGACATTGCCTTGCGAAAAGTAGGGAAGGTTGTATACAGAGCTGCATTTACATTGTGTATACATATTTATTTCTGCTAAATATATACCTTGATGTGCAGGGATGGAAAGAGCCACATTGCAAAGATTCCCTTGGGGCTCAGATCTGAGGCTTGCCAGCCCAGAGTGGGGAAATTTTGGGGAGCAGAGCCTTACCTGATTGATATCATGCTAATGCCAGTGTGAACTGGAAGTGACATCACTGCATTGGACCGACAGTCTAGGATTAATGCAAAACTCTATGGTTAAACCATAGATGTAATGATGTTAATTCTAGTTTGGAACTGGAAGTGACGTTGTGGGGTCAGAGTGACACTGATTTCTTTTTTCCCCTTTCACTCCTGCAGTGGGGATCGGGAGGTGCCAACTTCGTGGGAGGTCTCCTGACAAAACAGGAGACTTGGCATCCATATCTATTTAACACCATTCAGATACAATTGAAATTTCATGACCGCAAACCCACAGAACCCAGCTCTATGAGCCCTTTGGAGTGATCAGCCCCCTCAATTTTATCTCTCTAATTCCCCCTCTTGTCTGCCCTACAGTACTGCTACCCCATTAAAGACATCTGGATCTTGAATGAACTGATTAAACAGTCAGTGAATTGATTAATCAATCCCATTTGTATTAACTGGCAGATGAGAATGAACAATTGTTCAAAGGAGAAAGGCATGTCGTGCGACACAGTAACCGCATTTCTCTACACAAGACATCTGACAAGTGAAGAACATGTGTTGGGAGATGCAATGTTAGCCGGGAAGGGTAGTTTAAAAATACAGAGTCAGCGACAGGGCAAAGGCTTTGCTATACACTGGAGCTACATGAAGGGGTTGTGAAATGCCAGAAGGGAAACTTCAGCCCATTAGAACCTCTCCAGGCCCAAGCCTGGCTCTGGAAGGCAGCTCCTGCCCATTCCCATTCCTCACTGCCCTCTGGTTGCCATCCCACACAGTTTTAGACTGGAGAGGTGAAATTGACAGCGCCTTCCAGGAGGCGAAGATGAAATTAACAAACCCTCTGAGGAGTGATCTCCACCCCTCTTTAAAAAACAACAACTATGCTTCCTGCCTATGCTCCCTATGCTCGACGAACACGTGCCAAGGCATCTTGTGTAGAGAGACTCTTAGAACAGAACTACAAGTGACAAAAGGCACAGATTGGACACTTGTCAGCTTCTCTCAAGTTTTGATGGGAAATGTAGGCAGCTTGGCGGAATGTTGGACAAGTGACAGTTGAAAAGTCCATTGGACAGCAGTCGGAGAGCCGAGCTGCAAGACCAAGACGCCTACATTTCCCATCAAAACTTGAGGAAAGCTGACAAGCGTCCAACCTGTGTCAGGCGTCACTTGTGGTTCCGCTCTTAGATGAGTCATTCTCCGTTCTCTCACACCAATGAAGGAATGCCCGTTCTTCATTGGCAAAGGGTATCTGCAGTTTGAAGGAGAACTTGCATTCAGAATATTAGAAATTAATTAGAAGAGTATTTTTTAAAAATCGAGGCACTGCAGAGCACTTGCTTTGGCTTGTGCAAATGTCAAACCAGCCCTGATTCCTCTTTCTCATGATGCCAATGTATGTTTAAAGGCCTTATTATGATGTCATTCCGTTCAAAATCTGGGGATTCCAGGAGGTCATGATGTGAATCAACGATGGCTTGTTTTTTTCTGAGCTTTCCTCTTTGAGAGCTACTGGCGTTCTTGTTGATGAACTGTTGTGGTTACCATGTCTATTCCCACCAATGGCATTAACAGAAAAACGCACAACGGGATTTGGGAAGGAGGCAGTGGCTGAACCCGATCCAAGGGGCAGTATCGATTTTCACTTTGTTGTTAGCTCGCCACCATAGTGTGCCTGAGTTTGTAGAGCAGGCACAATGTGTTCGACACGTGTGAGACGCTGCAGTCTGAGGCCAGACCCTCAAGCAACACTAGCCGTCTTCCAGGTCAGGTGCTGGATACTGCCAAAGTCTGTTTCTCCATGACAGAATTCATTCCTTGGTTGGATATTGCCGAGTCCCTTCATGCCAAGAAAGGATGGGCAACCTTCTTACTGGTCTAAGTATTTTGTTGTTTCTCAGTATTTCAGCTAATTGAACAATATGGGACGAGACTGAATTTTGGAAGCTTGCTGATTCACTTTAGAATATCCTGATTTTGAAGTCCCTTTTACCTTTATGAGAAAAGAGCCCACGAGTCTTTGAGTCTCTCTACACGAGTCTTTGAGTCTCTCTACATGAGTCTTTGAGTCTCTTTACACATCTGAAAAATGTGTCAGGAGAGGCAATGGTAGTTGGGAAGGGTAGTTTAAAAAGACAGAATTGATGGCAGGACAAAGGCTTTGCTATGCATTGGAGCTGCGTGAAGGGGCTACAAAATGCCAGAAGGGAAACTTCAGTCCATTATAACTTCTCCAGGTCCAAGCTTGGCTCTGGAAGGCAGCTCCAGCCCATTTCTATTCCTCACTGCCCTCTGGTTGTGATCTCACACAGTTTTAGACTGGACAGAGCAAAGATGAAATTAACAAACCCTCTGAGGAGTGATCTCTGCCAGCTCTGTCTTTTTAAACTACACCTCCTGGCTAACATTGCATCTCCCTACACTTGATGAACATGTGCTGAGGCATCTCGTGTAGAGAGAGTCTCAATTTCCCCTGTATTTGAGGTTTTGTTGTGCCAATTTCCTCCCCCCCAAACACATATTTTTTAATGTTCTTTGGGCATTAATTACATAAATGAATAATAGACAAAAGCAACAACAGCTTTTGTTGTTGGAAGAGAGGTTATTGTTTGGGGGAAGAGAGTTGGGACACAAAGTTTTTAAGGAAAAAAATAAGCAAAAATGAGGCAGACTGAGATTGGTGGCAACGACAGAATAAAAAGAGAAGCAAAAATGACCGCATCGTCCCTTTCCAATAAATAATACTGTGGCAAACGAATTTTTGAGTGATTATTGATTTCATTTAAATGATTTATATCCTGTTTCTCAAACCCCAAATTAGTTTTTGAGGTGGCCTGTTATATTCATTTACAATCTAATGAACTCTCAATAAAACATAAGCTCAAATAATCGGTTTTTGAAATTAACAATTATAAAAATAACAGTCGAAAGTAAAAGAATCTAATGAACACTGCGGGGTAGGGGAAATGCCACTCTTGTGCAGGGGTGCACATTGCTTCTCTTTTGTGGGGAGGGGCTAACCACCTTTCTTCTTCAGATTCCCACCCCCGAAATATCTCCACATTTTCAGTTTCGTCACATAGAATTTTATCCATTAAATGTATGCATGCTAACTTTTTAAACATTATTTTTGCATATAAAGAGGATAATTACAGAAACGGTGTAAAAGAAAAAAACAAAACAATATGGGAATGCAAGCAAGGAAACGATGTGTAACAAAACATCACCAAAAAAAGAAAAGAAAAAGTGCGCCTCCATCCACCTGTCGCTGCAATTAAGCCTCAATAATGTACCAAAGAACAGAACATTCTTTCATTCTTGTCCGCCTCTTCCTCTCCTCCCTCAGTCGTCTCTCTTGTTTCAAGTTTAATTTACATCTTTATTACAATTCAAGCATTTATATCCCGCACTCTCAGCCAACTTGGCCCCTGAAGTGGCTTCCAACATCCACAGTCAAAACAATAAAACTGTAACCGTCAATAAACAATTCAAGGAGCCAGCAATTAAATAGCCGGATAATAAAACAGGAAAGCATAAAAGCAGAGTCCTCTTGATTGCTCATACAGATCTTCTGTATGTACAATTGAATATACTTCACATACTCTCAGAGGATCAGTGCAGGATACAAAACACACCTATCAAAAAGAGTCCAGTGGCACCTTTAAGACTAACCAATTTTATTGTAGCATAAGCTTTCGAGAGCCACAGCTCTCTTCGTCAGATGCATAGTACAGAAACTGGTCAAATTTGACCAGTTTCTGTACTATGCATCTGACGAAGAGAACGTGATTCTCGAAAGCTTATGCTACAATAAAATTGGTTAGTCTTAAAGGTGCTACTGGACTCTTTTTTATTTTGCTACTACAGACTAACACGGCTAACTCCTCTGGATCTAAAGCACACCTATGACAGATATGTTTGCATGCATATCTGACACCTAGCACCTGATAGCAACCAGGCTGCAGTGTTCTGTAGCAACAGGAGTTGACTTTAAGGGCAGACCCATGTAGAGCAATTACAATAATCTAATCTGAGGTTTTCCCTACATCTGATTCCTCAACCTTGTAAAGAAGGCCCATGCTATTATCCCAGAGCTGAGGGGAAACGGTGCTGAGAATGGCTTGCCGAAATGATTTCAGAGCAGTGGTCAACTTTGGATGGGGACCTGCCTGTTTCAAAGAGGAGCCCCTTGGTCATGAAAACTGGCTAGTCTTGTGGACCGGTTTAAGGATGCCCCAGGTGACTTCCGGAAGATGTCCTGGAATGGGAAGCCCCTTGCTCAGAGCTCATGTTTGGCTGTTTCCTTCCTTAGCACGAAAACCTCTCTTGACTCGCCATCTGCATTTCTCGCTGCATAGATCAGGCCCCTTGGCAGACACTTCACAGTCCTGGCTGGCCCAAGATGCATTTTGAAAAGGATCGTAGAAATGTTAATGTCGATGGCATTTCCTTCGCTGCTCGGCTTGGCCAGATGCAAAGGATATTATGGGAAGGATATGGAAACGGTCACCCAAGAACAGGTCACAGCTGTGAAGACCGCGTGCTTTTGGGACAGGTCTAGCTTAAAAGTGGGCAGGTCCTTTTCAGACACACAACAAAGAGCGAGCTATCTTGCATGGTAAATGAAGGACATTTTTAGTCTAAAAGCAGAGTGTCTCACTTTCCCAATTAAGAAACTGTGAGAACTGTAGGTGTCTTGGGGGTTAAAGGACATTCTCAGGGTCTTTCTCTTGGGGTAGGTTTGCTAACTCTGGGTTGGGAAATTCCTGGAGATTTTTGGGGTGGAGCCTAGGGACGGCAAGGTTTGGGGAGGGGAAAGACCTTCAGCAGGGTGTAATGCTATGGATTCCACCCTCCAAAGCAGCCATTTTCTCTGGGGAACTGAACTGTGTTGTCTGGAGGTCAGCTGTAATTCTGGGCGATCTCCAGGCCCCAACTCTACCTCGATGGATGGTGTGACTTACAAATTGTTTTCTAGTTGTGCTACATTTGCACTATATGATCATCGGTCCATCCCTGTCCCTGTCCCTGTCCCTGATCTATCTACCTGTCCGTCCGTCCGTCCATCTATCCGTCCGTCCGTCCGTCCGTCCGTCCGTCCGTCCGTCCGTCTCTCTGTCCCTCCATCTATGCTTTGATTTTCCTTGTATGTGGCTTCCCCTTCTCCCTTTTATCCTCACAACAACTTTTGAGGCAGGTGAAGCTAAGAGGGAGTGATTGGCTCAAGGTCACCCCGTGAGCTTGGCCCATGGTTTGGGCACGTGGCCAGAGAGGGAGGAGATTAGAGATTGATTGACTGAGGTTGCTGCATCCTCTGAACGCATGAAGTTGTTTTATACCGAGTCATACAATTGGTCTATCAAGGCTTTGCTGCTGACCACAGTTCCTCCCCTTCTTTCTGCTCTATACTCTGCTTTTTGGGGAAAACAACCCAGGAAAGAGAAACTGGCATTCATTCTTTTCACTTTAACACACAGCTTTGCCCCTGCTTGTGCCATTGTGCAATCAGGTCATTCAACCTGGCTTCCCAGTGTTCATTGCCAACGAAAATGGCTAATGGGTTACCACAACAGAATTCTGGACACCAACAGCATTCTGCCCCCAAAGCCTTATGCAACTTGTTTGTTCTGTGTGCACATCAAGGGACTCCTATGCTATTGCACCCCTTGCTGCCTGTTTGATGTGCACCAATGTGCCAGGTGCCATTTGCTCTGTTGCCCATAGCATGTTATACACATCAAGAGAGGCTCTCTCTGACCAGGAACTGTCTTTGCGTTTCCAGAGGGCAACAAACAGAGCGTGCCCCCAATTACATTCCTATTTTGGGCCCTTCTGTGCTCCAAAACACTCCTGGCTAGCCGGGACGAGGCGAAAGGAGTTCTATTCCCGTTCAGCAAAGGCCTCTGGAGGGGGCTTGAGGAAATTGGACCAAACTGGAAACGAACGGAGCTGCTGGATAAGGGGGCAGAGTGGAGAAAAGGAGGGGAGGGGGAGAGGGTGGGCAGAAGGATGGCTCTAAATAGGGCCTTTGTGACGTTTGCTGGCTTCTGACTCAGACTCGCTCATAGGCTGAGGCCTGCCAAAAAAAGTTGGACTGGAAAGATCGTATCAGCCCCACAGGATGCGGTTTCCAAATTCATCCACCGCTCTTCCCCCCTTCCCCCCCTTTCTGTTTCCCTGCAATGATTTCCGGACTCCACCCTACGCTCTGTATCCCTCACACCCACAAGTTTCCCTGACCAGCAGCTGCCTCGGAGACAGACTTGCTTTATCCAGACAGGCATAGGTGTAGCATCAATGGCGCATGGCAGGGCTCTTGCACTGCCAAGGGTACACCACCTGTTATGGCTGAACCCACCCTGCCATATCATGTCACTTTTAAAGTTTTTTGCAGCTGGGAACAGGCCCAGCCCCACCCTGCAGGGAGATCTGCCAGAGACGGATGGATTTCCCAAATCATACCGAAGCATGTATTACTCTAGTTTTTCTGTCTGTGCTCCTTTCCACATTCAGCAACCAGTTCCTACCCAGAACCAAAAAGCTGTCTTTCCTAGGTGGTAGCCAAGTCAGTTGGCATTGATTCTGACACCTCCTCCTAAGGAAGTCCATGCTCTATAGCTTTTTTGGGGATGGGGGAGCCACAATGCAGCAGTAATTCTTCTGGAGTACCACTGATATATATCATAGGGTTGCCAACTCTAGCTGGGGGAATTCCTAAAGATTTGGGGGTGGTGCCTGTGGAGGGTTAAATTTGAGGAGGGATTTTACCCAGAATCTATGGTATACCATAGCGTTTGCCCCCTGAAGCTGCCATTCCCTCCAGGTGAACTGATCACTGTAGTCTGGGGGTGAATTGTAATTCTGGGAGGACTCCCGGCCCCACCTGGAGGTTGGCAACTCTCCTACACGCCCATGAAAATAAGGGTTAATTAACCAAAGAAAAATCAGGTGCAGAACAAATATCCCTCATTGCAAAATGGTAGATTAATTAGAGGGAAAGGAAAGAATGTACTCACAACAGTACAGAGCAATTTGACATCAACCTGAGGGATAGATGAGGGAAAGATGCATTTAAGCATAAGTAAAATGATGGAACTTTTCCTGGAGGTGCTGACATTCGAAACGGGTAAGAATCAACATTCAAACGGGCACATATTTAGAGTTGCCAGCCACCAGGTGGTGAGAGAAAACATAAGCCGTGGCCGACTAACTAGGAAAATATCAAAAAGTGTATTTGGAACAAATCTATCACAGTGAATTATACAATCGATACAATAAACATTCCTATGTCACAATCAATACCACTCTTTAAGGGAGCCCCGGTAGACACCTCTCCACCCCGTCCAACGAAGGGGTAAAACAGGCTACCCTAGAGTTTCTTTATAGGCTGTGAACTCAGCCCGATTTGGAACGATAAGTACAGCAAAATTCAAATACAGATATGTGCAACAGTTAATACAAGGGCAAATCACAACGCCAATAAGATCATAATACAATAAATTCAATCACTAACTGCTGAAAACATTCAAATTGCAACCACAATGGTTTAGCTAGCAAATGACCATCCCGTATCGGATTCTCCTTCTTCCAAGCAGTTACAATTCTTGCACATACGATTCACAACAATTCCAAATCAAATGCATAATGACGGCTCGCTCTCAGGCTGTGATAGATTTGTTCCAAATACACTTTTTGATATTTTCCTAGTTAGTCGGCCACGGCTTATGTTTTCTCATTCCTAACACATGGCTCTCTCGTTGGGGTTTAGCCACCAGGTGGTGGCTGGAGATCTGGAATTGCAACTGATCTCCAGGCCATAGAGAGAAGTTCCCCTTGAGAAAATGGCTGCTTTGGGTGGACTCTGTTGCATTATACCCTGTTGAGGTCCCTCCCCTCCCCTCCCCAAACCCTCCCCTCCCCAGGCTCTGCCCCCAAATCTCCAGGAATTTCCCAACCTGGAGCTGGCAACCCTAGCACATAAACAAGGGTCCAATTGACACGGAACACATTTGTTTGCCTACACGGGAAGTGTTTAGGCATGTGAAGATGAAACAATGGCTGGGTTCCCCTCTGGGAGACGGGACGACAGTGACACAGAGTTGGGGCCAAACTAGACAAAATGCAAAAGATCTGTGGTTGGGATAACCTCTCTCTGTGTGTTTTTCTAAAATGTATTAGCAGTCTAACACAGCTGAAGATGAAGGGTGGCTTGGGGGAGAGTGACATCAAGAAGAGGCTGGATGAATACTTGTCAGAGATGCTTTAGGCTGATCCTGCACTGGGCGGGGGGTTGGATTAGATGGTCTGTATGGCCCCTTCCAACTCCATGATTCTATGAATCTATCATCTCAGGCACCTTCACACACCTTTCACCCCACACTTCCTCTACAATGGCCGTTTCCACACGTCTTACCTGCCTACAGAACATCACGTGAAAGATCCAGAAGACAGCATCTTCTCGTGTGAAATCGCATCAGAAGACACTGCTATCTGGGAGTTTTGCGCGAAATCGTGCAAAACTCCCAGAAAACAGTGTCTTCCTGGTGTGAATTCGCGCAAGAAGACGCTTTCTTCCGGGTCTTTCGCACGATGTTCCGCAGGCAGGTAAGACGTGGGGAAATGGCCAATGTCTTTGAGCATTCAAAGAGATGTTTCCTTCTGTATGTGTGAGAAAAGGGAACATATCACATACAGTTTTTACGTGTGTATGTATTTATTATAAACACATGTATGGGAACACACCATGGCTCAGAGCGTCTGGTTCATACACAGAAGTTCCCAGCTTCAGTCCTTGGCATCTTCTGTTAAAAGGACCAGGGCCGTTTTCACACTACTAACCTGCTTCTGCAACGTTGCGAAACGTCGCACAAAAACCGTGGAAGATAGCGTCTTTGCGTGAGAGTTTTCACGACATCGTGCGACATCGCGCAAAAACTTTCGCGAGAAGACGCTATCTTCCGCATTTTTTGTGCGATGTTTTGCAATATTAAAGAAGCAGGTTAGTAGTGTGAAAATGGCCCAGGTGATATGAAAGATTTCCATCCAAGACCTACCCAGTCTGAATAAGTACTGATCTTGATGGATCTAGGATCTGATTTGGGATAAGGCAGCGCCATGTGTTCGCATGCGTTCAAAATCACGTACAGCTTTCAAATCTCATGCCTTGGGGTCCCTTTCGAGGCACTCAAAATGTTTGCAATTGATTAATCATCCTCCTTTGTCACTGAAGCATTGTTGCATTAATTAACATACACACTCAGAGCCGTGCTGGGGTTTTTTCCCACGGGATAGGTCACACAACTCCAGATGCTCATCCAAACTTTGTAGATTTGTATCGAATAAAAAAAATGGTATGAGAAAATGTCATGAACTGGGAATAAATGCACCCCCCCTCCATTCCGAAGTAATTAAAAGTGTTCAGAGCAGCCCAGGAGACATGAGCTCTGAGGCTTGTCCCCACTCCGCCTCAACAATACTTCCCTTTGGCTGACCCACGTGGCCCCTCGCTCCTTTGGGAAATGGCAGACACACAATCTCTTGAGCGGGTGGGTGTGGGAAAGCGGGATGCAGTGATCACATAGGTGAATGATGAATAAGAAATAGCGTCTTCTGGTTGTTTCTTTGCTAGGGGAGTCGAATGAAGTTTAATTCTCCTCTGGATTTCATTGGAAGAGTGAATGTTTTAAGAAAGTCCCAAATTCAGTTCCCAGCTGAAGAAATCTTAGGTAGCTGGTAGCCTTGGCCTGACTGGGGAAAATTGTGTGTCCATCCCGAGTAGACCATATGGAGCTAGAATGAACCAATAATCAGACTCATTTGAAGTTAGCTTCATTACCCACAAGAAAACATTTACAGCCATATTGGTGAGCCAGTTTGGTGTAGTGGTTAAAAGCGGTAGGACTCTAATCTGGAGTACCAGGTTTGATTCCTCACTCCTCCGCTTGAAGCCAGCTGGGTGACCTTGGGTCAGTCACAGCTCTCTCAGAGCTCTCTCAGCCCCACCCACCTCATAGGGTGATTGTCGTGAGGATAATAATAACATACTTTGTAAACTGCTCTGATTGGGTGTTAAGTTGTCCTGAAGGGCGGTATATAAATCAAATGTTGTTGTTATTGTTGTTATTATTATATTGTGGAAATGGACCCAATCTTGTTGAGCCTGAGTCTGGAAAAGGGCAATGGATACCATCACAACATGGCCGCCCTAAGAGACCAAACCAATCCCAATATTTTGGGAGGTTCCACAAAATGATAGGAGGTTACTTACAAACCAATGGGCACTCTCTGCAGATTACAAAAGCATCCCAGGATTTTAACAACAACAACAACAACAACAACAACAACAATAACAGCATTCGATTTATATACCGCCCTTCAGGACAACTTAATGCCCACTCAGAGCGGTTTACAAAGTATGTCATTATTATCCCCACAACAAAACACCCTGTAAGGTGGGTGGGGCTGAGAGAGCTCTGAGAGAGCTGTGACTGGCCCAAGGTCACCCAGCTGGCCTCAAGCGGAGGAGTGGGGAATCAAACCTGGCTCTCCAAACCTGCACTCTTAACCACAATACCAAACTGGCTCTCTTTTCTGAAAGACTTCTAGCACTGAGGTCCCAGAGGAAAAATGATGGAGGTGGCCTTTTGCTTGGAGGAAAATAAGTTGTTGAGCTTCAAAGAAAGGGGAGATTTTGTTCCCAGGGTTGCCACAGAGGGTCTAGTTTCCAAACTTGGAGAGTGAGAAGAGTCGGACTAGGATGAAGGTACTTATATCTCAGGGAGCAGCTTTGTTCCAGAAAACAGCACAAGGGAAAGATTACCATTATTGCCCCCCAATCAGCACCATAACCATGATCCAAATCTGCCCCCCATACCTAAGAGAGAGGTGATCCAAGATTGCTAATGTAATAAGCATAGTTTGACCTGATATGAAACTGGTGAAGGTGACCTACAATGGATCTGAGTGGGGGCTTGAACCTGGTCTCCCCAGCTGGTCAGATGCCCTAAGCAGTACAACCTCTTTGGCTATCAGGAAATGCCGGTAACTAGAAATGGTTATAGCACTGCTTTGGGCTGCCCCCCTCCCCCACATTTTTGACGTTAGAAATTCTGTTTTGGCCCACAAACAATTCTGCAGCACCAAGGACTAACTGCATGCCATAAAATAAAGGACCAGCAGTTGACGTCAACAAATAACTCTTCGAGTAAACGTTCCCCCCGGAACCTGTTTTTTCTCATCACTCACATTTGCAGTTGGCGCACTGCCACACACTCCCTTAGCCCTCAATCTGAAAGGCCCCCGTGGGCTGCCCTGGCATTGTGACAGTCGTGGGAGGGAAAGAGGGGTTCTTGGTTCACGGCCGGTGGAGCAAACTCCAATTGGCATGGGTGGAAAGAAGTATGATTCATTGCTATTAATAGTGTGAAACGCTTGCAGGTGCGGAAAGCAATACATGCATGCAAGGATCTCTGTGATCAAATCCAGAAGTTTTAGCTGCCCTTTCTTTGGTAAAGTGAGGGATGGAGCTTAAATGAGAATTTCTTTTATGGACGTGCTGTTTGTGTTCCCACCTCATTACCCGCCTTAGCATTTTGTGTCTTAAAACATTGTTCCTTCCCGGCTCTTGTGGGTCCCCCCAGCCCCCCCCATCCCTAGATATCTGCAAGATTGTTTCCTTCCATGATGCTCAAAACCATTCTCACTTCAGTGGGTTTGTAATGCAAAATGTAAAACTGGCCTTGGTCAAACGCTCATTTACATTACAAATCTGTCTCTCTCCTGTTCTTGCATTCTGCATTAAAGATAATGAGGTTTTGGCATTAATAGTTTGACTTGACTATGAGAATTGCATTTGAGCATCCTTGGTGCATTTATGCAAACTGTACCTACTGTGTAAACATCTGATTATCCTTAATGCCGAGTAGAAAATGAGAAGGAGGTGTTTGCAATGCAAACAAGAATCCTGGCCAAAGCAAGCGAAGGCTGCTTGAAATATAAAAATTCTTGAAATTTCTTTCCATTCTAGAAGAATGGGTTTAGCGTTTTAACAATGCAAAACAAAGCAGGGTTACCGTCTTCTGAATCTATTGAATTTAATGAGTTTAGGGGGGTGAAATTTTGCTTAGGATCACATTGTTAATGTATCAAAGTAGTACTCAACAAACTCTTGGAAGAATTATTACATTTTTAGGAATCGGTAAAATATGAAAAATTAGGGGGAAACACCTTGGAAAAATATCCCTGTAAGAGATTGTGAAATGGAAAGGTACTTGCCAAGTTAGAAGAAAGGAAGAAATCAAGAAGTGATCTCCGTTGAAAATGGCAAACTTGCAGACTGGGAGATTACCAAAAACATTCAACAGTGATAGAACAGGAAGAGAACAACCAATGCGATGGGAGGTCTGTGGCTAGTGTCCAGTAGAGATTTGAGAAAAACTACAAGAAGATTCTCATCTTGAAATCCATTTTCCCTGCTATATAGTTTTTCATGGGGATTCAGATTTCACACAGTCCCCTAGAAAAATTTACTTGCAATGCACCTTATACATGTTTTTTCACATGTGTGTTTTCTCACAGTTGCATTGCATCATGAGTTCTTTAGTCTTAAGGCCACAGAAGCAGCAGATCTTATGCAGACCTTGCTGTCACACTATCTTTTTATAGTAGTGTCTTAAGACTACATTGGATGAATGAGCAGCTGATTCTATAGGGCTCCATGGACTTTGCTAAGTCTACCCATAATTTCAGCAGTGGAACCATGAGTTTCACCCTATGAAACAGCGGAAACATGAGTTTCACCCTATGAAGTGGAATGCCAATTCCACTCAAGTGCCAGGAAATAAATCTATAAGTGACTGTAGTTGGCATTAAACATGGAGGTAGGTAGGGTAGGGCAAGCGATCCTGAAACATATGTAGACTGAGCAAGTGACTAGGAAAAAAATCTCATGAAATCTGTCATTTTTGATGCAAGACCATAAAAAAAAGTTCTGCACTTTATATGTAATGCCGCACTTGTGATATTGCTGATCTTATCTACCTTGACATTACAACTTCGTCCCACCTTGTCTCTTAGAAACTCAGAATGAAATATTCAGTACTCCCTTGCACAAATTTATCACCACTGCTGTGGTTTTATGGGATGAAGTTCCATGCTCTCAAGGGCAAGATTCGTACTCTCTTGCTTCAGTTCTTTTTCCATTAGAGAACAAGACAGGAGCTTGTTTTTGAAGAGAAAACACGCCCCAGGATGACTCTTACTCCAGTTATAATACTCCTTTATATTTAGAGGGGCTGGAGGGTGTGGAATTGGCTGTCCACATTCTCTCCTCGAGAGTCCTTTTATTCCCAGTACCACAGAATTTTTCTTGTCCATCTTCACCTCGGCCAAAATTGTCTTCAGCTCAGCCACCCCCTTTCCAGTTCCCAGAGGAAGCGACACACTGATCCCAATGATTCTGTGGGACAGGATATATAAAACCAGACTGCCGCCGTACTGGAGCCAGTAGAAGTGTTCTCTCTCTTGGAAAAGCAGGCAAAGAGGAGAACAAGAGAATTCCTACGGGGCCTCCTGAAGGCGGAGAGCGCATCTATATGCTGATTTCTCACATCGGGTTTGTTGGTGGGAAGGAATCTCGTTTCGTTTATACAGCTTGTTGGCTACGGGCCCCAACTCTTTTATAAACAAGCGTATCATTTTATTAATGCCTCTTCTCTCCTTGCGTCTCATTAGCTTCTGTACCCCTTGTGGAGGAATGGGAATATTTTTTTTTGTATTTTTCTCTTTGAGAGGATAACCTGAGTGGGTTTGGACCTAGAAGTTGGGACATTTCTCCCAGCTCCATCAGTCAGGCTTGGAACCACACAATGGCTCAAGGCTGAAAATTCAGTATGAATGAGTTGATGGTTCCTTTCTATTTCTTGTTAGCATTTATTTATATTTTTTGTCCATGTTCTAAGATCTCTGTTTTTTTCTGGTGGTTCTGTGGATTTGTTTGCATTGTGTACGAAGGTTTGATATAAAATTCGTACCAAACAATGATCGGATCTATGTAAAATGCTGCTTTATTGAGGTATTGAGGTGCATGGGGAAAATGTGAGGAAAGAGGAAATAAAGAATCACAGGTTCAATTTGCACAAGGAAAAAGCAAACCCACAAACAGGGTTTTAAGATTGAACCTGGAAATCATGCCTGTGATTCGACTTCAAAGAAGGGAGTTTGCCAGAGGAATAAAAAGGGAGCATTTGTGGGGGGAAAATCTCTACAGTCTGAGCTTTGAATGAGGAGTACAGATGGGCACGAACCGAAATACGAACCAAAATTAAGCACTAACCTGGCTGGTTCATGGTTTGCGAACCACGGTTCATCAGATCCCTTTTCTGACGAAACACCATGAACGTTTAGGCTGGTTCGTTTGGTTCATTTTTTGGTTCATCACTGCAGACAGCCTGGCGCCAATCAATCCATTTCCTAGGCAATAGGGGATAGACTTCCTGCAGACCTTTTGCTGACCCGGAAGTGAACTTTTGCTGGCCTGGAAGTGACCTTCTACTGACCCAGAAGTGATGATTTTCTGTCCTGAATGTGACATTTTCATGAACCAAACGAACTGGTTCATGAACCAGGGGCAGGTTCATGAAAGTTCATGGTTCATGAAATTTGACATACCACAAACGTCCTAAAACGTTCAGTTTTTTTCTGGTTCGTGCCCATCTCTAATGTGGAGAGAAGAGAAGTCGACAGTGAGTTGGTTGGAACACTTTGGGTCCTGAATTATCCAGCAAGCTTCCATGGCAGAGTGGAGGATTCAAACTTAAGTGCCCCAGATTCCAGACTTCTCCTTCAACTACACCATACTGCTTGGGGAAGTGGAAAGTATGTTTATGTGGGCTGGGGGTATCAATAGAGCGAGTGGCATTCTTAATCCCTCCCCTGTCTCAGGATCTTCTAAAGGAACCCAAAGTCTAAAGAAGGCTATGGTGTAGCACCGTTTGATCTGTGATTAGATTTAGGTACCATTGGCTTTCCAAGTTCAAGCTCAATGTGGTCACCAAGAATCACACACGTTCTCTCCAGTGAATGGCTGCAACCACAAATGGAATGGATATAAATAGCTTTAACCACAAGCCGCCATGAATGTAAGCGAAGAATCATACAAAGAAACCACATCTCCCTTTGGAGACAGTCATAGTTACATCCTTTGCAAACCTGTTCAAATCTCATTGAATCCCAAGGACTCAACCAGCGGGGAATCCTGTACAAAATCCAGAAATGTTGGCCCCCTTCTAGGTCTCAGTCTGGTTTGCATTTACACAGCAAGGAACGTTTCTTCCTCTGACTGGGAGACTTGCATGGTATTTCTTGATGGGTGGGCCACACACTTTGCCAGAGGGAAAGTGGGAATCGGATTGCTGTAACGATTCCTCGGGTAGTAGGGAAAGCCAGTGTGGTAAACAAGATGGATGTCCTGGGCTCAGCTGTAGCTTCAAATGCCGAGACCTTTTGGTTACCTTGGCTAGTTTCTTCCTCTACTCCACAGGGTTGTTGTGAGGCTAAAACACTGTTCTGAGCCCCCCAGAAACAAAATGCAAGTACGTGATATGTCTAAGCTCTGCGACCATAATTTATATTTGATTGGGGTATATCAATCTGCATTAAATATTCTCTAATTTCAATATTCACTTTGAATGCAACACATTTGAGGCAGTGGAATTAATTACTGGGGGGAAAATACTCCTCCTGCTCAACAGTTGCAGTTTTCAGGGCTGTTTGGAAGACTTCTGAGATGTTTTCCTTCTTTGCCGTCACTGATCCTGACTTCATTTGCCTTCCCTGCATTTTCATCCCATTAGCTGCCACCACGACTCACTTATTTTCTTTATAAGCCCTTGTGACAAGTCGTGTCAGATGTGACATCATCACACCATTGGGAAAAATAATCATTTGGGAGGCCTCACTTAATAGGATGAAAGAATGATCCTGGTAAAGAAGGTCAAGGACAGTGAGGGCAAAGGAGGAGGAAAATGGTGCTGAGAAGAACAGCACTGAAACAATGCAACTTTGCTTGCAATGAGCTCAAAACTCTGTCAAAAACGGGAAGTACCGTTTGACCCTACCAAAATTAGATGTAGAGTCTTAGCTCTAAGAGTGAATGAGAGCAGGTAAAATACTTATACTAGTTTAGTGAGTGTGGGCAAGACATTCATTGTATGGTAATAAGCAAGCCAAATGAGCAAGCCCCTTGCATTTCAGTTGCCTGCCCCATATGCTTGTGAACCTTCAGGTGGGCCTGAAGATCTCCCAGAATTATAGTTGATTTCTAGACTAGAGGGATCAATTCCCCCGGAGGAAATGGGAGCTTTGGAGAGGGACTCTATGGCATCACGTCCCTGCTGAGCATCCTTCCTTCCCCAAACTGCACCCTTCCCAGGCTCTATTTCCAAATCTCCAGGAATTTTCCAACCCAGAGTTAGCATTCTCTTCTCTAATCTGCAAATGGCACCTGTCATGTGAGAGACACGTGCCATGGGGGGAAGGTTGCTGTGATGCCTAGAAGTTTGGGATGCTGGAGGAAGGCCCTTCCTGTACACACCACACCTCACCTCACACCACACCTCATTATTTCAAAATTATGTCCAAATTCTGCTGCATAGCCAGTTAACTAGAATTCCCTCCCTGCACACTCCTACCCTCCTGAAAGATTTCAGTAAAAAAATGTGGTATTTCAAAACCGTGTCCCTGTTTCAACACACATGTACATGAGCATGCAGACACATTACCAGCCTGTTACCATTCCACTTGTGTGTGTGTGTTATCCTAATAAGTAGCAGCAGACAACAACAGTCTATGCCTCCCTACCAACAGGTCCCCAGGGACCAGGAGAAACCACCCGGCCTTGTCCCACAGGAGCAACATCACTGGTAGGCTGGCTCTAGATCTCCTGGCATTTCGATCAGTCTCTCCTGCATGGGCTGGGAGTCCAGTGCCAATGCAGAGTTGCCAGCTGGCTGGGGTGGGGAGACAGAGAGAGAGAGAGAGAGAGAGAGAGAGAGAGAGAGAGAGAGAGAGAGAGAGAGAGAGAGAGAGAGAGAGAGAGAGAGAGAGAGAGAGCCAAGCTACAAGTGACAAATGACACTTGAATGGCAAGTGAACAGACTCATGTGTATTCCTCCATGTTCACTTGTGTTCCGCTTGCACTCCACTTGATCATGGAGAGAGAGAGAGAGAGAGAGAGAGAGAGAGAGAGAGAGAGAGAGAGAGAGAGAGAGAGAACTGGTGCACCTTTGATGAATTAATTTTTTTGGTTGGTTCTGCCCTTTCTTTCAGGGCTCATAGCTTTAACCTCACTAATCTCCACCCCTTGACCCCACTGGTTGTGTTCCTGGGTAGATGAGCTCAGGGCTGGAGTAGGGTTGTCATCTTGGGTTTGGGAAATTCCTGGAGATCTGGAGGCACTGCCTAGAGTTGCCAGCTCCAGGTTGGGAAATTCCGGGAGATTTCGTAGGTAGAGCCTAGGAAGGGTGTGGTTTGGGGAGGGGAGGGACCTCAGCAGGGCATAATGCCATAGAGTCCACCTTCCAGAGCAGCCATTTTCTCCAGGGGAACAGATCTCTATGGCCTGGAGATCAATTAATCTCCAGCCACCAGCTGGAGGATGGCAACTCAAGTACTGCCTGTGGAATGGGAAACTTGTGGAGGAATTGCCCCTAGAGTCTAAGGTATGCCATAAAGCCCGCTCCTCCAAAGCAGCCATTTAATCTAGGGGAATTTATCTCTGTAGTCTGGAGATCTGTTGTGATTCAGAGAGCACACTAGGCTCCACCTGGGGGTTGGCAAGCCCCTGCCAGATTTGAACCTTCCAAGTGTTGGCAACATTACCTGGTGCTTTCATCATAAGGTGTGTAATTCCTGGAACAGGCAAGTGATCAGTGAAAGTGGTGCAGAAGGGACTTGCCCGTCACTCGTTTAGACTCGAGAGAAGAGAGCTGCCCTGAAATCCCACCCCAGAAATAGCAATTTTCACTGATCACCAGACATTTGCTTCCGGGATGCCTTGAGAAAGGATGCAGCAGAAAAGAGCAAAAGTCCAGTAGCACCTATAATTTATAGGCTATAAGATTAACAAAATGTGTAGTAGGGTATGAGCTTTCACAAGCTAGCTCACTTCTTTGGATAGCTTCATGAGAGCTCCTACCCTGCCACAAATTTAGTCTTATAGCTGCTACTGGACTCTTGCTCTTTTCTATTGCTACAGAAAGACTAACACAGCTACCCATCTTGAGAAAGGTTGTTCAGTTCTCCAGGGACGAGCTCGAAGCCACAGCCCACACCTAAAATAATAAAATTTCCTTCTTTGTGCACCCTGCCCACAAACAAAAATCAGCAATCAGCGTTTGGGTCAAAAAAAAAGAAAGCCACAAACTTCTCCGCTCAGCTTTACAAATGACTCATTAGCCATCCGAGCTCTCTGTGGAAAGAGCATGAGTCACGGATGGTACTGCGTGCCAGGGAGGCTGCCCAACTTCACTTGGCACATGTGCTTGGAATGCCCCCTTTATTCTTTCTTCAGCTAGACATACATTGGTGGCCCCTCCCTTGTTCCCTCCCTGATCTTTGCTTCTCTACAGCCTCTCTCTTCTGAGAAAGAGGCAGCTTTTGGCTTTTGCTCTTGCTGTTCCTGCCTATCTGCAGGGCCACGGAGGACTGGTGATCTGCCACGGGGCTGTTCCCGGTGGGATTGCAAGCTGTTCTGGAAAAAAAAAAACTGCAAGAGAGTCCTTTGCCTTACAAGAGAGGAGAGATGGAAAATATGAAATCTCTTTAATTGCTGGATTAAAAATAATCTAGTCCCCTCCTCCAGTAGGAAAAAACATTTCTAAAAGAAGAGAAGGTACTGTAGACATTTGGGGAGGTCTGACCTATCTCCCTCAAGGAACAGCTGTGAAAGTGACTTAGGTCTCAACAAAATGCTTTCTCACCTTCCTTGGCCATAAGCACAGGCTTTTGTTTTCCTTCTGTAAGTCTATCCACCTGTCCAATCACCTTCTCATCAGGAGGTATGGTTGTAACTGAACTTGGCCCCATTTACCAAAGGCACTCCCCATTTTCTGGCATGGATGCAACATGACTGCTTACATTGGTGGTGCACCAGAAAAAACAGTTGCTCCATCATGGCTCAGAAAAACACCACCCCCATACAATTAGAGGGGCCAGTGTCCATGCCTCCTGGGTTTGGTTACCCCTTTCCAGGGCTCATTTCGAGGGGGAACGCACAGGAACGCAGTTCCAGCAGTTCCCCAAAGAGATCACATGGCAGGTGGCCCCGCCCACCGGACTCTCGGCCATTTTGGGCCCGTTTCTGCCTGTATTGGGGCTGAAACGGCCCAGATCAGGCCTCTGATGGGTGGTGGATCACTCTCCCACTCAGCAGCGGCCCAATCCTGACCATTTTGGGCCCCTTTTCGGCCATTTTCAGCCCCTATTTGCCATTTTGGGCCCAATTTCGGCCCTGAATGGCCAGGATCGGGTCGAAAACAGCCAGGATAGGTGATGTCAGGGGGTGTGGCATATGCAAGTCAGTCATGCTAATGACACACTTCCGGTGATATCAAGGGATGTGGCATAATTTAATGAGTTATGCTAATGGGCTCCTCCAGCTCTTTTTCTATGAAATGACCTCTGCCCCTTTCCCCCTAGTCTTAATTCCTCACCCCAAGAAATAGAGGAGTGAGAGGGCAAAAAGGCCTCCATAGTGACACTCTAGGAATTTCACCTACTCTCTACGTTCTTTAGTATAGATATTAAGGGGAATTCCTAGAATGTCATCTGGAAGTGACATCACATCCTCCTCAAACTCCACCCTCGCCAAGCACCACCCCCAAATCTCTGGTCTGATTCAGACAATCAATCTTTGTCTGATATGTCTTTTGTGCAGGGTTGCTGTCAGCAAAAAACAAAAAAAGGTGGCAGAATAGAGTGGGTGGGGCTCTGTGATTAGTGGTGCATGCTCTAAACTCAGTAGCGCATGAGCTGTGCGTTACTGGGGCTATGCCTATGTTTTCCGGCAACTTCCCAGATATGTCTCTATCCCTCTTGTGTCCTGAATTTTGTCTTTTGGAGATGCTTTGTTAAAACAACAAAGATTCTTGTGGCACTTTGAGGACTCCCATGAGTTTATTATGGTACACAGTTTCATGAGCCAGAGGGCACTTCATCGATGCCACAAAGTGTCAATGTAGGCATCGGAGTAAGGGTCTCTGGCTCATGAAAGTATTTGAAGCCAGGTTGGCATTGCTCCAAAAATTGCTCAGCTAGGGCAGGCAATCTATAAGAAGTGATCTGTACACAAAAATTAGGAGACAGTTTGTTCGTCATGCAGACCAGCCATAAATATATCTCGTATGGTGTATTTATTCCAGTCTGTTCTCCCTTGTTGATATTTGTGTGTGTTGGTTGGTTTAGCCTCATTAGTTCTGCTCAGTTAGTTCTATTTGTTATTTATAGTTGTGAATAATAATAATAATAAGAATATTCGATTTATATACCACTCTTCAGGCCAACTTAATGCCCACTCAGAGTGGTTTACAAAGTATGTCATTATTATCCCCACAACAAGCACCCTGTAAGGTGGGTGAGGCTGAGAGAGCTCTGAGAGAGCTGTGACTGACAAAGGGTCACTTAGCTGGCTTCAAGCAGAGGAGCAGGGAATCAAACCTGGTTGTCCAGGTTAGAGTCCCGCACTCTTGATCACTACACCAAACTGGCTCTAAACTGCATGAACTTGTTTGTCCTGAAACTGCTTGCTCCTATCCCTGTAACTCCTTGGTAATAAATGGATGTTGCATTGATAACAGTCGTCTCTGCTGTGTGGACCCAAGTGAGTCTCATATTCCTAACTTACAAGCTGAAGGGAACATTGCACCTAGTTCTACCCTCAGTCTTGGGTGGCCCAGGCTTGGCTTGTGATGGACTGTTAATCTTTCCTGCCACTGAAAGATGGCATGAGTCAAAACCTCATTTCCTTCCCGCGACTAAATTCAGACCTCTTTCTTTAATCAGCTTTGTTTCATGTTGCCAGCCAGCTAGCAGGCCGTGAGGCCAGCCAGAAACCGAGGGGGATACTTCTGAAGAGAGCCCGTTTGCCTCTTCGCGTGGCAGTTGAGTCTCCATCTTTGGAAAAAGGCCTACTGTTTCCATTGTTTCTGTCATGTTGGATTGACAAGGGGCAATTGGAAGGACAAATGAGATGCAACAATCAGCATTGGGATAAAAGGAAATGATATGCTTTGGCATGGCTTGGTATGAGAAAGGTTCTGATGGCCACAAATAACTGGTAGCGGAAGCCAGAACCATTTAGAAGGATCAGGGTGTTTTCAAGAGCTGGGATGGTTGTGCAACATGGGAGCTCTCCAGAAGCCAGCCATTGTATTTCCAAACTTTGGCACTTGGAGAAAGAGAACCGAAGCCTACAGAGTCTCCTCAAGCCAGTAACTTCCATGTTGGAATCACCCCAGGAAAAGAGGCAATCATAAGGAACACACGAAGCTGCCTTATTCTGAGCCAGACATTTGGTATACAAAGGCTAGACTGGCAGCAGCACTTCAGGTTATCAGTACACAAGTCTTCTAATGGGAAATGGCAGGGACTGACCCTGGACATCCTGTGCTCAAAGCAGTCACTCTCCCATTGAGCCAAAGCCTCTCCCTAAAAACAAACAGGAGTTTTGTGGTCCCTTAAAGACTAAAGTCTGGTACCATTTGAAGAGGTGGAGACCGAGAACTTTACAACAGGAGCAAAAACCCAACTGTATTAAAACACCGCTAAATTGTACAACACAGCACAGTGCAGATGCTTTTTAACAATGGCCGTTTCCACATGTCCTAAAAAGAGCACCCCACTCATCGAATTCTGGCGGCTTTTGCACGGGATTTCTGACATCTCCGTTTGCAAAACAGATGCAGGCAGTTTTTGCAGCGCCATGAAAACGGAAGCAAAACTGTCTACCTCCGTTTTCATAGATCCAGGGAAGTTAGCCGTGTTAGTCTGCAGTCGCTCACAAAATAGTAAAGAGTCCAGTAGCACCTTTAAGACTAACCAACTTTTTAGTAGCATAAGCTTTCAAGAACCAAGCTTATGCTAATAAAAAGTTGGTTAGTCTTAGAGCCAAGCTATAAGTGACGCCTGACACAGGTTGGACACTTGTCAGCTTCCCTCAAGTTTTGATGGGAAATGTAGGCATCCTGGTCTTGCAGCTGTAATAGAGAGCCAAGCTGTGAAACCAGATTGCCTACATTTCCCATCAAAACTTGAGGGAAGCTGACAAGTGTCCAACCTGTGTAAGGCGTCACTTGTAGCTTGGCTCTTAGAGCCTTGCTACAAGTGACATTTTACACGTGAAGGATAAAGGATCATTTTCGCAAGTCTTTCTGGGAACTGAAGTTCCTCTCCCCCACCCCTTTTCCTTCTGTTCCTTCCCCTCGCTGCCTGAAAAGACAGAGAGAGCCTACGGCAACATCAGCTTTTGCAAATCGTCTTGCTGGGGGGTGGGGAATGCTCTGGAGAAAGCTGAGAAAGTTGCAGCTGCCTGCCCCCAAAGATCATTGAGAGCAGGCTTGTGACTGGAGGAACGATTTGCAAAAGTTGCTCTTGCCGTAGGCTCTCTTTGTCTCTTCAGGCAGAGAGGGGAAGGAACAGAAGGAAAAGGGGTGGGGGAGAGGAACTTCAGTTCCCAGAAAGAGTTGCGAATATGATCCTTTATCCTTCACGTGTAAAATGTCACTTGTAGCAAGGCTCTTAAAGGTGCTATGGGACTCTTTACTATTTTGCATCTATTTTGGAAATGGAGACGTCAGAAATCCCACGAGAAAGCCGCCAGCATTCGGTGAGTGGGGGGCTTTTTTTAGGACGTGTGAAAACAGCCATTGTCGTGGTTATTTTGTAGTGCTAGTTAAAACTTTTACCCCCTCTTCTCCCACTTCTGGAAAAGCACACAGCTTCTAAACACAAGCTGACTTTCTTTAAACTGAAGCTGCTGTATCACAAATTCAAGATTAATTAATTAATTAATTTATTTATTTTCTTTGGATTTCTATTCCGCCCTCCCCACAAAGGGCTCAGGGCGGATTATAACATATTAAAACACTTCAATTTATACAGTTAAAACCATGAATAGATTGATTAAAAACATAGTATATTACAGCATATTTCACATAT
Organism: Eublepharis macularius; assembly: GCF_028583425.1. Classification (NCBI taxonomy): domain Eukaryota; kingdom Metazoa; phylum Chordata; class Lepidosauria; order Squamata; family Eublepharidae; genus Eublepharis; species Eublepharis macularius. The sequence continues at coordinate 36,077,635 of NC_072807.1, read as the reverse complement.
AAAAATATATATTCAGATATACATTTAGATGGCGGCAATCGATAGCAGCAGATACAACTCGACACAATAAGGTGGTGGACAACCTTTGCAGGGAGGGTTTCAGATTATATTTTCATCATTTCCTCCATTTTTCAGCTGGTGGAGGCCAGGCCTGACCTCAACCATATGCCTGGCGGAACATCTCTGTCTTACAGGCCTGGCAAAATGATAACACATCCTGCCAGGCCCTGATCTCAGTAGACAGAGAGTTCCACCAGGCTGGAGCCAGGACCGAAAAAGCCCTGGTTGAGGCTAGGTGGGCCTCCTTAAGCCTGCTTTAGTGTAAAAAAAAAAATGATTCCTTAGGTGGGGCTAATCAGTTGCCATTAGGCACCCAAAGATTCTACCCTGGCTATAGGCCTGCCTCAAAGCTCGGTTAAACACCTTGTCTAAGAACCAGGGCTTTTTTTCTGGGAAAAGAGGTGGTGGAACTCAGTGGGTTGCCCTCAGAGAAAATGGTCACATGGCTGGTGGCCCCGCCCCCTAATCTCCAGACGGAGGGGAGTGCCCTCCGTGCCGCTGAGTGGCGCGGAGGGCAATCTCAACTCCCCTCTGTCTGGAGATCAGGGGGCGGGGCCACCAGCCATGTGACTATTTTCAAGAGGTTCCAGAACTCTGTTCCCCTGCGTTCCTGCTGAAAAAAAGCCCTGCTAAGAACCACCTTTGAGAACTGTTTCAAGAGAAGCTTCCCTCTCTACAACCTCCTACATCTTGCATCTGGAGCACTTTCCAAATCCAAATGTTTGTTAAAGGATTGGCAACGTCTCCGAGTGCACTGTGCAGCTGTGCTAAGGAACCTTAGATGTGTGCAATGTGTCAACATCATGGGGCAACATTGTGCAATGGCAAGAGGATCCGAGCGTGGTTGACGTCAAGTGGGAAAGCGTCGAGTCCTTTTTACCAGAGAAAAGTGAAAAAAAAAAGTGAGTTATAGCAAGGGCTAAAAGAAATGTTTATTTAATGGGGTTCAGTTACAGGAGGGTAGATTTTGCCTTGAACGTTAAGAGAAACTTCTCAACAGTTAAAGCAGTTCAACCGTGTGTTGTTAAGTTCAACAACTAGTGTTGTTAAGAGAAAGACTCTGGATTTCTCTTGACTCGGTTTCTTCCCGAAATCCAATAGGCCTTACCCTCTTTTTAGGAATGTGGAATCTGTTTTTGGATCAATTCCATCCTGATCAAAATGAAAATCCAGAGAGAGGAGGGGCAGGAAGGGGGAGGGGTTCCGCAGAATTTCACTCTGTAGATGCTCAGAAGCATCTGTTGTCCCAAATCTTCCTGTCTTCCTGCTAGAGCACCATTCTCTGGTGTGTAACATAAAACAACCTCACGGATTTAAAGAGAGTAGAAAGAGTCAGCAGCTATATCTAAAAAAGTGTATTTCAGAAAAAGAACCCCCCCACCCCGTAACGATACTACATAGAGCCAATTCCCAGGGATGGGTTCCCCCTTGCTGGAGTTCACCAAGCAGAGGATAGACAGACGTCTGTCATCATGAAAGCTGTAGTTTTGGATTTTCTGCATTGGGCCCAGGGTCAGGCTTGCTTGAGACCCTGGAAATCCTCTTCCAATGCTGAGTGAAATGCTCCAAAGGTACGACTCCGTGTATGGCAGTTGCATGTGCTCTTCTGTCTAGAGATTCTTATTGTCACAGAAGGCCTCGTAAATGGTGGGACTTCCTGTGAGTTCTTTCAGGGATTTCTCAGACCTCAAATGTTTCCTGCACCAGCATTCTTGGCTGGGAGCCTGATATAAACATCCTGGGTCGGGTCAGGTCATCTCCGTCTTTGGACATGGTGTCCTCCACTCAGCACATCACTTATCCCAGCTGATTAGGCTGAGATCTGCCTCGTCCCTAAAGAAGGCGCCGTGATGAGGTTGCCATCTTTGAGTTGGGAAATTCCTAGAGATTTGGGGAAGGTAGGGGACTCAGCAGGGAGGTGATACCACAATACAGTCCACCTTCCAAAGCTGCTGTTTCCTGCCAGGGGAACTGACCTCTGTGGGCTGGAGATCGGTTATAATCCTGGGAGAATTCCAGCCCCTATCTGGAAGTTGTTGATCCAATAGCATGATAAATCCCAACAAGCAATTGGTGGACCCATCATGGCTTCCAGGTGGTTTTTTTGGGTCCCTGATACTTCACAGAAAAAAACAGGAACCCGACCGACCAACCATCGTCTGTCTGTCTGTCTGTCTGTCTGTCACTGAGGGCCAAGCTACACATGACGAATGACACTTGAACGGCAAGTGTATTTCTCCCTGTTCACTTGCCCTCCACTCAATCCACTTGCCGTTCAAGTGTCATTCGTCATGTGTAGCTTGGCCCTGAGATTCAAATCGGGTTACACAGTGCAAGTGAAATACAATATAATCAACAACGAGGGTATTTACTGAGCAAAGTTCAATGATGAACAATAGTTAGGACATTTAGTGAACAGATACAACAGGGTATGGTAGCAGAAAACTTGAAAACAAGCTTAGAGTTGAGCATCTTTCAGAAAGAATGCATAATTTACATGGCATGTCAAGCAACATGGAAACTTCTGGGCAGGGAGCAGCGGTCACTGTGTGTGAGTGTGTGTGGGGGGGAGGTAGTTGTGAATTTCCTGCATTGTGCAGGAGGTTGAACTAGATGACCTTGGAGGTGCCTTCCAACCCTATGATTCTATGATTCCCCAGTGGTGCACATCTGCATCAGCAGACAGTACCCAATAGCATAGCATATAGTCTCTGTCCCTACAAAAGCATCCCTCTGATTTTTTTATGGCACAGCCTTATAACATGGGCAGAAAGCCTACTTGAATAATTCAGTCTTGCATACTTTGCAGAAAGCCAGGAGAATGGGAGCTTTCCTGACACACATCCCGGAGTCGCGGTAAACGTTCGCTAAACTTCCGGACGTATAGCGTCTTTCTAGTGCGATTTCTGACTCATTGCACAATGAGTCAGAAATCGCGCTAGAAAGACGTTATACTTCCAGAAGTTTAGCAAATGTTTACTGCGATGCCAGGATGCGCCAGGATGTGTGGATTTGCCCTTTCTTATGACACTCTTCTCCTTATGTTAGGGTTGCAATCTTCACAAATTATGGGTTCCAATACTGAACATGCCCGGCTAGTGTAACGACTGTTTTCACTCGAGTGGAATATGCTTGTATCGATTTATTCACTTTTAAAAATGAACATTGTCCTGAGTGCATGTGCCCTTTTGCATATGAGCCCTTGGCTGATTTTGTGCCTATAAAAATGCATTCAATAATCACAGTAAACTCAGACGCCAAAAAACTTCTTATCCTAAGATTAACCCCAGTTCGGCCCCACTTAGCGGATGCAGTTCTGATACATTTTCTTGCCTTTTCCAAATATAGAAAGAGGTAAATATATTCCGGCTGGATTCCCACGATATCATGTTGATTCTCTATGATCCCCTCTCCTCTCTCCTGATTTCTTTCTCTCACTGTTTCCCATCAGCTGGAAGCTTTTTAGGATGCTTTAGAACTCTGGCCTGAAAACATGTGGAGCGCTGAGGGGGTGGGTGGGCGGAGGGGAAGGCATCCATAAATCATTTAGATTCTTCCGATGAGTACGAGAAGATGTAGCCAGTTCTACTTCCAATTGTTTGGCAAGGGTCTTCCCCTCTTTGGATCCTGGAAGGAGGTTCCCAGCTTTCGGGAGCCATAAGGCCCGTGCAAAGAAGCTCTTTGTTCCACAAAGGTGGCCATTGGGCTGTGCCTGCCTGCAAAGCTACCTTGACTGAAAACTCTGGCTGCAGCTACAAAAGCCGTGTTAATAGCTGAGCGCTCCGTTCGTTTGTCCAATCAGTAAGGAGGGAGGCAGACAATCCTATTTTAAGGGCTAAACTATCTAGTCAAAATGTCTTGATTTTAAATGCTAGTGCTGGTGGCACCTAGATCACAGCCATGGTAGAGGGGAAGGGAGCTAACATTCCCCCCCCCCCATGATGACCTTTTCTATTATTTTATTTATTTATTTATTCAATTTATATACCGCCCATCCCCAGGGGCTCTGGGCGGTGAACAGTTAAAATTGATAAAAACAAAAACTAAAATCAATATACAAATAATAAAACAAATTAACAAGGTGCAGTGGTGGGGAGAACCTTCCCCACCCCAAAGGTGGGAGGCCGACATGGCACCGCCCCCTTCAATCACCAAACGCCTGGCGGAACAGCTCTGTCTTACAGGCCCGGCGGAACGATAATATGTCCCGCTGGATGAATTATCAATCTCAAACTGAGGGCCAAGCTACATATGACGAATGACACTTGAACGGCAAGTGGATTGAGTGGAGGGCAATTGAACAGGGAGAAATACACTTGCTGTTCAAGTGTCATTCGTCATGTGTAGCTTGGCCCTGAGACTGCATGGCAAATGGTTAGAGTGCCAGACTGGGAAATAGGAGACCTTGATTCAAATGCCAGCTCAGCTATGAAGCTCACGGAGTGATCTTGGACTGGTTGCACTTGCTCTCTCAGTCTAACCTACCTCACAGGGTTGTTGTGAAATATGTACACAAGCTCCTTAGAAGAAGACTCAGTTAAACATATAGATAGTGGCTGCGGGGGAAGGGATGGAGGATAGAAAACCAGTGCAGAGGGAAAATGTTTACTTTGCTCCCTCCGTGCCGCAGTCTTGATCCGTATTGGTTCTCACACAGCTGCTTGTATCATTAAAAAGAAACATAGGAGACAAATCTAGTTTGGCCTTAAGAGAGGTGAAAATGAAGTCAAAAGAGTTTCACTTCCCTTGAGCACTCACGCACATTAATTTTGTTCCAACGCTGCCTCTGGTCAAATATGATCGGCAGGTTTTTAAAGCATACCTTCTAAACCTGTTAACCACATTTACCGGTGCCCCTTATTTCTCTATTTTTTCTCCATCCATCCACTTCTCTCTCTGTTCAAATTGTGATGGAAGAAAACAGAGTTGTCATGAATCACCGTTTAAGTCACAGAGATGATAATTGGAGATAATCACTGCCAATGCTGATTTTGGGGGGTGGCCTCAATACGCCTGAGGACAAAGAGAATCTCAGCGCCACTGCTGCAGGAGGCCCTTGGCTTGACTTGAGTTCTTGGCAAACACTCAGCCTTGCCAAACCCTAGATCCGGCCCTGTGCACCAAATACATAAACCTCTCTAACACGTCGAATGTTGAATGCCACCTTTAGTATGAATTTTCATCACTGAGAAGAGCATTTGACGTACGTGTGGCCTTGCTAGGAGTTGGAAGGGAGCGTGTGCGTTTCTTCATTTTAAATACGAGCTTGCAAAAGTTACAGGAGCAGAGGTTTAAAAGCTCCCCTCCCCACATGCTCAGCGTCTAATTCCATTTCGTAATGGGCAGCACGCCCAGCTCCTGAGCATAAATGTCGCCTGCTAATCTAAACAGGAGTCTCGCCGCCCCGCTTTGAATAACAGAAGCCTCCTGTGTAAAAAGCTGGCCGGGCTCTTTTAAAACATTCTTTCAAAGTATTCAGTGAGTTGCTGTTGCCTGGGGAGACATGAACTCCTTCCTTGTCTCTTCCTTAACGAGTATCATGATTGGATTAGGAAGTCTGTCAAGTGAGCTTCCCCACCCCAACAGAGCAATACAGGAGGCTGTGTGATCCTGCAAGATGTTGGGCGGGGGTCTTGAAGCAGGAACTCTGCCAGAGAGACCCAGACTCCCTCAACAGCACTTACAAGAGGAAGGAACTGCTGGCTTTCTCTGTGGCTCTTTGGCGCCACCATAGTAAATGGTGAGAGGGGGTATTGCAGTTGCCCTCAAAGGACCAAATGAAAGTTCTGACTTTTTCTGACAGCTTGGATTTCTAGGTGGAACAATTTGTGTACAGGGAGAGGGGTCTGGCCTGAGGCTGAGCTCACAAGAGATTGAGCCCACCTGCCTTCCAGCTTGCTTGGCTTCAGATTGATAGAGATGGGTAGCTCTGTCTGTCTGTCTGTCCGTAGCAGTAGAAAAGAGCAAGAGTTCAGTAGCACTTATAAGACTAGCAAAATTTGTGGTAGGGTATGTGCTTTCATGAGTCCCAGCTCCTTCACCTGAAGAAGTGAGCTGTGAATCACAAAAGCTCATACCCTTCCATAAATTTTATTAGTCTTATAGGTGCTATTGGACTCTGGCTGTTTTCTACTGACTTCAGATAATCAGCTATAACAACTCCATCACTTGTGTGTGATGATTTATGAGAGTCCTCCCCCCACCCCGTTTGGCCTTTTTTTTTTTTTGGTGAGGGTCACTTAACAGGACTTGGAAGCTTGCCATGGGTCTAGGAGGGCATAACCGACTTGACAATGTTGATAATTCACCTTAGAGTTTCAGGTCTGATGCTAGCAGAGGAGAAAAAACTTCCCCCTTGGAACTTTGCACTTGCCTAGTGTCTGCTTTAAAACAATGCTGCTGCTCTCGTGTAGTGGATCCAGGGAATGAGCTTTGGCTTGGCCACACCACATTTAAATCGAAAAGGAGACACTGGTGAGAAACTGCTGAGTCAGGATTCATCTGCAGATTTAATCTAACAGACTTGGGCTCAATAGGACACCGGGAGGGGATTGCTTCCTATAGATAGTAGCTGTTGCTCCTTACAGGTTCACGGATATCAGTCATCTGACTTGGCCAATTCATCATCGGTAGTTGGGTGTGGTCCATACCCACAGTGGCTGGGAAGGTTTCCTCTTTTGGATTGGCTCTTGCTGTCATCTGAATGTGTCACCATAATGCTTCAGAATGCTGCTCCTTCTCTCCTTCTTCTGCCTGTATTTTTGAGTAGGCATATAAATCTTTGCCAAATGAATGTAACCCTTCAGGCTTCTAAAGGTCTGTAAATATGGTTAATAGATGACCAGTTTATGCATTAATACCCTTAACACCCATTTACCACAAAGTTTAATTTAGTTTATTGGGTTGCATCCTGCCGATCCTTTCCACTAATGGAAGAGAGATGTGATTTTTATCAATTCCCACCTTCATGGAAATCAGTGGACTGCAGTGGGAGGGGAAAGCAGGGGATTTTTTATCAGTGGGCAGACCAAAAGTGGCCCATTATGGGTTCATGTTGTGGTCTGAAGAACGTGTGCTACAACTAGAGATGGGCACGAACTGAAATTCAAACCAAAATGAAGCACAAACCAGGCTGGTTCATGGTTCACGAACCATGGTTCGTCAGATTCCATTTCTGATGAACTGCCACGAACTTTAGGCTGGTTCATTTTGGTTCGGTTTTTGGTTCGTCACTGCAGACAGCCTGGTGCCAATCAATCAGTTTCCTAGGCAATAGGGGATGGACTTCCTGCAGACCTTCTGCTGACCCGGAAGTGAACTTCTGCTGGCCTGGAAGTGACCTTCTGCTGACCCAGAAGTGATGATTTTCTGACCTGGATGTGACGTTTTCATGAACCAAATGAACCGGTTCATGAGCCAGGGGCAGGTTCGTGAAAGTTCGTGGTTCATGGTTTGTGAAATTTGATGAACCACGAACCACATGGTTCAGTTTTTTTCTGGTTCATGCCCATCTCTAGCTACGGCAGACTGTTTTGGATGCCATATTATGGCCTTTTCCAATTGGTTTCTTATCTGCATCAGTTTTTCCTCTCCTTTACACACAGTATCATTTGACTGTTGTTGCTGTCCTGACCACCCCCTCAAGTTTTCTGAAGAAGTGGTCTAAAAAACAGTCAAAGCTCAGTGAAAAACTGGGAAAGCAATGACAGACCAACAATGCTGTGTATAAGGGAAGGCAAAACTAGATGTAGTTAAGAGGGAAAATGAGAGCAAAAACCTGATGTGGAAAAGTCCATAGTTGAAGTATCACTTAGCATTATCTTTGCTCAGCTGACTGAGATTTCCCCAAAATTCTTGGCCCCTGGCTTTGAGAACGACATAGCAACCCAACAGCTTTTGTTACTTTGCATGCTGAAGACCACATGGAAACGTGCTGCTACAAGAATCTTCCTGTATGAAGCTGAACTCATGGATCATAGCAGAACTTGCACTACAATTGTTGTTCTGATTGGAAAGGGAATCACTGAGTCGATCGGCCTCTCCTAGCTCCGGGGCCACATCTCGTTTCATCTCTTGCCATCCTGTGGTTTGAGCAAAGTCTGCGTCTGAAATTTTATCTCCTTTGCCGACAGGATATTCTGCAACATATGGTCAGGATGTCCTACTCGTATTAAAGGCAAGTTGGCACCCCCCCTCCACATCAGAAAGACATGAGAAACACTGACTGAATTTCATCTGTACGTGCTCTGCTAGATTGAACAGTCTGGTGCTAGTGCATATTTTGGAAATAATGCATGCGGTACTATAAAAATGTACAGTTGGTGCCAGAAGGAAGGGACTGTCACCCAGGCCAAAGAAATGTGCAACAGCATGTCTGATTTGATCTCTACCTAACGAGAAAAGGTCCTAATTAGATGGGAAGAGACAATTATACTCTCTGACTGTGCATGTGTTTTTTTTTCTATTTTACCTGCAAGACGCCGTAATGTCTAGTTGAGATGAATGAATATTGCACTGGAAAGGGACATGACTCAGTAATAGCCCATTTGCTTTGCCTTCAGAAGGTCCCAAATTCTGCACATGGTGTCTCCAGCTAAAAGGACCAGGCAGTAGATGTTGTGAAAGACCTCACCCCAAGACCCTGGAGAGCTGCTGCCAGTCAGAGTAGACAATATTGATCTTGACAGACCAAAGGACTGACTCAGTATAGCAGCTTCATGTGTGATGGCTTGGTGAAAAGTGATGTCTTCAGAATTCCAAGGTATATTAAAGAATAAAGCCATGAAATGTTGATGATGCCCTCTGAACTTATAAGAACTAATAAACTCAGAAGAGGGAAGCAGAAGAGAGGAACTTTTATATTGGTGACTATTTTTGTCTTTATGAAACAAACAAAACCTTTCCTTCTATTTCCCCACTAGGATTTATTAACTTTTTTAATATATAAACACGACTCACAGAGTTGAGTCTGGCCAGCGTTAAAGTCTTATGACTTTTGTTTTTAGAATGAGAAATCTTTCCAATTTCTTGGAAAACTGTAAAGAAGAAATAACGACCAGATGTATGATTTGGTGTGAGTGAGGTCACCCGGAAGATTTTTTGAGTTCCCTAGAAAGTTTGTACTCAGCCCCCCATTTCTTTGCAAAACATGCATAATATGCAAGTGGCAGTACTGCAGCCCAAGCTCTGCTTCCGACCTGAGTTCGATCCTGGCGGAAGCTGGGTTTGAGTAGCCAGCTCAAGGTTGACTCAGCCTTCCATCCTTCCGGGGTTGGTAAAATGAGTACCCAGTTTCCTGGGGGTAAAGTGTAGATGACTGGGGAAGACAATGACAAACCACACTGTAAAAAGTCTGCGACGTCCCTCCATGGGTCAGTAATGACTCGGTACTTGCACAGGAGGAATGCAAGTGTTAAATATAAATGATCGTGTTAAATAACATTCTTGGTTAATGAAGATACCCCCAAAAACATGACTACAGATGAAGGTCTAATATTCTCCGAGCCCTAGGTATTATGTAAAAACCATACTTCATCAACCAAGTACACATTAATTCCTCAGCTACAATGCTTCCATCAATTCAACATTATTTTTCAACAGAAAAATGAAATCCCTGCTAATTGGGCTCATTAAATAGATAGCAAACAAAATTATTAAAATCCACTTCTACGCAACTCATTCTGTTATTTTAAATGTCACAGCACACCAATCAAAAGAAATATTTCCCATCCATTCAAACAATTAACCAGTGATACAGCTCCCTAATTAAATTAATCCTGTTAATCCTTGTCAATCACACACACACATGCAAAATGATTATAATGTTGAGTTACCAGTTCCTTTATCCACACAAATGCAACAAAATTAGCTTATTTACTGAAGTGTTAATATATTGAATCAGTTGGGTCAAATATTAACTACTAATTCAGAATGCATTTCTAATATCTAACAAGTTACTTTCAACCGGATGCAGAGCTCAAAGACAATGCAGACCAAACTTGGATATCAGCGAATAGGCCACAAGTACCAATTGCATTACCAATTACCCATTTGTTTGACAGGAATTAGCAGCCAAATCAAATTCATTATACTTCCAGTACTCTTCGTCCATTTATCAAACTGAGAACACCTGATTTATGGTCTATGGATGGGGAAGGGAGAAGAAAACGCTGCATACAACTTGACAGCTTTTCCATTTGGGCTTCCTTCTTAGCTAGGATTGCAAATCTCCAGGCGGGGCTTAGCACTCTCCCACAATTACACCCGATTTCCATCTTACAGAGATCAGTTCTGCAGGAGGAAATAGAAGCTTCCAAGGGCAGATCCCACGGCATTACATCGCTGTTGAGCTCTTCCTCCAAACACCACAATTTGTGATTGCATTCTGTTTCTGTCCTCTTGCAAAATGGAAAGGACTGGAGGAAGGTCAGAGCGAAAATGTGAAACTGGAAAGGTGAATTCAGATCACTCTTTAGTCTCACCCTGGAGATACAAGGCACTGAAGCCTTCACCATTTCCACCTGCAGGGAGCAGCGGCTTGCAGAATGTGTGGTTATAGGAAGTCCTGGAAAATTGAGCAGGGGCTGCTTGCTATGATTAGAGATGGGCATGAACAGAAAAAAAATGAACATGATGTTCGTTGTTTGTCACCATCCACGAACAGGGACTCACGAACAACCATGAACATGGCCCTGTTCACGAACATGTTCGTGGTTGGCTGTTCGTGGGGGCCAGCAGGCTCTCCTCCAGCCATCATCCAAGTCAAGATACCTACTGCACCACTCCCAGAAACCTTACCTGAGCAGGCAGCAGGAAAAGTACCAATAATAAATAATAGCTTGGCCCAGAGCCTGGCAGCATCCCTGGAACTTGAAGGGGTAGACCCCTATCCCACCATACATAAAGAAAATTCAACCTCCAATGCACTCTCTCTATCAAAATGCCAGCAGCAACTCTCTCCCTCTCCACTGTCTGCAAATTAAGCCAGAGCTGGGAGCCCCCCTCCCCCCTGCTCTTTGCTCCCTTGTAACAAATTTGGAGCTCCACATTGAAAGGAAGACCTGCCTATCAAGATAAACTGGGCTTAGATTGAGGTTTCCAAGGCAACAGCAGGAGTTCAGACAGAGTTCAGACAATCCCTGCCTAAGTTGCCAAGGGAATTAATTGCAGGTGCCGGACTGTCTGGCTTGACAAACAGCAACAAACGAGGAGGCTTGCAATGACCACCTATTCATTTAGAATGGGGCCTCACGAACAGCTTGTTTGTGAACAGTAGATTGGGATGTTTGTGGCTTTTTTTTGTTCGTATTGCTGTTCGTGCCCATCTCTAGCTATGGTAACATTGCCGTCCATGCAGAAGAAGGGTCCACTCATAGAACCAATGGGAAGTTTCGATTAGGGAGCTGGACTAGGAACTGAGAGGCCTGGGGACAAATCCCTACTCAGCCCTGAAGCTTACCGGGTGATCTTGGGCTAGGCATACAGCTACCTTGCAGGGTTGTGGTGAGGATAAAATAGAGGATATCAATGGATGCTGGCCTGAGCATCTTGGAGGAAGGAGGGGATAGAAGATAGAAAAATGATAGATGATCAGACTAGCCCCAATTCCATCTACCACCTCTGCGGGAAGTGCAAGAATGTACCCTGTCAATCACAGAAATACCTAGCATCCGCCAAAACTTGATAGCGAGCCTCCTCTCTGTAGCAAAGAAGGTTATAGCCTCAGAATGGAAAGAACCTAACCCACTCTCACTAAATAAATGGTATAACTATGGGAACATTTAGCTCTTGAAAAGATCTCAGATAGTTTGGTAGATTCAGAACCTCATAAATCGGCTTCCAACTTCTTTAACAAGTGGTTTCCTTTAATTGAAAGAATGTCGTCCAACTCAGTTGAACCAAAGTACTGTAACAACCACATTCTTCATATGATATTATTGTATTACTAAATCTTTATTTTCTTCTCATCCATCTCTTTCTAGTTCGATATAGTATATAAATAAGAAACCTGTTATATTGCCATGTTGTTAGTTCATATTTATATATTTAATTTTTATTTAATTTTAAGTTTTATTTTACTTTTTATACATGACTCATATTTGTAACAATCACTTATTTGGTTAAATTTGTAATGTTCAGATGTTATTGTTAAATAAAATGGTTTTAAAGCTGGAGAAAAATACCCTGTCAATCACGGCAACATTTAGAAGCAGCTAGGCACTTATTATTGTTGTTGTTATTATTAATACTTGTTCCTATATGGAAGCGATGGCTTGGCTAAGAAGCAGCAAGCTTATTCTCCGCCTCTAAACCCACTGCAAATGTTTATTCTGAAACGGTAGAGGTGGTGGAGGGAACCCATGGCAAAACAATGACGAAACAGTGCAAAAGTATCTCAGAAAAGTGAAAGATCTCTATCAAGAGCTATCCTTAAAAATGAGCCCACCCCTGAGCATGTCAGAAAGCATGCGAGACCGCATGAAGCCAGCCTTCTGCTGTGGCCAAGACGGGCGAGGCTGCCGCTTCTTTGATTTACGATTGCCCTGGCAGAGAGAGAGGGCCAAGGATGAAAGAGAAAAGACAGAGCAGAGAGCATGAAATTTGAGCCAGACAGGATGGCAGGGCTATGGGTGCCAAAGCTCTGAGGTATGCCAAGCACCCGGGTGGGAAAACACAGACATCGCCCTATGGAAATCGGTCAGTGTTCCATGTTCCTGTTTGCCTGGCAAACTGCACTAACCCTCTGGGAATGAATGCGGCTCTATTCCGTCTGCCCGTTTGGTGTCCTGTCCAGGTGGTGCCACCTGATCTCAAGGAAAAGTACATTATGGTTTAGGGCATCTACAAAGCTCTGTGAGAGACACCTGGATATCCTGTTTCTTATGGGATGGGGATTGTGGATAAAACGGACAGCTAAACTCCCCATCGAGTCGAACGTTCTATGGATTTCAGAAACTAGAAAGCTTTAAACATTCTATCTGGGGAGCTGATCTGGGTTGCTGTTCATGTAGGGAACCTGATGAATCTTCCATTGCAAGATGAGCAGCCCTCTGTGCCTTCGGTTTCACAGTGTTCCCGTGGTTTCAGAGTTACCTTTTACCAGGGCTTTTTTTCTGGGAAAAGAGGTGGTGGAACTCAGTGGGTTGCCCTCAGAGAAAATGGTCACATGGCTGGTGGCCCCGCCCCCTGATCTCCAGACAGAGGGGAGTTTAGATTGCCCTCCGCGCCGCTTAGCGCAGCGTGGAGGGCAATCGAAACTCCCCTCTGTCTGGAGATCAGGGGGCGGGGCCACCAGCCATGTGACCATTTTCAAGAGGTTCCGGAACTCTGTTCCCCCGTGTTCCCCCTGAAAAAAAGCCCTGCCTTTTACACTTCTTTTGGGATTCTAATTTAGATTTGATTACCTTTTTACATTACTTGTTAGACAGAAACTCGGGATCCAGCTAAACATGATATTTGGGACCTGAGACCAGATCTCCGATGTGTAACTTAAGTGCAAAAAGCAGGCTGAACGGTCCTATTAAGCTTGGTAGGTGGGAGGGATTATTGATAAAGTGATATAAGCAACTTGGGTATATTCTGAATTCTGTCGCATTTTGCAACTGCATAACCCATCCCGATCAGAGTGAATGCAACTTAAGCACACTGAATGAGAGACCAGAAGCTGTGACCACTTGGTTGAAATTAGTGAACTGTCCCTCCTACTCCATGTGGCCTCCTGAGAGATGTGGCAGTCACAGCAGCAGCTACAACTGGCAGAGATCCCTTAAAAGGCTCTAGACAGCAGACTTAGCAACCATGTCCCTTGCTACTCCGTCCGCACATCTCTAGCATTCCTGGCCCCCTCCCTCCCCCTCCACTGTCTCTCCTGCTTTTCATTGCAGTGTTTCTTCACAGTCCCCTCTGTGAATAGCTTCATCTGGATGCAATTTCCCATCTCTCTGCCCTTTTCCTCAAGCCACCTTCCCTCTCTTCAGTTGCCTTTCTTCTCAAACTGATTCCCTATTCTGCATCTTTCCAGTAGCTTCCTTGAAAGTAACTCCATTCATTAACTCTCCTACAGCCTTGGATCCCCCTTCCTCCCAGTCCGAAGACTGTTCCACAAAGCAAGCGTGAGTTTTGAATCCCAGCCAAAATGACAACTTCCCCTCCTCTCAGAGAAGATGGACTACAAACTGCTCTGTTCCCTGAGCAACGGAATGTTCTGTGCCATCACGCCAGCTCAGCCAATCAGGCCCGGAGGGTTCCCCACCGCATGCAATACAATACAAATAGATTTACTGAATCCTCCCAGTGAATTCCCACTGTCAAAGAGTCATGGAGAACATTTAGAAGGGCAGAAAGACAAGGATGTTTTAACTAAGCAGGATGCTGAAGTCTTGCTCCATCAACACTGAAACACCCAATGAGCTCCTTTTAACGTCAGAGCCTTTAGCAGGTATTGGCTACACAGTTAGGTTTCCTCTATATAGTCATGTCAAGATCTAGGACCATGCTTATTTGAAACTATTGTTTGACATTCTCAGGAATCTGCTCGGGACCCACAGTGGGAAACTATGTGGTTGTGTAGCTGTGGCCATGTGCATTTCCAAACTGCCAGTGTTGGAGAAAATCCAGCAAGCATGTAGAGTTCCGAAGATCAGGCCGCGCAGACGCTAGAGTTGCAAAGGTGAAAAACCTGCTCGGCATACATAACGCTCGTGCTCTCGGTTTGTTATCAATGATGGTGTCGAGGGCTTATGAAAGTCCCTGTTGGGCCCTACTCTGGAAAAGGTGATGTACCTGTCCAAAAAGCTGAGCACAAAGAGAGGGAGAGAAGTTTGCTCTCCAACTGCACCCTCTGTGGAAACAGCTGGAACAGATGCCAACACACTTTCCCATTTGTTAGCACAGCTGCCTTGCTCTTCAAATTGCTCTTCCATCCCATGCATTCCTCTAAGTTATATCCCACCTTTCTCCCATCACACACTCAAGGGGTCCCACCTGCACTCCACAACTGCTCTCTCATCCTGACACTGACCATACTAAAATCTATTTAGCTAGCATCACACACCTTCAGACCCCACCCAGGGACTCTGAACAGGCAGCCAAAGAAACCACACTGAGTTCCACCGGTGGAGCAGATACAGAGGTTTGCTTGCAACTACTTCTATAAACTTAGGCAAGGACATCTTCTTTAGGATCCATGATGCCAACCCATCAGAAACAGAACTGATACTCATATTCTTCATACATCCTGCTTCATTTCCAAAAGAAGCTGTACCTGTCTACTGGAACTCCAGTCTGCTCCACCTTCAATACCTCCCAAACAAGAGTCTAGAAGATGCACTACTTCAATGGCACCTCACCTGGCTCCATTCTAGCATTTCAGAGGCTTGGACTGAAACCTGTGAGCATCTATGCTTTCTGCTGCTGCTCTCCCAACACAACACTGCAACTATTTCCTTTTTCTTGCTGGGCTTTGGGACAGTCTCCCAGTTCTTGTCCTAACAAAGTAGAAGCCTCTAGACTAACACTGCAGAAATCCACGCCGCCCTGTCCTTGTGCATGCGTCTTGCCCATGC
Source organism: Eublepharis macularius (assembly GCF_028583425.1). Lineage (NCBI taxonomy): Eukaryota > Metazoa > Chordata > Lepidosauria > Squamata > Eublepharidae > Eublepharis > Eublepharis macularius. The sequence goes on along the minus strand of NC_072807.1, from coordinate 36,062,012 downwards.
TTCTCCTTGGCAAGATCTCCTTAAGTTTCTTTTCCATTCATCCTCCGCATGAAAAACAGGGCGAAACTTCCAAAGGCAAGAAGACTTACCCCCGGACTCTGGGTTTGCATGTAGCGGCAGGAGAAACGAGAACAGTAGCAGAAGCGCCGATGGCTTGAAAGGAAGGCCGGACCCCATGATGTTGCCTAGCATGGGATAGCAGTTCTGACCATTCCCTAGGCAATGAGACCGAATCAAGCAAATGAGGCAGGAGCTACAGACAGAGGCTGTCTGTTTTCAATTGAGGGTTCAGCTACTACTATATTTAATAAACTTGCTGCCGAGGGAGGGACATTCTGAATTTCCCCACCAGTCACAAACTAGGCTGGTTTAAAACAAGCTTCTCTCAGATTACAAGTCAGTTCCCCTTCTTAAAGGGCAAGCGCTCCCCCAACTCCCCCCCCCCCATCCATTTCCCTTTTTAAAATACCGTTCATTCTCTCCCCCTTCACTCCCTGTCATAACTGTTTTGGGCCCTGGCCAGGTCTCGAGCTGCTAGCAGACTGTTTGGATGTTTCTGTGTGAAGGGACAGGGAAGAATTTCTTGGACCAGAGGTAGCCAGCGTTTGGCTTAACTTTAGGAGGTGGGCCCAGGCGATGTTGCAATTCTTTTAAGATCCAGAGGCTCTCCAGTCCAAGCCCCTGGCCGTTCTCTTTCCCCACCTGTTATGGGATGAAACCGGACCATTGCAAACAGCGGCTTATGGGTTGTATAATACTATTTCTGAAAGTCTGACAAGCACGGCGAGTTTGGTGGCAGCAATACTGGCATGGGCTTCTGGACTGGCAGTCATGGTCCCCGGAGATACAGCAGCAGTAACGTTTGGAACAGGGACATGTACTCATGTAACGCAATGGGCACAAGCAGGTTTCCATGGGGAACCTGGGAGATGCTATGTAAAAGGGGCACAACAAAGGTTTGGATTTGCAGGATTTTGTTTTGAAAAGGGGGGGAAGGTCAAGTATTTTTCCGGACCAATGCTGTCCTTGCAAAGGGAATGAGGGAGGGGATTGAAATCTGTGAATATTTGCAAGGTTGGATGACTGTAGTTGCCAACCTCCAGGTACAGCCTGGAGTTCTCCTGCAATTACAATTATCTACAGATTACACAGATCAGTTCCCCAGGAGAAAAGGGCAGCTTTAGATAGCACACTCGATGGTAGAGTATAGTTTCTAGGTGAAACCTCTCTCCAAAATCCTCTCTCCCTGCACAGGCACCACCCCCAAATCTCCAGGAATTTCCCAGGCTGGAGTTGGCAACCCTAAATGAACACACTGCTTTCTTTTTTTATTAATCATTTTTTTTATTTTTACCAAGCAGATAAAGGGGTACAGAAAGGAAAAGGGGGACGAGAACAAAAATTACAAGAATTACAATTAAAAGAAAATTAAAGATATGCATTACAAGGACTATCAAAAATGCAATAATAACCATCTAGCCTTTAAAATATAGTTTTCAGATATATAACCGTACTAAAAAATGTTTCCTTTTTCCATTCTGATAGATCTCATTATTAGATCATCTATCAAATATTTTATGTTACATGTTAAGATATTTTTTCAACAATGTATCTATCCAAAAGATACGCTGATCCTATTAATCAACGTAGCTAACATATATATCCGTATCACACCCTGCTCTTTGAATCATGTTTTGATTACAAATTGCAAAGCGCACACCGAAATTCTCCAAAAAAGGTTCGTTGGATCACATGTTTAAAGTTGTTCTAAACTGCATCGCAAATATTTTGTGTTCATTCCTTTGCATGTTGTGGCTGTCCATGCCACTTACTCCCATCCACCCAGCCCACCCAACAGAAGAAAAATATTAATGGCCAACTGTCCAGCCATTGTGCTGAGAACCGTGAATAGCACACGTGCAAAATTATTCAAGACACTGGTTTTTTCTGTATTGAACACTGTTGCCCTCTTGGTCTTTTGAGGTCAGCGTAGTCTGCTCTGCCAGGCAGCATCTCTCTAGCGTTTCAGGTCACCTGCTACCTGTTCCATCTAACTGGAGATACCAGACATTGAATCTAGGGGTTTCGACGTGCAAAACAGACGTTCCACCAATGAGCCATGGCTCTTCCCCCATACCTGGCACTTTGAATCAAAGAACCACAAGCGCCTTGAGATAAGTTCATTTGATTTTCAAATACCCTATTTCTGAAAAACCCAATCCCCCATAAAAATCCATCTCAGTTCCAGTTATTTGGACACAGCCACAGCCGGCTTAGTGGGTGGACGGCCCTGGGATACCTTTGGGTATATACAGCTTCAGGGAAGTAGACCACCTCAAAGAAAGAGGCTGTTATGTCTGCATCGTTGGCCTCCGAGTGTATAGCACAAGGTTGTATTGTAGAACATCTGCTTTTGCAGCTGTACTCCCCCACAACGCAGTCAAACCAGATTGTTATCACAGCCTCAGTTTCAACAAGACTTGCCTTCTCCTCATTTGGCCAACTCCATTTATTGGGCTTTCTTTGCAGCGCCAAATCTTATTTGCTTTGCTTCCCATTGGAAAGGAATTGTTCGGCCTTCATGCAATTTTACCCCCTTTCTGTTGGAGTTCGCAACACTTCCTAGTTTAGCAGGAACAGCAAATTTAATGAATGTGTGTTGCTTATTCTCGCTTCCAGATCGTTAATAAAAACATTAGATAAATCTGGTGTACGCCTGGTTCTTGTAGACTTTTATGACTATGTCCCAATGGTTCAGTAAATTAATTACCTAATTCTATTAGGACGATGGGATATCATTTTACCCAGACTTGCTGATTTGGACAGATTCAATTTCACAAAATATTTTATTTCCGGCTTTTCTGGCTGCTAATTTACAGCTGGCACGAGGTTGCTTCTGAGTTTGCTTTTCTTCCTTTTTGTTCTTGATAAAAAAACAGACTGAAAAATTAACATTTGAATGATCAGCATAAGAGTACATAGTCAATCCAAAGGGCAACGATCAATGAAGGTAATGGTAGAGGTAGTACAGTGTAGTGGTTAGAGTACTGGACTAGGCTACACAGGTTCCAAGCCCCACTTTGCCATGAAGTTCACTGGATGACTTTGGGCTAGGGCTCACAACACTGTCTCTGCAGATGCCAAGAGATTTGAGGGAATGGTGCCTGGGAAGGGATGGAGTTTGAGAATGATGTGATGTCACTTCCGGGCCACTCTCTCTCTCTCCTCATCTCTCTACCATAGAAACTAGAGGAAATCCCTAGAGCATCTCTATGTGTGCACCATTTCCCCCATACTCCTCAGTATTTCAGGGGCAGTACCTTGGAGAGGTAATTCCTCACCCCAGGTGGGTAAATGGGAGTCCTGCTTTAGGCCATTCACAGCCTAATTTACGTGACAAGGTTGTTACGAGTGTAAAATGAGGTTTTTAAGAAGAGACTAGAGGGCTACCTAACAACAATACTGATTCTATGACTCAGTATGAATTTAGGCAGATCAGGAGAAGGAGGTCAGGAAGAGATGAGCCGGTGCTCGGCTCTCATGGCCCTTACATGCCCAGGGAAATGCCAGTGGCCACTTGGGGGCCAGGAAAGAGTTTTCCTTCAAGCCAGATTGGCAAGGGATCCTGGAGGCTTTTTGCCTTCCTCTGGACATAGAGCAGGATTACAGGGGTGGTGGTGGTTGGGTGGAGGTGAACAGGGTAGCTGCCCAGCGAAGCCTACCCCTGAAGCCAGACTTATATAACCCTGTCCTATTCTATCTCATTTCTCTTTCTTAAAGGGCTCTGTCATTCTAGCCTGTCCGTCGCAATTGCTTTTGGAGCAACAAAAGGCCTGAATAGCTCCAAACTACACGTGATGCCGAGTTAGCTATAGCTTTTTGCCGGAGGATATTAGTTAAAAATAAAAACCCAACCATGGAAACTTCTGTTGGAAGCTGAAGGGATTCTGAATGCAGGTCCCTCCTCCCCACCCCGCATACATGCTGAAAATAAAACCTCTCAAGGTGCTCTCTTTTTCTCTGAGAAAATGTTTACATTTGGAGAGAGAAATATATATACAGATATCTTTTCTTGGCGTGGGGGAAAATCAGGGTGAATGTGTTGGGGGTGATTTTTCAGCAGAATAAACAGATTAGGAAGGGCCTCTTCCTTGCATGTCTTCCTTTACAGCCTGCAGCCTCTATAGCTGTGTTTTAGTTTTTTAAAAATGTTGCCGTAAAACTATATACAGCTTTATGCATTGTGTGTATTGCTCTGCTCTACACTTGTTGAGAACTGATGGCTCGAAAACAATACTTGGCCTGGAGGTTGATTCCCCTTTCCTGCCCCATGTGCAAACATGTGACTCTCAGTTGCTGATCATTGCAGAGCAAGACTGGTCCTGAGCACAGCTTGTTCTACATTCATCGAGAATTTGATGCTGCAAGTAAACACATTGTGTTTGGAGAAGCCGTTCCAGTGCCATGGGGCAAAAAGATGCACCCCGCTCAAAGGAGGAGGGAGCTGGTGAAGACATTAGCCAACCCCAGAGCAGCTGAGTGTTGAAGCTGATGTAAGTATCTGGCTGCGCCTGGCGTAGACCTTTGGGTCTATTATGGAGTCCACAAGAGAACATTTCTCTTCCATCGTTTTCGTTTTGTGCTCATGAATTCGGGTTGAAAATTTCGGCCCTGTTCTAAATTGCTTTGAAGACTGAAACGTGACATCTCTGATGACTGTACACAACATACATGGCAACCATGATATCCCTGTCAGGATCCTGGTTTATACTTCCCCATTGTGACATCACCACAAAACCATGTGATAGTCACAGCAGCCCCATGTCCTTCTAATGAATGTAGGACAGGATGGAATTCTTTTCTTCCATGGCAACCAAAACTTGTCTCCTGAGAAGGATGCCTCATCTTACTTCATGGCAAAGCCACCTTAGAAGCAAACTGGTGTGTGTGTGTGTGTGTGTGTGTGTGTGTGTGAGAGAGAGAGAGAGAGAGAGAGAGAGAGAGAACTGTTCGGTGCAGAATTTTCGTAATCCTCCAATTTGCATTGCAAAAAGGGCCATTTTGTAGGAATTTTCAGTCTCGCTGGTTCAGAGAGTAATTAGAGACAATAGTTGGAATGTGTTAATGCCTATGGAGTTTAATTGATTTATTCTTCCTTACCCAAAAGAGCTTGGAGCAACTTGAAGACTTGCCATTTGAAGCAGCATCAGGGGGACTCTCCGTCACGTCTCGAGGAATTTTCCTTTCTTTTTTTAAAATTTTTTTCTTGTTCGTGTAAAATCCAGCCCAATGAAGAGTTCTGATGAACTCAAAAGCTTGCACACTGTTACGTGTCATTTGGTTGGTCCTAATAAAAGACACGGCATAGATTGTATTCTGGTTTTTTTTCTCCCCAGTTTGCAGGCTGGCGCTAAAAACATTTATGCCCATTTTTCTTAATCATTGTTCAAAGGTCGATGAAAATTCATCTGCCTTCCACGTCCAGATATCTTCCCATACTTATTCCCTGCCTTTGTTGTTCTGATCAAATGCTGTTGCACTGCCAATTTCTTTCTTAAAAAAAACAACAACAACTTGGAATGTCATTTCTGTACTTTTGAAAACCTTCACGGCTTTGATCTGATCCACATGCAGATATACATTAAAATATGCTGTTTAATAAAACTTTTCCAGAGCACAAATGCACACCCGTGCCTGGATTTTAATGGGAGAAGTCTAGAAACCTCGCCTCCCCCAATATTTTTTTGTGTTGCTGAAACTGGAGAGGTACACGATGGGATGCAGAAGCATGTTCAAAACTTGTTCCCACTTCTGCACAAGCGCTACACAGAATAATCTTTCACATTTTTTAATTTCGCCCTTTCTCCACGGAGCTTAGATCGCTGGGCATGCAGCCTCACTCCTCAATTTTATCCTTGCAACATCCCTGGGATGTAGGTTAGGCTGAGTGGGAGGGACTAGCCCAGGATTTGTGGCTGAGTTAGGTTTTGAATACGGGGTTTCCCACTCCGAACCCAGCACTCAAAGCACTACACTGTACTGGCTATCACCATACTATAAGTGTGGCCCTTATTGTGACTAGAGATGGGGATGAACAGAAAAAAAAAAGCACCAACATGATGTTCGTTGTTCGTTGTTATCCACGAACAGGGACTCATGAACAACCACGAACATGGCCCTGTTCACGAACATGTTTGTGGTTGGCTGTTCGTGGGGGCCAGCAGGCTGTTCTCCAGCTGTCATCCAAGTCAAGATCCCTACTGCACCACTCCCAGAAACCTGACCTGAGCAGGCACCAGGAAAGGCACAAGTAATAAATAATAGCTTGGCCCAGAGCCTGGCAGCAGCCCTGGAACCTGAAGGGGTAGATCCATATCTCACCACACACAAAGAAAATTCAAGTTCCAATGCACTCTCTATATCAAAATGCCAACAGCCGCTGTCTCTCTCTCTCTCCAAAGCCAGAGCTGGGAGCCCCCCTCCCCCCTGGTCTTTGCTCCCTTGTTGTAACAAATTTGGAGCTCCACATTGAAAGGAAGACCTGCCTATCAAGCTAAATTGGGCTTAGATTGGGGTTTCCAGGGCAACAGCAGGAGTTCAGACAGAGTTCAGACAATCCCTGCCTCTGGTTGCCAAGGGAATTGATTGCAGGTGCCAGACTGTCTGGCTTGACGAACAGCAACGAATGTGGGTTGCAATGCCCACCTGTTCATTTAGAATGGGGCCTCACAAACAGCTTGTTCATGAACAGCAGATTGGGCTGTTTGTGGCTTTTTTTTGTTCGTATTGCTGTTCGTGCCCATCTCTAGTTGTGACTCTCTCAACACCACACTAGTCCTCATGAGGATGCTATTATTGCAAGTGTCCATCTCTCGTGAGCACACTGATTGAGCCAAGATTCTGGGAAACATTCATCCTAGATCTGCCCATCAAAGCAGCAGCATTTGATCAGCTGAAAGGATTTGGGTCCTTTTTCAGACAGCCCAAAGGATTCGATTTGTAATCCTGATGACATTGAACTTGGGCAAGGGCTCTGCAGAAGAACAAAAAGACTGGAGCCACAGGGAGAGAGAAAAGTCAGCTGCTAGTTTTGATAGGCTTTGAGGTAGGTAAAAATACATTTTCATTAGCTAAGGGCAGCTGCTGCCTTTTAAAGTGTTGGAAACACTTGTTAATCGGATGTTGCTAACAAAATGGACAATGGCACAGAGGAATTACAGTATAAATCCCTTCCTTAATTAACTTTCCTTATCAAGCCCCTTGGTCAGCAGAAGTTACTTAGTTCCTTCTGTGAACTGATATCATGCCAGAATTAGGTGTTACATCAGACCGAGTGATGCTTTAAAAACAGCAGCCCCAAGTCTCTTCCTCCTTCCTTCCCCTCGTGATAGAGAACTGTCTGTGCAAGAGCCCATGAACACATTCCCATGTGGTCAGAAGCCTTCAGGTGACAGTAGCAGTGTGACACTTGCTACGGCTAGCCCCAGAAAGCTCCTTCCGAGTCATTTGTAGGCCCGCTGTCTGCCAGTATTTCGCTTCTTGCAGTGTCTGAGAAGAACAAGAAAATGGAAGCAAAAAAAACGTCCCCAGGTGCCTGTAGCAGCTATTGGGTCTGACAGCTGCTCTGGTCACCTGGAGGCTTCTGATCATTTGAAAGATAGCAGCATGAACTGGTTCAAAGATCCAAGCCCCATTCCTTGTTAGGGTGCCCAGATGCCGTAGAAGAAAGAACCTGTACCCTTTACTGACTGTGTAGAAGAGTAGATTACTGCCGGTTCTGCTCTAACTGCAATTCCACACAGTTATTCAGTGACCAGGAACCCTGTCTTTCCTGACATGTATTTAATCCATGGCCCACAAGTTTAAACCTGGATTCCCTCCAGGCACCTATGTGGACACCGTGCCTGCCTCTCCTCAGCCTTCATCAGCCGGTGGTTACTGCAGCATATATACCCATCGTTCTTACTTCAGTTCCTGACTGAGTACCATTTCTTGTGCTCCTTTTCCTTAGAAGAGAGAGGATGATAAGCAGAACAACTGTGTGGTCTGCTATCAACACCCAGCGCGGCTGAATAGGCTTCCAAAAAATTATTAAATCCCATACGGCACCATCAAGGGAAAAGGGCAGTGCTGCCTACCACGAGCCCCTGGCAACCTGTTCCAGCATTCCAGGCAGAGACAGATTGCGGCTACTGCCACAGCAGCGAACTACACCCAGCTGACGTTGCTGAGTCACTACTTAGTCATGCTTAGCAAGTTTCCTCTGCCGCTGCTGGCTCTGCCTTGCCTTTTATGAGAAAAGCAGCTGGAAAGGCCTCCCGGGAGTCAACCAGGCCGGCTTGCTCCAGCAGTTGGGAGGCGCCCCGTACCTTTGAAGGGTCACTTTTCAAAGGCACACTGTGTATCTCCCGTGCGGCCAAATGCTTGGACAGACAAACGCCAAAGAGAGGGCTGCTCACTCTCAACACACACCAATGCATCCACGTCACAGTATCTATCAAACGGGAGGGGTGTGTGTGCATCTTTTGACCCTGAAGGAATGCACATCTCCTTGTACAGCCACAAGCTGTCACATGTGGTCACTTGCACCTGATTGAGGGGCCACAAACTTCATGGCGAACATGTTCAATGTCATTAGGTTGATGTGCAAAAGGTTCGGGACAGATACGGCTTCACTCAACAAGCAATTAAATTGCGGAGTCCTCCGCCAGTGGACATAGTGATGGCCGCCAGTAGAAAGGGCTTGCACAAGGGGGTTGGCTCCAGTTGCCTCCTGCCACCGTGCATTCCAATAGATTCTGACAGTGACCTCTAGGGGAGAAGCCACGGGTCAGTGGCCGAGCATCGGCTCTGCATGCAGAAGGTCCCAAGTTCAATCCTGGGCATCTTCTTTTAAAAGGCTCAGGTGTTGATAATGAGACAAATTTTCCCAGAAGATAGATCCAGAGGAGTTAGCCGTGTTAGTCTGTAGTAGCAAAATCAAAAAGAGTCCAGTAGCACCTTTAAGACTAACCAATTTTATTGTAGCATACGTTTTCGAGAATTACAGTTCTGTGATTCTCAAAAGCTTATGCTACAATAAAATTGGTTAGTCTTAAAGGTGCTACTGGACTCTTTTTGATTTCCCTGGAGAGCAGCTGCCAGTCAGAGCAGACAATACGGACCTTGAGGGACGAAGGGTCTGACTCAGTGCAAGGTGTCCTTGTGTGCTCATGTGACCGTGATGGCTCCACGTATCATCGTGAGCATTCGCACGGTGCACCTCTGCCTGCATTTCTTTCTCCTCCTCCCGTATCAGACAAAAGCAGTCTCTTTTGGAGCGCTGAGTAGCACATCCCTTCCATCATACGAGTCTCCCAGCACCTGATTAATCCCGCGCCGTAACAGAGCAGTCTCTCTTCGTTAAGACAGAGGGGTCATTACAGGATGCATCTGCAACAGTTTAGGAAACCAAATGGATCCTGGAATTCCTCAACGGAGAACAAGCCAGGATACTGAGGCGTGCCAGGTGGCCTCCCATTCAGACTCAGAGCCGATCCAGGGCCTGCAGTCCTTTCTTTACAACAGATCTCTTTGTCCTCCTGTCTGTCAGTCACTCACATTTTTACCCCACCCTTTCTCCAGGCAGTGTGGTCCTCTGTTTAAACCTCACACCAACCCTGCGAGGCAGGTTAAACTGAGAATAGGGCTGCTAACTCCAGCCTAGGAACTTCCCAGAGATTTGGGGGCATTGCCTGTGGAGGGTGGAAGCTGGGGAGGGATTTCATCTAGAATTTGGCCCTCTGAAGTTGCCACTTCTTCCAGGGGAACTGATCTTTGTAGTCTGGATATCAGGCCCTGCATGGAGGTTGGCAGCCCTAGCTGAGAGCCACTGGCTCAAGGTCACCTGGCAGATTTCATGGTTGAAGAGGTGGGGAGGGGGAACTACAAGAAATGAGACTGATTGACCATGGATGCTGAATTTTATGCTTTCAACCCACGCCTTGGGCTCAGACAAACTGTGAGCGACGAAGCCAGCACTTCAAATCTCACAGCAGCTATGAGCTCCCTTGGCAGCCTTAAGCCTCTCTCTCTCTCTCTCTCTCTCTCTCTCTCTTCCTCTCTCAGAGCTCCTGCATGTGTCCTTGCATGACACACTCAAGACACACAGCCTTCCCAGCAGACATCTGCAATATACCACCAATGCCCACATTACCTGAGTGGGTGTGCGCTCTATGACAGAAATGCATGCTCTCAAAAACCAAGCCTGAATCAGGTTGACTTCCCCCCACCCCCGGCTTGCATTCTTCTGGCAGCGGACACAAATCTGGTTGGGCTAGTAACATTCAGGAGACGAGCTTCAACTCAATGAATTTTGGGAGAGGGATTCTTGCAAGGGATAGAACAAAGTTTGCTCAGCATGCGCCCCCCCTCCCTTGACCGAGATGTCATTGGAGGGTCTCAGCCGGCCTTGAGAAACTCAGAAGACGTCTTTTGCTGGCAGATTTGTTTGCCTTGCGAAGCTGAGCGTTTGTTTTTCTTTCCAGCTCAACATCTGGATCGATGTGGGGGGAAGAGTAAACTGTGGTGGCTCCACGCTGCAGAGGAGCCTTTCCGGTTTGACTGAGGCCTCCCAACCGGCCTCGCCCTTAAAAAGGACGTTGGCAGACAGCCCTCCAAACCTTTGCTGCTCCCCTTTTCCGAATTCAGAGATTCACAAAATTTATTCGTCGTATCAACCACTTTCTATACACTGGAGGTGTTTAGCGTCCTAGAAACTGCAAGGTTTCAATGTATTCTGATTCTTTCCGCCTATCCGGCTTCCTTCTGATGGAGACAACGTGAGACATTACTTGACTCCTCAGGCCCAGCCTTACCTATTCCTCAGGCAGCACGTGTGATGCCTGGGCCCTACACAATGGCCTTCCCCAAACTTACATCCAATAAAGACTTAACACCCCTTTCTTTCACTGGAGGAACTCCTCGCTTCCTCTAAAGGTGAGAGGCACCAGGGACAGCAGTTTTCAGCTTTCCCTTGGTTAACGGAGCATCGGTACCTTTGTACAACAACTCCACTTACAAATAGGCAAGCGGAGAGGAGACAGTGGCCCTCCAAGGTAACCGATGTGCTGCCCCACATCTTGCCCTCTTCAAGAGGCCCTTCACCCCAAAGTGATTTGCCAACTCAGTATAGATCCACACATTGTCTAATTATTCCCTTCCTGGATGTCTCTGTGCGGCCAAGGCAAGGTGAGTGGTTATGATAGCACAATCAAAAAGAGTTCAGTAGCACCTTTAAGACTAACCAATTTTATTGTAGCATAAGCTTTCGAGAATCACAGTTCTCTTCGTCAGATGCATGGAGGGCCAAAAGAAACTGGTCAGATATAGAGGCGGAGAGGGGAGGGCGGGGTAGATGCAAACATCTCCTTCTGATATGGAGATCAGTTTGCTTCTGTAAAGGTTCAGAGGAGTTAGCCGTGTTAGTCTGTAGTAGCAAAATCAAAAAGAGTCCAGTAGCACCTCCAAGACCAACCAATTCCACTGCAGCACAAGCCTTCGAGAATCACAGCTCTCCCCGCCAGATGCTTCTGATGAAGAGAACTGTGGTCCTCGAAAGCCCACGTCAGGTGCCACTGGACTCTCCCTGACCCCGCCTCTGTAAAGGAAATCAGTTACCTGTGATAATGAGATAACCATTCATAGTCCCTATTCAGTCCCAGCTTGACAGAGTCAAATTTACATATGAATTCCAATTCAGCAGCTTCCCGTTGGATTTTGTTTTTGAAAGGTTTCTGTTGAACTACAGCGACCTTTAAGTGTATGATAGCACACAGAGCAAACAGTGCCAAGGGCCTCCTTCATCCCTTTGCCCACCACCAACCTCTCTGCTCCCTTCTTGCATGCCCCCCACCTGCCTCTCCATCCTCCTACCAGCTGCACTCACAGCTGCCCTCACTGCCTGCAGCTGGGTGTGTGGGTGGCAGCTTGCTTGCAGGAGAGCAGGTGCAAGAAGCATAGATAGGCAGATGTCAGAGGAAGTACATGGGCAAGGAACCAGTGGCAGTGGGCCCCATGCAAAGCCCTGCTCCCCAAGAGCTGCCCCGTATCTGATGGTATGCTGATGCTGACTTTGATAGTACATAGGGTTGCCAGGTCCCTCTATCCTCTCAGTGGGTGGATAGGGACCTGGAATTTACCCTTGCGTGTGTGCTCCGGCGACGGTATGATGACATCACTTCTGGAAGTGACATCATTGCGCCGGCTGCGGGAGTGCTCCTGTGCTCCGATTTGGCTGGTTTGGGGCCAAATCGGAGCGCAGGGATGCTCCTGCGGCCAGCGCGAGGGGTAGGAGCGCGCACACACTGGGAGTTTGCCCTCTCCCGCTGATCACTCAGCAATCAGTGGATAAGGGGGCAAATCCCCAGGAGTTTACCCGCCACCGGCGGGCACCTGGTATCCGTAATAGTAAAGCATTTTGCCTTGTGTGGATCCAGAAGTTGGTTGAAGGCAAATTGTCTTGGGGGCCAGGGTGTTTTGCTGGGGAACTGAGGTGGCCAGGTTTGGGGGATGGAAGGAGCTGTGGTGGAGGGGCCCATAACCCTCTGCAGCCCCCTGACCCCACCACACCTTTGAAAGTAGGTTTACCATTTGCTCAGTTTGCCAGTGGCAAACTGCCTTCTTTCTCTGTCCCTTGATAATGTGAGGAACAAGAGGAAAAATGGAAGGGTGTCAATGATGACGCTCTATGAATTTCCCCATGACTCTATGGTACACAGAGGGGATTCCTAGACCAGCACCTGGAAGTGACTTTGCATTCATTGACCCTCCACCTGGAAGTGGCATCTTATCCTCCATGCCACTCTAGGCATTTCCCCAATCTCTATGGTAAAGATTCCCCACAGGTACCACCCTCAAAACCTCACAACATTTGCTGGCGCAGGACTGGCAACCCTATTTGAGGACTGCCTCTCTGTAGGGTTCTGCCTGTCCCTTTCCTCCAGAGAAACATGAGAGCAAACCCCGAGCCAATGCTCTTGGTCAAGAATAGTCTGCCAAACATCCATTTTTAGGCACTTCTCAAGGCCTTGCAGTTTCCTGGCCGCCGCTGTTACAAACTATTTTGAGGGCTAGCTATTTACATCAGGCTACAATCTTCCCCTAGATGACCGTAAAAGGGATTTGGGGGTGGATAGCCCATATAAATATACATTTTTTTTTCTTTCTGCCGTCCCTAACCGTCAGGACATTACAGCCTCTGCATAAAGCATCCATTCCCTTGAGGTCTGGGATGCTTTAGACTGATGAGCAAACCCGTGCTTGAGGTGCCAACTTCGGGTTATAACCTACTCCATTCAGGTGGCAATTGAGGCCCAGTTCTATCTGTTGCAATGGTTTATATATTTTTTTTCCTCACTGAGAAGGTAAAACAGTCTCTGGTCTGCCAGTAGGACTCACTAGATAGGAATGATGTAAAGAAAATTGGCAGCAAATCGTATATACAAAGATCTGTCTTATACCAACTGCATTAACTCCGTCCCAGTGTGTTTCTGAGCCTGACAGAAAGGGCTAATCTTAACCTTTGGAGCTTGAAAGAAGGCCCTGGAGGGAACTCCTCCTCTTGTGTTTGCTTGCTTAGTTTCTGAGGTAATCCAGGGAGAGCTTGCTGTGCGGGGAATGCTAAGGTTGCCAACTCCAGGTTGAATAATTCCTGGGGATTTGGGGGTGGCGCCTGGAGAGGGCAGGGCTTGGGGAGGAGAGGGTGTCAGGAGGATCTCAGACGGGTGTAATGCCATAGAGTCTACCCTACAAAGCAGCCATTTTCTCCAGGATTTGGGTTCAGAACCACTTTAAAGATCAACTAGATTTCTAGACTATGAGCTTTCAAGAGTCGAATCTAAGATCTCTAAGGTGCTGCTGGACACAAATCTTACTCTTTTTCTACAGTAGCAGAAAACAGCAAGAGTCCAGTAGCACCTGTAAGACTAACAACATTTGTGGTAGAGCATGAGGTGTCTGAAGAAGTGAGGTGTGGCTCACAAAAGCTCATACCCTACCACATATTTTGTTAGTCTTATAGATGCTACTGGACTAGGGGTGCCATCCCCTGCTCCCACCTCCCCCCTTGCTTGGCCAGCAGGGGGGGGGTGCGCTTCCCGGGGCGTGCCCACGGGCGGCGCGGCATACTCCCACGCCCACAGTGGCCCGATTCAGACCGAATTGTGCCCTGCAGCTGGCCCATCTTGGGCCAAATTGTGCCCCGCAGCAGGCCCATTCAGCCCCTTGGTGAGCACGAGAATGCTCCCAGGCCACCCTTTGACCCTCGTGATGATGTCATCACGCAAGCCAGGAGCAAACCCCCCCCACACAAATGCAATGAGGAAAGTGCTAAGTTCCCATCTTCCACCGGGAGAGTCAGGGGACCTGGCAATCCTATACTGGACTCTTGCTCTTTTCTACTTCTACTAACACAGCAACTCATCTTGATCTTCTTCTGCAGAGACTGCTACCCACCTGAAATCGTTTTCTCCCAGGGAACTGATCCCTGTAGTCTGGTAATTCCGGGAGATCTCCAGGCTCCATCTGGAGATTGGCAACTGTATGCGTGCCTTCCCAGCTGCCACTCCCAAATTGTTGGCACACTCTGCCCCACGGGTTATGTGTTTGTGACCTCCCAACTACAGGCCTTCTAAAGACAGTTACAGACCTTTGTATTTCAGAAGGCTTTTAAAAATTTAATTCCAATACTGGTTTTAAATTATGGATTTGCAATTTGGTTGTGATCTTTTGTCTTTACGATTCCACAACTGTAATTATTCTGTGCTGGGAATGGCTGCCTTGGGAACTGCTTGAGCCAGAAAGGCAGCCTATAAATGAACTAAAAAAAATTATTCTGAAGGCAAGGGCCTCTGGAACTATTTGGCATCTGGATGAGAGGACACCTGTGGACAATGCTGTGTATGCCCCGGAGGAAGGGAAGGTGTCGTGTACTGATGGTTGCTAAAAATTGAATATTGCACGGTATACATGCAAGCATTGGGGATGCAATGCGAGGCGTACCTTTGAAAATTCCGCGTGGTGTTCTGAGAACAAACATTTCAGGGGCAAGAAAGCCCTGACATTAGACACACACCACAGACACCTTTCATTATATTCTCGCCACATCCATAGCAATCTGGAAATAAACACTGCTTCTTCCAAATCGACATCATTGTCTCCTTGGCAACCTCGGAGCCAACTGGAACTTTAGAAGCCGTTGACATTCCAAAAAAGGAGACAGAAAAGCAGTTCGAGGAACGTTTTGCAGAGGAGTCGGGGGGCCGGTTTGAAATTTGCCTCCGCTGCTCCCCGGCCTGGTGGAGCAGAAAAGCGGCAGCACAGGTGACTGATGGAAAGGAGTTGGGGTTAAATGGACAGCAATGAAAATGAGCTAATTTCATGTCGCTCAGATTGAGGGGTGGGGTGGGGGAAGAGTATCTCATTCAAGGGCTAGCCATCCCCTTACCTCATTTTAATGTCACTACCACGGCCCTCCAGGAACCCGAAACTGCTTCCTTCCCTTAGGAAGGATGGGGCAGCATGGGGGAGTGGTTACAGCACCATATTAGGATTTAGGAGACCGAGGCCCATATCTCCACTCTGCCATAAAAGCTTAATGGGAGGCCTTGTATCAGCCTCTCTCTCTCTCTCTCTCTCTCTCTCTCTCTCTCTCTCTTTCCCTTACCTACCTCACAGGGTTGTTGTGAGAACAAAATGGGGAAGGGAGAATGCTTCAAGTGTGCTACTTAAACTCCTTAGAGGAAGGGCGGGGTGAAGCTATACATGTGAACCTTGCTTAGTTCATCTCTGTTCACATTCATTTATTTTGGTCCATCGTTTTGCTTCTCTGCTTTTCACTCTTGGTTTTGTTGGTAAGTTTGTAAGAGTACAGGCATTGTACAGTTTCTGTTATGACTCCAGGCATGGTGGCGAAAAGGAGCTGCTCGGATCCAGAGAAGAACTAGAGCGTAAGAGCTGACGCCCTGAAAACAGTCGATCCAGCAAGATTCCCCACCTTGCTGAAGGCTTAAATAGGCTGAGGGACAAGCTACACATGACGAATGACACTTGAATGGCAAGTGTATTTCTCCCTGTTCACTTGCCCTCCACTCAATCCACTTGCCGTTCAAGTGTCATTCGTCATGTGTAGCTTGGCCCTGAGACTCACCCTGATGGGGCTGACTTGGGGGCAAGAGTCCTGCAAAGGATTACAGTCACTAGCGCTATGGTCATAGATCCAGAAGAGTTAGCCGTGTTAGTCTGTAGTCGCAAAATAGTAAAGACTAACCAACTTTTTTGTAGCATAAGCTTTCGAGAACCACAGCTCTCTTTGTCAGATGCATCTGATGAAGAGAGCTGTGGTTCTCAAAAGCTTATGCTATGATAAAGTTGGTTAGTCTTAAAGGTGCTACTGGACTCTTTATCATTTAGCATTATGGTGTAGCTCCAGAGCTGTAGGGCGGGACGCAAGCCTGCCAGTGTGTCTCCTGGCACTGCTTGTGTCTGGGCTCGTTGTCCCTGCTGCTCTTGCAGATGCACAGCCTGGAGGGTTGGTGGTTCCGCTCTTAGCCTGTCTGCTGGATCTCCTGGTGGTGAATTCTCAATGGCAGGCTCAGGAACTGGGGACTCTAGGGCTTCCAGTGGCAAGGGTTTGAATGCCGGCTCTTGGGGCATGGCTTTGGGAGCTGTAGTGTTAGGGGAACTCCATGTTGCTGGGCCTCAGGATCTGCCTCAGACAGGAGCCCTGCCTCTTCCTGGAGCAAATCTGGGTCTTCCTCTGAGTCTAGGGGTTGCCAGCCTCCAGGTGGTGGTTGGAGATCTCCCGGAATTACAACTGATCTCCAGGCCATAGAGATCAGTTCCCCCGGAGAAAATGGCTGCTTAGGAGGGTGAAATCTATGGCATTATACCCAACTGAAGCTCCTCCCCTCCCCAAACCCCACCCTCTACAGGCTCCACCCCCACAATCTCCAGGGATGTCCCAACCTGGAGCTGGCAATCCTATCTGAGTCCAAGCCTGGCTTGGTAGGGGTCATGTCAGTTACTGTATGCTGTCCGTAGGGCATTTAGATGCACACTATAATTTTAAAGCCCCAATTTATGTATTACATTGGTTTATTGAGGCAGAAAGATATTGAAAAAGGCCTACATTTTAGAATGGAACCCAACATAGAGAAACACGGGTTTAGTTCACACAAAAGAGGAGTAAAATAGAAAGTGGAATGGACAGGCACAAATGAATCTACAAAGACAGGAGCAAAGAGCAAAGAGCGGTGGATCAAAAAATATCAATATACATATCAAAATCAAAGAAAGAAGAAAATGTGCTCATTGCAAGTGTGCGCGCACATGTGTTTTCTAAACTATACACTCCTGATCACTTTTGGGTTTGCCCTGTGTCTTAACACCCCAGTCTTGCAAGTGCTCTTGACTTAAAATGTGTTTCAACTGACATATTCCTAGGGCTTCTAGTGGCGCACTATAGTGGCCCCTTCTTGCAGTGACACTGCATTCACCCCAATGGCGACTGCCAGATGGAAAAGTCCTAAGAAAATGGGATATCCCCACATTCTCCCAAAGCTTCCAGCTGCAGCATCGACAGGCAACAGACAGTATGCATCCATCAGTGCCAAATTTAAAGGTGAGTGGTATGTTGTGGAGATGGGTAGAAAGATCAGAATCCCCGGAATAAGAGAATACCTGAGAACATGCCATATGCAGTATTTACATAGGCTGTGTAACCTATAGCCACGCACATATCCTCGAAGGGAATGCCCAAAATGTTTTCATTGAGTCTTTGCTGTTCTTATCCCGTTTCAGGTCCAGGGCCTGGGAAATACGGCCGGCAGCCTTGTACCGGCATTAAGGATCATGACTTCACCAAGTTTGCCGAACCAGCCTTCACAATGCGTGTCAGATCCTCGGAAAGATGTAAGGGCAAGAAGGGAGAAAGGGTTGTGCGATGCCATTTCTGGGCTGGAGGTGGAGACTCGCGGCTTTGACGGTGGGCACAGATGGGTAGCTGTGTTATTCTGCACCAGCAAAACAAAACAGGAGTCCAGAAGCACATGAAAAGCTAACACCCTATAGTTCGGTATAAGGCAGTGTAAGCAAAAGTGGCATTAAGTGACTGTGGGATGGGATTGGCTTGGGAAAAAAAGTGATTGAAATAAAACTGTGTTGACCTGAGAAAGGGTAACCAAACATCTGAATTCTCAAGAGATTCCAGAGGTGAGGGATCATGGTATGTGTGGAGCTTGGTGCCATTAAATGAGCAAAATCTATCACTCCTAAGAAAGACTGAAATAAGGTCTATGGATCTCTTTCAAACCTCCATTCTGGCTGTA
Source organism: Eublepharis macularius (assembly GCF_028583425.1). Taxonomy (NCBI): domain Eukaryota; kingdom Metazoa; phylum Chordata; class Lepidosauria; order Squamata; family Eublepharidae; genus Eublepharis; species Eublepharis macularius. The sequence continues at coordinate 36,043,647 of NC_072807.1, read as the reverse complement.
TTGTATAGGTCTAACCCCACAGTGAACCATGTAAGACGGGCAGCCCTATGACAATTTTTGGCGCAAGGAATGATGCTATGTTGTCGAAGGCTTTCACGGCCGGAGAACGATGGTTGTTGTGGATTTTCCGGGCGTGGTCTTGGCATTGTAGTTCCTGACGTTTCGCCAGCAGCTGTGACTGTCATCTTCAGAGGTGTAGCAGCAAGAGACAGAGATCTCTCAGTGTCACAGTGTGGAGAAGATGTTGGCAGGTAATTTAGAACCTCCTCAGGATACAGTGAAGCCTCCCTCCATTAGCATTCCACACCCTGGGAAACTCTTAAAGGATGACTCAGCCCAAACCCACCTTCCTGAGTAGATATAAATACCTGCCAACATCTTCTCCACACTGTGACACTGAGAGATCTCTGTCTTTTGGTGCTAGTCCTCTGAAGATGCCAGTCACAGCTGCTGGTGAAACATCAGGAACTACAATGCCAAGACCACGGTGATACAGCCCGGAAAACCCACAACAACCAATGATACTCATTTTTTTCTGTACTTTTCTTTGTTGGGTTTTACCAAAATGTTTGAGAAGCATTAGTGCGCTAAGAAGATCCAATCAAGGGGATTTTTGGAGTGGGCTCCTTGCCCAAGTTATAATGTTCCAGCCTTGAACTTCTCATTAGGTAGAAATACAGATTGATCCCTGGGAACTCCAGCTAAAACCAATCTCAGGTCACAGGTATTTGGGGAAAATTAGCCAGCACAGCAAGTTCGCGGCAGCACCAGTAGACTCACAGACATTCTAGCACAAGAACAGGTATATCGAGTAGAAATACATGTTCTGTCTAGAAGTATACAAGAGATTTAAAGGAATGAAGCAGGAGCTATCTCAATGCACATAGGAAACACTTTGAAATGGACATCAAACAATTCCTAGTAGGGTGAACGGTCACCAGACGTTGACCTGTATAAGCGATGCCAACACTGTTACCAAAGAGATCTGCAACCCCGGTATGCATTGCATTTCATAGCTTCTTTGAAAGATATGCTTCTTTGAAATGTATGCTCTTATGAAAGATATGTTGCCTTCTACATTCCACCCGGCGTGTTACAAGAGAAGCACAGAAGGTATTCTTTGAAGCCTTCTGTGTTTTCCTTCAACCGTCCAGAACTGGGAATGAAGAAGTGCATCAGATTATGGTTGAATTGGGGGCGGGGGGAACATGCTGGGTTGACTCGAAGAGGGCTCATAACAGAGGCTCACGTGGTTCTGTTGTGCAAGATCTTTTGAACGCCTATCACATGCCTTATCAATTTTGGCATCTTAAGCTACTAAAACATTTTGGCGATAAGCTGAAGCAAAAAGCAGATAGCCATTATCTTCAGCAGTGGCATGGTTAGAAGCAGCTATAGGTTGAGCTTTCGACAGAAAGAAGCTGGTATCCAAAACATGGCGTCTTCCATTGTCATGAAATTGTAAACGTGTCTTAGGGCTAAAGCCACTGAAATACCAAAGATCTATGGCTAAGTTCTTCCATGTTTGTTTTTAAAAGGTCATTAGCAGCCCCGGGGATTTATTTATTTAGATATTTATACTCTGCTTTTCTCCCCAAAGTGGCTTACATCATCGTTCTCCCTTCCTTTATTTTATCCTCACAACAACGACCCCTGTGCAGAAGGCTAGGCTGAGAGTGTGCGACTGGCCCAAAATCACTCAGTGAGCTTTCATGGCAGAGCGGGGATTCAAACCTGGGCTCCTCAGATCTTAGCCCTAAGGGTAAATCACAACACCAATGGCTCATCATCCTCACCCTGAGCCTGTTCGTGGGGAGGGTGGACTAAAAATCAAATCAAATCAAATCAAATCAAATCAAATCAAATCAAATCAAATCAAATCAAATCAAATCAAATCAAATCAAATCAAATCAATCAATCAATCAATCAATCAATCAATCAATCTGGATATTCTGAGAAAGGGAATGTCTCCTGGGAAGAACCAGGGTTTTAACCCTTTCCTCCTAGCCCTCAAATAACCCTTTTCTATTGTGTATTATTATTGTTGTTATTAACAACAACAACAACAATTGCACATATACACAGTTCTTCTAGACAGATTAGTGCCCCACTCAGAGCGGTGAACAAAATCAGTGTTTTTCTTATCCCTAAAATTCAGCTGGGGCTGATTGGAGTGGCATACCCAAGGCCACCTGCTGAGCTCATGGCAGTAGTGGGATTTGAACCAGCAGAGTGGTGATTCACAACCCAATCACTTAACCACTATGCCTCAGCAGAAAAAGATGGGTGCAAGTATTTGAACCTGACTTCCCACCTATGTAGCTAATTGCACCTTGGGAGGGGCTATTTAAACAGTGGAAGCCCCATAGGAGGAAACGGGAAGTCTGCCCTGGCGAAAGGGGTGCTAAAAGGGTTTTATCATTGCCTCATGTTGCCAATTATGCTCTGACAAATGGACCTGTGAAGTCATGCTAGTATCCCCAACTTGGTCTCATAAAGAAAAGCTTCACCAGTAACAAAACGGTCTCGAGTTTATTGATTTCATTTTTCCTGCGGCCGAGACGATAACCACCAGAAGTTAGGAACTGGAGTCTCCCAGGACCATTACAGTATTTAACTGGGCTCCGGTTTTGTCCCTGGGACTCTCCGCGAAACATTTTGTTCCTTCTGTAGTGGTCAGCTGCTCTTCAGATGATGCAAATATATCTCGGTCTCTACTTCGGGCAACTCAGACTTTCTTCTTTCCATCAAAAGTTCCTGAACAATAAGTTCCAGCCACGCTGCTCTTGAAGATAACTCCTATCTGCATCCTTCTTCAGCTTATCACCAGAATGTTTCAATCACGTTTTAATTTCAAGATGCTAAATTTGACAGGAATGCGATATGTCTTCAAAACCACTTTTGTAGATCTCGGACAACAGGCCCACATCAGTGCCTGCTGGTTCTTCATCCATCCGGCGCACTTCTTCCTTCTTGATTATGGGCTGCTTAGCAAAAACACAGATGGCTGAAAAGGCTTTATGTGCCTCTCTCGCACTTTGCCACGCAGAACGCTCCATATCTTTTGAAGAAGTTGCTTCTGCTTTTTCCTCGTTTGTTGGGTGGCCTGTTGCATGGTAATGAAATCCACATCATTTTTATGGCTCAACATCTGGAGATCTGTCACATATGTTGCTAATGTTTTGACATCCATTTCAAAGTTTTCCTTTGCTTTTCTAAATAACTTCTGCTTCTGCTTCACCCCTTCCATGTTCTTTGTATTCTTTTAGGGGAAAGCATGCATTTGTTCAAATGCACCAGTTCCAGTGCTAAGTGTACAGGAATGGTGGTCGCCTTGTAATAGGTTGAACTGTGTTTGTGGAACCAAGTGTTGGCACTGATATTTTGGGTGCTGACGTGCCTTTTGAACAAACTAACGGTACTGCTGTGACATGGAACAAAGGAGGTGTCCTTAAGGAGGGAGCCCCAGGTTATGTGGGAATCACATGTGGACCCCTCCAGGAAAACTACTTTGAGGAAGGGCTTCTAAATAGAGATGGGCATGAACCAGGAAAATCCCGAACTGTGCAGTTCGTGGTTTGTCTCATTTCATGAACCACAAACTTTCACGAACTTGCCTTGGTTTGCGAACCAGTTCGTTTGGTTTGTGAAAACGTCACTTATGGGTGAGCAGAAGGTCTGCAGAAAGCCCATTCCCTCTGCTGCCTAGGAAACTGATTGATTGGCACGAGGCTGTCTGTAGTGATGAACCGAAAAATGAACCAAACGAACCGGCCTAAAGTTCGTGGTGGTTTGTCAGAAATGGGCTCTGACGAACTGCTGGTTCACGAACCACGAACCGACCCAGTTCATGACGAACTTTGGTTCATATTTCAGTTCGCGCCCATCTCTAGTTCTAAATAGAAGTAATAGGGTAGAGGGCTTGTTGACCATTTCCTCCATGTTGGTCATTTCTTTGCTCCAGTTCACTCCCCAAAGTGACCCTACAACCCTTCCATAGACCTCAATATGTGTGTTTGACCAAGTTTTGAATTATGTGTGTGTTTGTGGGAAGCTACCAAAGGGAAAGATTTGGCATGGACAGAGACTGGGTAAACGCCCTCTTCCTCTTCTCTGCTCAGACCTGCTCCCAGAACCTACTTTTCTTCTTGAAAAACAGCAAGGGTACTTCCATTACACATTTTCACCTAGCTGTAGCTAGCCCCTAGGAGACTGCTCTCAGCCATCATAATGGGGCATGCAGGGGAATGCAGTTGTTATAAGTACAGTAAAGAACATGAAAAGCTATGCCACAGCTCAGACGGATACTTCTTTTTTCTTTTACAAGTGATCTCTATAACGGAGAGCCCCGGTCCCTGTTACTACGTGGACCCTAGCATTTCTTACTTGGGAATATGGAGGCCGATATCCTACCGCATGGCGAAAGAGTCAAAGAGCACAAGTAAGTACAGGGGCAGAGTGAACAATAGTCGTCAACCCTGTGGTGGTTAGGATGGGTTTGGGTCCAGGGTATGGATCATTTTTGGAAAAGAGTTGATCTTCTAGATCCTGTAAAAGTACAAGGGGCTTGTTGTCCATTGCTTGGAATCCTTCCTGTATGTGAAGGGGCCAAGCCCATGAAGGCCCCGCAATGCGGCTCCTGTTGAGAACCAGAAAGGAGTAACAGAAGCAGGGGATGGCAACTTATTTATTTATTTATTTATATTCCACCCTCCCCATGCCATCAGGCTCAGGGTGGATTACAACCATATACAATTAAAACACATTAAATAATTGATACCAGTTAAAACCATAAAACAATCAAAGTTACACAGTTAAAAATACACATATATATATACACATAATCATAACGGCACAGCAACCAGCTGACCGACCTTCACCCATCTCTACAGCATCATACTGGGGACGCTTTGCTAGATGGAGGTACTGCTAGTAGGAAGGGCATATTCTGCAATCTACCAGCCAGGGGGCTCCGCCTAGTACCGCCCATACGCCTGGTGGAACAGCTCCATCTTACAGGCCCGGCAAAAGTATAACAGATCCTGCCGGGCCCTGGTCTCGTTAGACAGAGCGTTCCACCAGGCTGGGGCCAGGACTGAGAAGTCACATCATCTCGTCCATTTATGTGATGTGAGAAGACCAGGATGAAAAATTCTGGTGCTCGAAAGCTGCACAGTGGCAAAACCTGACCCCCTGCTGGAAAGCTAGGAAGTTGTGGAGCAGCAGAGGGTCCTGCTGTACAGCATTCGAGCACCAGCGGGATGGAATTGCGTCTCTTTTCAAGATTAGGACATCTGGGTGGCTAATCTTAACAGGCTGCTTGGCTTGGAGCATCTCCTTACTATGCAGAAAGTTCCAAGTTCAGTTCCTGGCATCGAAAGGTCCCATGGAACAGGTTTTGGGAAAGTCCATTCTCTGACTGAGATCCTCGTGAGCCACTGCCAATTAGAGCAGGTAGCACTAAACTACCTGTGCCGATAGCCTGAGTGTGCATAAGGCAGTTTCATGTGCGCTTCTATGTCATTGATTCCTTCTGCTCACCTCCATTGGATTTCTCCAAGGCAGAGCGATCACGTCATCTTAAATGATTTCTTTCCACCAGACCAAAGAGCAAGCACAGTTGCAGCATTAGGGGTCTTCATCGCAGCTGGGTAGATCTACAAATAAAGCTGTGAAGCTTAGCTAAATTCAAGTGGAAGGCAGAGATGTGGCGGGTTGTTGGGAGCCGACTCCTGTTTGGCCGATCAATCTGGAACGCCTTGGTTTCCCGAAGCGAAGGGACCCTGGGCTGTTGACGGTGTGACTGCCTGAATGAACAGGCAGTAAAGCCACTGAAATAACATCAGGGAAAACAAGAGGGTTATGTTGCTTTAAAGCCATAATCTAGAAAGTGCCTCAGAGGCGATGTTTGGAATTAATGCTAAGAGACGGCGAATTACTGTTAAGATCTCATTGAGGAGTTTAATGGAGGGAGCTCTAACTGAACGGGAGAGGCACTCTGTTGAAAACGACTGCAAGGTAAGAATCCTAGAGGACAGATAGAACGGGAGGGCTTCCACCTCTCAGAGGACACAGCTAGCCCCTCTTCTATGATAAGACCTGTTGTGCCGATTTTGGGGTTCTTTCCTGGTGGAGAGAAGCAAGCAATTTTCTTGAATAATGACCTGAATTGCTGAGCACATCATTACAGTACTGGCAAATAATGCAGTATTGTATTATTCACCTCCGGGATTTCCCAGTTCGTACATGAAAATCCAAGAGATGAATGAGGACAAGAGAGTACAGTATCCAACAATTCATGGGTTCAACCCAGCATGTTCGACCCTATGTTTCTCAGGGAAGCCCCTTGAAGACCTGTAGGAGAGCTGTGGCTCATTGGCACAGCACACGCTTTGTTTAAGGAAAGCCTCAAGTTCCATTCTTGGGCCCTCCAGTGAAAGCATTTCTAAGCAAGCAGGTGTTCCAAAAGACCCTTCTCTGCTGGAAGAGAGGCCCAATGCCAGTCAAAGTATCTCAGCTGCTTCAATTCGCTTTGACCCAGAGAGGAAAAGCCAGTGGCATTGTTAGGAAAACCAAACCTTTCCTTAGGAGGAAGTGTGGCTCCACGGGGGAAGAAATAATGAGGCCCGAAGACCTCACCAGTCAGGGAGCTGCCTGCTAATGTAGAAGGGGAGGGAGGAACTCAGGCAAAACTCCAACCCTACACATTTGAAATCAGCCTACTGTAGGAAAAGGGATGGAGAGAACCTCTGGAACTGTAGCATACACAAAACCCTGACTTCCTAATATAGCCTCCTGTGATGAAGAGGACACCAGAGGGTTGCGCAATATATGTGCGCGGCTGTGATGCTTTTTATATTTTTATGCTGTCCTGTTGATTTCATTCTTGGTTGTGATCTGCTCTGAGCCTGCTTGCAGGGTGAGCGGAATATAAATTGAAATAAGTAAATAAATAAGTAGCAAGGAAAGAGCAAGATCTGGGTCCAGTAGCACCTCAAAGACCAACTAGATTTCCAAGGGAGGAGCTTTTGAGAGCCAAAGCTACCTTTGTTATCTGAGGAAGGGAAACTTGACTCTCGAAAGCTCTGACCTTGGAAATCTAGTTGATCTTTAAGGTGCTATTGGACCCGGATCTTGCTCTTTGGCTGCTGACCCACGCAGCTATCCACCTGAAACTAGCAAGGGAAGGTAATCTCTCTCTGTCTGTTCTTGGCTTGCAGGTGAGATACCAACACCAGCTCCAAATGAGTATTATGTGGAGAAAATACACCCTCTGGAAGAGCCCAATGCACCAGCGTACACCATAGGTTTCCGCACACGCTATTGGGAGAGCAGCCCGTATCCTGCCCCTAACAGATACACCCTCCCGGCGACACTAGGACCCCAGTTACCTGTCAAAGAATCTGCACCCTGCCTCTCCATGGCTTCCAGAGCTTGCACGTGGGGCCACGCTACAGACCGGGTGAAAGGGCCCGGCCCGGCGATGCACACCTTGCCCCATCCGGATTTTTACCTACACTGCCAACCGTCCTACAGCCTATCCCAAAGGTTTTCAAAATCCACCAAGGAGTATACGCCAGGCCCCCCGCACTACAATGCAGACCAGGTCACCTTACACAAACCCACAGCTCCACGTTTCAGTCTCGGGATCCGCCACTCTGAATACACTCTTGGGACCCCCACGGCCTGTATAATCAAAGACTGAGTAACCAGACCCCAACTTGTCCCCTGAGACCTCATTTCACTGGAGCCTCCCGCAAACACGCCCTTGGGCTCCATGGTTTACCTTGAAAGAGACTTGTTCCCTTGGACAGGGTTTGTTGCCTGCCAAGATGGAGTTCCCAGATGACTCAATGGCTCTTGGCTCCAAACGGATTCCCTTGGCCCTGCCTGGTTGTGGCTTGGCATGTCCCCAGGGCAAAGTCTTCATTCCATTCTTCTGACGTACCCCGCTAATACGTTTTTAAAATAATAGTTTTTGACACCTCCTATTGGAAACAGCTTCTGAACTGCAAGAAGTCTGAGACGGACTTTTTGGAAATGGCACGTCACGCTACTGAACGAAATGACAATAAAACCCAAATGCTTTTCTGAATAAATGGAATGATGTCTGTATTTTGCTGCCCTCCTGTTTGGGGAGTGGCTGTGGCTCAGTGGTAGAGCATTTCTTTTCGTGAAGAATGCTCCAAGTTCAATCCACAATATCTGTAGTTGATACGGGGGTATTCCGTATAGGGATAGGCTGTGTGACTGCACTCTGAGGGAACCCGATTCAATCTCACATAATTCTTTTTCGCTGCCCCAAATATTCTGTTATGCGCAGTTTATTGATTCGTCCTCTTTTTCCTGTGCAGAGGGATTTTTTGGATAAGGATCTAAAATTTCTCTTAGCTGACAAGAGTCCAGCAATAACTCTATCCGTTGCTGAATTCCTGGCTTATGTGTGGAAGTCAAGGGTAACATTTTATAAAGCCCCCTATGACTGTGCTGTATCCTGAGATAATTTTGCTGTCTGGGGACACGATTGTGCTCTCACTCTTATGGATTCTAAACACTGAAACTAAGAAAACTATTTTGCTTATTACTTTTGAAGTATTATGTTCTACCAACAAATTTTACCTCAGCCATTTCATCCCGACTGACCATATTCTATCCCTGCCTGTTCAATGAAGTAGCTGTTTCTTTTGAGAGTTATTCAATCTTCAGTGGCATTTCATGAAAAGAAGACGACTCCTACGTTTCCCCTATCAAGTTTCTGGGCTAGGCTAAGAAGCCAAAAATATGACTGCTTATCGGGGTGGGACAATAAGAACTTTCAAACATAAACAGAGACATGGTACTTGATGCTGCTCAGCCACAATGAGCAAACTTGGATTTTGGCAGGAACATCTGCCTCAGAGTGGGGGAGTGAATTTATTCCACAACATTTCTCCTGTTTTGTCTGTATTATTTATGCCAATAAAGGTTGCTGTGGCTGTGAATATCTGTAGTTAAACAGGTGACAGGTGGTTTGGAAGACCTCTCTCTGAGTTGCTGCCAGGCTGAGTAGGCAATCCCAACCCCGATAGACCAAGAGTCTGACACTGCATTAGGCAGCTTCATGTGTTCCTGTGCAACTGGAGAATACAGAACCGGTCAGAATGACAAGGGGATTGATGCATAATCTTTGGGCCACTTTACAGAATGACTGGACCAAACATTTGCTGACCCTGCACTGGGCAGGGGGTTGGGCTAGATGGTCTGTATGGCCCCTTCCAACTCTATTATTTGAGAAGATGATGCTGGACTAGATAGGCCATTGGGTCTGACCCAAACAGGATGTTCTCATGTTATCACTTTCACCAAATTTGCCGTCGTACATATTTAGAATAGCTAGTGCGCTTCACACCTATCCTCTTATCGTTCAAGTTCAGCATCTTCACAGGATGGTATGAAGCCTCATTTCAGGATAGTAGAGAGTCCAGTAGCACCTTTAAGACTAATCAACTTGATTGTGGCATAAGCTTTTGAGAACCACAGCTCTCTTCGTCTCATGCATCTGACGAAGAGAGCTGTGGTTCTCGAAAGCTTATGCCACCATAAAGTTGGTTAGTCTTAAAGGTGCTACTGGACTCTTTGCTATTTTGCAACTACAGACTAACACGACTAACTCCTCTAGATCTATGACTTATTTCAGGAGACACAGTTTTTGCGATCTGGACAATGAAGACTAGCTATCAGCCCCTCTGCTCCATTCGTTTCATTCCCTGCCAACGGCAGTAACTCTTTAAATAGTCCTTAAGGGTATTTAAATTTTTTTAGAGTTAGCGCAAATCTGCCCGTGCCCTAATCTTTAGAAAGAGCAGCAAGAGAAACTGGTTATTGCTGTTTTTGTGGCTCGTGGTGGGAAGAAAATTTGATTTTTCTCTGCCCTTGCTGCTCCACTGTTCCCCAGAGACACTCTTGGTGGTTTTTGAGCAATCGATTACAAGCAACAAAACCCTCAGATTTCTTTTTTTTCACAAAACTTGTCTCTGGTTCATGTCTACAGCTGAAACATGGCCGTGGGATGGAAGGGAGAAAAGACAGCCCCTTGAGGGTAAGTGAGCTTCAGCCATGTAATAGCAGGTATCCTCCACCCGGTGGCAGCACTACACTGCATTTCCCACATATCTCCCAGCAATGGCCGCCTCGAGCGCATTATGCTTCTTGCAAACTTTAGGTGGCGGCAATTCAGTAACACAGAAGGGGAAGGGGGAGGACACTAGAATCTGTGGCAACTATTGCATGCCACAGCCAAGCAAGAAAGAGGGCTATGTAGCTTACGCATCACATATGTTATGTGTGCACACGCATGGCCAAAGCATACATTCTTGAGGCCCATTAAAAACATGTAACATGCCCCATTGCTGTTCTATGACATGCCCATAACTTTATGTGCCACAAATGATAACCAGATCTATGTACATTTCTGGAATATCTTCAATAGACCTTCAACCAATGTATCCTGGAACAGTGTAGGCATCTCTCCCATTCTTGGGTCTTGTGCACATGGAGACATGCCTCTCTCGATGTACTGAATCGCCACACTCCTGGCAGCAATGTTCCATACAGCAACATGCGCCATTTCCTGGCAGATGTTCAATTTTATGAAAAGTTGATGCCCCAGAGCAATTCATGAGCAATGTCAGAGTTGGTCTCAATATTTACTGGGAAGGGTTAGCTGTATCTTATCAGATGGTTGTGTTTGACTTCACCATTCATCGCCACTTGCACTCTATATAGTAACATGGATGCACTTATTTCCTAGGTGGTTAGATCTTCTAGCTAAAGAGAAGAATGGCTTGGAGTGTATGTAGTATGAGCAGAAACGACAGCCACCAGACTCATCTGGGGGCCAGATTGCGGTCTTCAGGCATGGAGAGGGATGGAGCATGGCGGCCGCTATGTTGCCTGCTCGCCCAGCATCCTCTGGGTGGGCCCGTGGCCCAATCAGTTTAAAGTTCCCTGGCCGTCCTATCAGGAACGGCCAGGGGAGAGCTGGCAGGGGGTGGGGTCTGGTTCCGGACCTCAGGGAGGCAGTTCTCCCTCAGGTCCGGCAGCTAGATATATATTAGCTCTCGGCCCCGCTCCCCGGCACTTTGCTCTCGGTCAGCGACACCCACCCACCTCTCCCTTGTTTCATGCTGTTGTTTTTTCCTTTGTCAAAACTTGTTGGGCAGTTTGTCATTGGACTGGATCCTTTTTGGGGGGAAGCAGGGCCTGCGTGCCCAGTCTCCCCATTAAGGGTGAGTTATGGAGGTGCAGGCCCAGCTCAGGGGCTGCCGGGGCATACTCACTCCCAGGTGGCAGGGGAATCACGCAGGGGTGTACACCCAGGTGATCTCCCCCCCTCAATGTCACTCCTCGGTTTCCCCCCTCAGCTGTGGTCTGGGGAGGGTGAGGGGTCATCGGTTGGCAGGTGGGTCAGCCGATGTTTTGGGGTCTGACCCACATGCATCGCCAATGCTCCTTAAAGCTGTACTCAATAAAGTTGTGGCCAATTTGATACTCCAGCTTGGTGTGGGTTTGAGTTTGTGGCCTGCCGTCCCTTTCCCTGCCCTCAGTTGCCATCCCTTTCCCTGCCGTCAGGCTGCAACTATGCTACACAGACAGAGACTTTCACACCTCCCTCCTCCTCGAGGGGGCTACAATGAGAGGAGGGACCAGATGGAAAGTGCTCCCCCCCCCGCTGGTTCCATGAGCGAAAGTCCCTCCTATGAAGAAATCTAGGATCCAAGCAAAAGAGAGAGAGAGCAATCATGAGAAAACTTCTGGATTTACAGACTTAAAACAGCATGAGGCCTTATTTTGGAGGGCAAGGCGTAAGTTGTTATGGAGTCTTCCAGTTTCCTCTTGCTCACGTCACTCTCTCGGGGATTCTATCCTTCCTGTTCCAAAAACTGCCACCTCAGCTCAGAGAACTCCATTGGAAGCCCAAGTGTTACAGAAGAAGACTGGAGACAAACCCATGTTTAAGTGAGGACTTTTAAACCTGTCTGCTTATTAACATACATCTCATGGGAACACCAGTCTGAGAACACATCCGTCCTGTGCGGTGCCAGCTGCACTGGGTCCCAGTGGAGTTCCGGATCCATTTCAAGGTGTTAATCTTGTTGTTCCAAGCCCTTCATGGACTGTGACTGGCATATCTGCGGGCAGGGCTTTTTTTTAGGGAAAAAGAGGTGGTGGATCTCTCTATTATTGCATGTGAGTGCGCAAAGCGTGCGCATGCTGCCAGAAACACACGATGATGTCACTTCCAGGGGGCCTTTCCATGTGGGGCGGCTGAGGGGGAGAGCGTGCTGCCGAGCTGCTCCTTCACTGCCACTTACAGCCAGAGACGGTGGTGGCACCTCAGGAAGGAAGGTAAAGAAAGGGAAGAAGAAAAGACATGGGAAGAGAAAGGGAGGGAGGGAAAGAAAGAGGGAAGCAAGGAAAGAAGGAAAGAAAGAGAAAGGGAGGGAGGGAGGAAAGGAAAGCCGGAGAAGCAGGTGACCCGGGAGAAGCTCCACCTGGGGAGATGGCCCACGGGTCTTGGGGTGCCAGGGGCGGAGCCACCAGTCACATGATCTATTTTCAGAGGTGCCGGATCTCAGATCCTGGGAGATCCTGTTGAAAAAAAGCCCTGCCTCTCCCATTATGCCCCCTGCATTGTGTTGTGCTCTGCAGACAAGCAACTCCTGGTGGTCCCTGGCCCAAAGGATATCCGTCTGGCCTCCACCAGGGCCAGGGCTTCTTCTGCCCTGGCCCTGGCCTGCTGGAACGCTCTCCCACTGGAGATCCGGGCCCTGTGAGACCTGTCACAGTTCCGCCGGGCCTTTGGCTGAGGACCAGCGGGTGTTCTTTCCCCTTCAATCTAAGACCACCACCTTTTTCGTGACTGCCCTCAGCCATGTGTTATGCCCATATGTTATGGCTCATATGTGGACACCCAACTGCCTATTTAAGTAGCCATATATAGAAGGTGCCTGGACTATTTTCATGACTGTTTTAAATTATTACTGATTTTATAGTTTTTATGATTAACTTTTGTATTGCATGTATGTTGTGAGCTGCCCTGAGCCCCACTTGTGGGGAGGGCGGGGTATAAATCAAATCAATCAATAAAAATATACTTCTGCCCATCACCTGCTTTGAGCTCCCCCATTAGGTGATGAGGAGAAAGCCTTCCTTTTGCTCTACAAAAATCTTGAAGTAAATGAGTGTGTGTGTGTGGGGGGGGCGTGAAGTAAGGGGGGGAAGCTATTACGTCAAAGTTCACTGCATAGCCTGCCCTTTATTGTCAACTTTTTAAATGATGTAGGATCAAGCTAAATGTGCAGGTTTTAAAAGAATCCAGACTCAGCTCTTTAAAAACCCTGCGCGATCAGCTTGACCTGTAGAATATGCCTTGAAAAGCAAATGCCATTACTTGAGATTACTTGGATTTACACAATCATACAAATGAAAGTGATCCTCCTCCTTAAAAATATTATTTATCACGACATTTGTATCCACTCTTTCTCTAAGGAGTTCCGAGCGATGCGCCTTATGCTCCCCCTTTCCTCCATATTATCTTCACAACAACCCTGTAAGGTAGCTTAAGGCATAAAACCAATGACTGGCCCAGGGTCGCTCAGGGCGCTTCATGGCTTAATCGAAGATTTGAATCCACTCAGGGGTCATTTTGTAGAAAAAGTGCTGGAGGAACTAATTAGCATAACTCATTAGCATAACTCATTAGCATAACTCATAGCATAAGCCACACCCCTTGACATCACTGGAAGTGTGTCATTAGCATAACTGATTTGCATACGCCACACACCTGTCCTGGCTGTTTTGGACCCAATCCTGGCCATTCAGGGACGAAATTGTGCCCAAAATGCCAAAAAGGGGCTGAAAATGGCCCCAAAGGGGCCCAAAATGGTCAGGATTGGACCACTGCTGAGTGGGAGAGTGATTCACCACCCGTCAGAGGCCCGATCCAGGTCTTTTCGGCCCCAATCCAGGCTGAAACGGGCCCAAAATGGCCGAGAGCCAGGTGGGCGGGGCCACCTGACATGTGACCTCTCTGGGGAACTGCTAGAACTGTGTTCCTGTGCGTTCCCCCTCGAAATGAGCCCTAAATCCACTAACCATTATATCACAATGACCCTCCTCCATATTTTGATGTGGTATAGAACCAGAAGAAAAAGCCTCCAAGATTTGCCAGTTGTTCTGCTATGATCTGTGATATCCAACAGAGCCTCAAGGACGTATGTTGCCATACAGAATGTCCTCTTTTCCCAATAAAGAGGAAGCACTCAAAAGTGGAGGTCACACAAAGATTCATATTCTGATGCTCATCTCTGTGGAAACGGTTGATAAAATGCCACGGAGAGTTAAAGGATATGCTGCTATGATATCAATACAATTGTATAGATATCCTTTCAAATCTACTGCCTGAAATCAATCCCACACAGTCCTGTAGCTGCATAGCTACAGTAGTAAAGAGCAAACTAACAGTAAGAGTCTAAACAATGCATTGGACAGGGGAAAAGATACTGGCAAAACAAGCTTCTCTCCCTTTCTTTGGCATCTGGGTTAGGCAGTATAGTAGTTTGGGGGAGGGTTAAGCCCTTTCACTTATTTTTAATTTTCAGATTTTTCTGCAAACCTGAGGGCTGCCCCTGGGTTTGTACAAATACCGCCCCCTTTTGTACACGGCCACATGATGTGCAGGGCCGGTGCCAGAGGTTTTGGCGCCCGCGGCGGCGTGTGCGCGCGGGCGCGCCACGGACTGCGTGATGACGTCATTGCAGACGTCATCACACGCCGCAGGGGGGCTGGGCGGCGTGTGGAGGACCGCCGAGCGCAGAAGCTGCGAGCTGCTGCTGGAGCGGCGTGCGGAGGCTGCTCCGTGCGCCGCCCCAGCAGCAGCTCACGGCTTCTACGCCCGGCTGGGGCGGAGGAGCACGCAACGGAGCCAGCCAGCCCCGTGCTTCCACCGCCGCCGCCCCCACACGCCCCAGCCGGGAGCAGAAGCTGCGAGCCGCTGCTGGGGCGGTGCGTGGAGGCTGCGCCCGGCTGGGAAGTGTGGCGGCGGCAGCGGGGCTCAAGCGGCGCACAGAGGCTGCGCCCGGCTGGGGTGTGTGGCAGCGGTCGTGGCAGCAAGGGGCTGGCTGACTGGCTGCAGCAGTAGCTGCAGCCAAGTCATGCCAGCTTCGCTGCACGCGTCTCCACCCCCCAACACCCCTTCCAGCGCCCCTCCAGTGCCCGCGCGCCCGAGGCCACCGCCTACCTGGCCTCCATGGGCGCGCCGGCCCTGATGATGTGGATTCTTTGATCTGCATTTGGAAGCTCTGTTCAGAACTAGTTATGTAGATGTGTTATGCTGACATGGATGTGCTTTCCAAGAAATGTCTTTCCAAAATGCTCAGATTTGTTGTGGGGAGTCATCTTTCAATAGTATTCAATGTTTGGACTGCCCACCACTTTGAACTTGCTTGGAAAGGGGTAGAAGAATGCTACAAGTAGAAGCGTTACTCTAAAGTCTGCCATAAAATACCGACCGTGCAGTCGAAGATTTAAATGGGTGACGGTGATTGACTGCATGGAGCAGATGTTGTCTGTGAAGTGACCTTGCCCTTTAAACACTTTGGGCTTGATCCATGCTCTGTGGTTATGGCTGTGCCTCGTTGCTTGGCAAAGGGCCCTTTGTGCCATGTTTAAATGCCACAAGTTATTACTGTGACAGTCATTTTCTATATAGGCAGCAGATGTGGGCGTAATGGCAACCATCCGTCAACAGTGTGGTGAGAAGGGAAAGGAGGGGAAGAGTGAAGGGGACCAGAATGAAAGCTGATGGGTGTTGGGGGGACACGACAATCAAAATGCGCACCCCCTCTCCCAGTTAAGGGCATATGAATGTAACATTTGAGGGGTTTGGATTTTTTCCCCTACATTGTTAGTCCTCATTTTGCTCTAGTTGGTTACTGGTGTTCATTCTTTCTGTTTGCATTGTTTTGATGCCGTATATGACGTTTGCCGTTTATAAACAATGGGTACCAAAATAATGTTTCAACAGGAGAAATTTAATGCAAGGAAACAGAATACAGGGCAAAAGTAGACTCATGGATTCTATGTGCGCAATGGAGATTGTAATGGGAATTCCTGAGTCGAAAAGGCAGCAATGTTTGCCGGCGTCCTTGCCTCCCAAGGAGTTGACCTTCTCTGTTCTCCCTAGCCCCCTTCTTACAGTTGTCTGTTCACATCTCTCTCCCCCATTTTCAGTCCTCTCCATGTATACAGTAGAGATATGTGCAGAAACTTTATTGGGGTCCACCTCATTTTGTGCATTAAAACTTCTGTTTATGTTCTTGGGTCAAGCAATTTTGCAGCCGTTTCCATTTTTCTCAACAGACTATCTCTGGGCTTACATTTCCTTTTCATCCCAGTCTTCCCCCTCAAAGCAACCCCTCCTATAATTTTTACAACAACCCTGTGAGGTAGTTGGTGCTGAGAAAGAATGATTGGCCCGAGCTTCCGTGAGGACAGGATCCTGCATCTCTGATTCTCTGACTGTGACGTCACTGGAGTAAACAAAACAGGGTACACGTCCATGAAATTTGTGCAGATTGAAAGAAATTGAACACATCTTTTTGGGGGAGGGAGATTATGTAGCAGGAGGCATTAAATCACCAGGTCCACTTGTTACCTAGGAGGCAGAGGGGGAAATGTTTGGATGTCTTTTCACTGTGTGTACCAAAGCAAATGGTTGTGCAAGGAAACATATTAGACATTATTTTATAAAGTTAAAGCAGCAGCATTGGTAGCCGTGATTGCCGGGGAAGGAAAAGCAACACTGTGGGGTGATGGGGGAAAAGAAAGGCCAAATTCTCAAAGGCAAGGGAGGAAGAAAAGGAAATCTTAGAGGGAAGGAAATGGAATTGATTCGGGATGAACTGAATTGTGACATGACATGATCCAGCTACTGGATTGTCATATCCGGTGTGGGTGTGTATGTGTGTTAAGTATAGTACAGGCAAGAGGATTACTTGAATCTCTGTTTCACACCTTGCTGCTGGTGGTGGGGAGAATGCAGTGTGATTTCATGGTTTATTTTAACCGATCTCCAGTCAGGGAGGAGGGTGGAGGTACTGTTGTCTTCTCCCCAACCCCCTTTCTCCTTGCCCAAGGAATGTTACTTAATATTCTTAACTAAAAACAAATATTTACTTCATTTGGGCCTCATCTCTCTCCCAGTGAGCCCCGAACTGATTTATGGCATTCTCCTCTCTTCCATTTTATCCCCACAAGAACTTTGTGAGGTAGGTTAGGCTGAGAGACAGTGACTGGCCCAAAGGTCGCCCAACAACTTTCCATGGCAGAATAAGGATTTGAATCTGGGTCTCGCAGATACTTGTCTGATTATCTCACACTCGGATGTTTCGAACAACTAAGACCTACCATGCAAAACCTTCCAGTCTGATATTTTCAGCCACTTTTTTTCAGAAAAGATCTTTTTTCCATTCATCGCTGGCCCAAGCTGCTATGCCCAACTGTCTACAGGAATGAAGGCTGGGGTTTTGGTTTGTTCAGCCATGTCCACCTTGCTTCTTCGTTGGTATCTTTGCTCTCTAATGTTCCAGCTTGTATTTATTTTTCTGATTGCTCCTTAGAGGGCAGCTAGTTTTAACATGCAGAAATAAATATATATCTCTCCTGATTTATGACGCCGCTTCCAATTTTATTTTACTTTGTAGCCTTCTGCGAATTCTTTACACCTGAGCAGTTTTAAAAGGCCATTTCGCCAAGGCTCCAAGCCATACAATTCACTTCTCTATGACAGGGAACCCGGCTGCTTGGCACACAAATGTATATGTGCTCCCTTTCTCTCACTCTTTATGGCACACATAAACACCATATGCACACACAATGCACGTAAGCAAATAAGCAAAACTCTTTTGGATTGGGACCCATGTCCATCTAATCCAACAGGTCTGGCTCCAGGGATTGGCAGACCGGGACATCAGTGGAGGACCGCAGTTGGGTGGATGACCCACCCATGGCCAGAGATGCTGGTCAATCTCCCATTTCCCAATAGGTGTAAGCTGTCGGCCCGGCCGCCACCATCTTTAATAGCTATTTAATATAGCTACCTGTGATATAAAATTACAAGACCCCTGGATTAAAATGGCAGTTGGGATTGCAGCCAGGGGAAATTCCAGCTAGCAGTTGCTGAGTCCCACCCCAGGAGATCCAGGCATGGATGGAATGCTGCATGTGAATGCAGAGCGACTAGCAGTGATTAGTTTACAGTCTCCCCATCTCTGAAAGGAATCCAGAGCAACAAAGGTCTCACAGAGTCACCCCACTTAACACATTCCTTTTCCTCCTTCCGTGATGAGCTCTCCTGCCCATGCTTGAGGAGCAAATCAATTGGCATTCATAAGTATTTATAATTCGTTCCTGGGAAGGTACATTCCCCAACTAAATTCATCAACTTGGCTCCGGTGGACTCCATTAACAAACTGCCCCTTTTGTGCAGAGAGATTTTGCATTCTCTTTCACACGCCTCAGCTGCTAGCAATCAAGGTAATCAAACCTTTTGTTACTCCCAGGAACTGACCATTGGAGTTTTTGTTCCAATGGCTAGGTGGGCTCTCCCACCTCAGGGCACGTTTTACCCTATAAGAGTAGTGTCCTTGTCCCATTCAAATCATGCACATCGGATCCAAAGTGCTGCTCCCTTAAGGTTATCCTGAGCCTCTCGCTCTCCTGGCTGAGAATGCTGGCGTTTGAAACTCTCCCTCTGAAGACTTCCCTGCTCTCTGGATAGGTAATTATTGCCTTGCAATCCCTCAAACCTATTCCACCTTCACCGCTGCTTTTCCTAGGCCTCTTGTGTGTTTGTATGTAATCTTGTATGCGTGTATATGAATTTGCCCCTTGAATAAAATTACCCTTTAATTAAGAACACTGGCTTCATGCGCATCCTTGGGACAGGACCCCGTAAATTATTGGTGGAGATCCCATGGTTACCGCCTCTTGCATAGCCGTCCGTCTTGCTGCTAATTCCCCCACACTCTATTACTCACAAGGAGACCAGTTCAGGTAACATAGGAGGCCAGGAAAAAGTGGAGGAAATTGGTGGAATCCCTAGCTCTTTGGCCTAAGGGCAATAGTCTGTCTGTTAACCCACACTGGATTTATTTGGAAATGGTGGGGACTGGGTCAGATTTATTTAACTAATTTATTTTCATTTCTTTATGTTATTTGTAGACCTCATTTCTCACTAGGACTCAAGAGACATGGAGTAAGTCTGTACAATCACCAGGATGGTCTATCTGATAAATAGTGCAATAGGATTTGGACTGTAAAAGTCTTGAACTGATCAGAAATCTGTAGATGAACCAGAGCAAAGCATAAGGATTAAGCTGATGCATTCAATGATGCAAAAATTACACAGTAGGATCCCAATTACAGCAACAGTTAACAAAAGTGATTGGTGAAAGTGGTAGAGTAGGATGGGATGTCCTTCAGACGAAGATGCTCTTGGAGGGCCCATAACTGCCCTATCATTGACAATTTGTACTGGACTATGCCAGCGTGGAGTAGTGGTTAGAGTACTTGACTAGGACCAGAGGAAATCCCTATTCTGCCATGATGGTCACTGATGAACTTGGGCCGGTCAGCCAGTCATTACAAGGGTAACCAGATCTCTCATTATGGCCTGGTACAGCAGCAGGAGAAACTGGGAGGGATCGAATCATGTTGCAATAAAACCATAGAGTTTGAGGGGATTGCTAGAGTGTTGCAGAGATGCTGTGATGTCACTTCTGGTTATGGGATTGAAAGTGATGTTGTGGCATTGCATGCTGCCTAGCCCCATCCCCCAAAGCTTCGGGGGGTTGCCAGCCCTCTGCTCTCAATTGATCATCCTAAGTACTCCCTCTCAGCCTAACCTGCCTCACAAGATCGTTGTCTGGATAAAGTAAAGGAGGGGCAAACCGTGGACATCATTCTGAGCTCTTTGCGAAGAAAAGCAGGATAAAACCACATCGATAGAGAGGTGTATCCTGTGTTTCACTGGCATTATTTTCTTGGTTGAATGTTTATGTTGTATTTTTATATTTAAATGTTTGATAAAAGTTTCAGAGGAGTTAGCCGTGTCAGTCTGTAGTAGCAAAATAGTAAAGAGTCCCGTAGCATCTTTAAGACTAACCAACTTTACTGTAGCATAAGCTTTCGAGAACCACAGTTCACTCCATCAGATGTATCTGACAAAGAGAACTGTGGTTCTCAAAACCTTACGCTACAGTAAAGTTGGTTAGTCTTAAAGATGCTACGGGACTCTTTTCTATTTTGCTAAAAGTTTGTTTCTTAAAAAAAAAGTCTTTTGCACATGGCCCTTGGAGATCCTTCTAACCCTGGGCAAAGCACAGTTTATAATTGTTATTTCTCAGATCTCTTTAGCTATCTTAGGCCTGGGCAAGACAAGGAAGAGTGGTTAACACTCCCACCTAAAATTTATCATCTGCAACGCAGCGACAACCTGCCCCGGTCTTCCAGCGCAGAGGCCCATCCAATTATCTGGGGGATTTCAGATCGAGAGGAGGGGACAGATGAAGAGAGGCAGATGGAATATCTGATGTTAAAAACCAGACTGGGCGATAACATCCCTCCCCTTTCGTGTGTATCTTTAAATGACACCTGAGTTTTAATTGGAAGAGGAAAAGAAATAAACAGACAAAATTTCAAAGTCAATCTCATCTTTCCGTCGCGCTCTCCCAGGCAATTCTCCATGTCATTGTTTTCTTCCTGCTCAGGCTTCGGCAGATGAATTCTGGTCTCCTCCGAGGGACCCATCTGTCTTCTAGCAGATTAGAAAGTTGTCACTTATGTCGACAGAATCATTTATCATGGGCGGCTGGAGAAATTAGCGAAAGTCCAGGCAAGCAAGTTCGGGCTGGAGAATTTGGGCCTTCTCCCAGTGGTTTAGGAGAACCATTCCTAAGATAAGTCTACCCCCCTCGTCTAACCCTAGCTGTCCCCCACTTGACTGTTAGAGGGCTGAGAGAGTGAAAGGTCATTTATATTAAATTTGTGGCTTTGGCCTGACAAGTGAAAGCATTTGGGAACAAGGTTAGAGATAAGGATTCCATTCCCTTTGACAGAGTTCTGTAAAGAGCTTTTTTCCAAATGAATGATGGCATGCACAAAGGAAAACAGGACCTGATCCAAATGACAGGTCTGCAAAACCCAGAGGAGAAGTCATGTCCCCCGTTCTATTTTTCTCTCCCAAAGTGATAGATCTCTGCAGAGCACCCGTTAGCAGTCATAATTTGTTTAGTTCTGTGCGTGCTATCATCAGACACGATTTTCTGCTTTTAGTTGCTTACATCCCAGCTGGGAGTGCACGTCTTTTCCTCTTGCTGTCACGCTGCATCATGGGTTTTGTAGTCATAACTTTAGCCTCTTCCATCACTCCCATCTTTATCCCTCTCTTCTTCCAAATAGCACAGTTCAGTGACTGACCGAACATCATCAGAAGACTGGATGGCTAAATTGAGATTTTAACCTGTCTTTGCAAAATCTTATATATGTATGTTATATATAGGCCGTTTTCACGTTGCTTACCTGATTGCGCAAAACTCCCGCAACGACGTGCCTTCCTGGCATGATTTTCCACGATAACTCCGGTTATCGCTGGAAATCACACCAGGAAGGCGTGTCGTTCCAGGAATTTTGCGCGATCGGGTAAGCAGCGTGAAAACGGCCACCGTCTGCCTTTCTCACTGAGACCCAAGGCAGATTACATAGCGTGAGATTAGTATAGTCAATTTCAAGGACAATTCAATAAATAATGCAATAGAGTATATAAATGGACATTTGCAAAGATATAACATCAGCAAAAATCCAATACAGAGCCGAAGAAATGCTGAAACAGATCATAAGCAATTCTAAGATTGGCATTAAACAGCATAGAACTACCCAGTAGGATCATATTTAAAGCAACAGACAGTACATAGCAGTACAGAGTAGTGAAGTCTATGGTCCCTATCTCTTGAGTGAAGCATGTCACTGAGACCACCTCCTTACAGCCAAACCCTCCTCTCTGAGTAAAAAAACCATCGGAATAATTCAGTTTTGCATCGTAGCCAGGAAAGTGGAGGCTTTCCTAACATTTTCAGGTAGGCCCAAAACGGTGAAGGAATATTTATCCCTCCCTTTCCAGGATTAATACTTGCACTGCATAAGTGTGTCAGTTCTGACTGGCTATTTTAACTCCCCTCCCCCACCCCTGCTGCCCTGGCCACAACACCATGGCCCCGATCCCAGTTACTATTTGCTTTTTTTTTTTTTTAAGTTAGGATCTAGTGTGGCTTTCAGGTTCCAGAGGGGAAGCAACTAGCAGACGGCTTGGCAGAAATCACTCCCTTGCCACCACTTTCTGGGGGGTGGATTATCAGGAGCACAGGCAGGGAACACAATGCCAGGTCTCTGCTCGAGCCTAATGTCTGCAAGTGCTTCATCATAATGAAACAGAGCCTGGCTCCCCCTACTCCATGCACACCTCCGGCCTTTTATCTTGATACCATTGTTCCCCCCCCCAATGGAATGGCTGATTTCTGGAGACAGAAAGAGGTGGGTGCTTCCTCCAGTCCGTAGGTGCTTGATGAATGTTCCACTTAGCCATCGAAGGAGGATCAAAAGCAGTAATACCGAGGAAGACAGGTTGTGTGTGTTGCCTAAGCCCACAGTCTCCGGCCGCCTTTCCAGACTTGAAAATGTGGGATCGGATCAGAATCACATGATGGGAAGAGGTTACTGTCCATAGAGTTAGAACATAAGAACATAAGAACATAAGAGAAACCATGTTGGATCAGGCCAATGGCCCATCCAGTCCAACACTCTGTGTCACACAGTGGCCAAAAACCAGGTGTCCTCAGGAGGTCTGCCAGTGGGGAAGGGACACTAGAAGCCCTCCCACTGATTGCCCCCCCAAACACCAAGAATACTGAGCATCACTGCCCTAGACAGAGAGTTCCATCTATATCTTGTGGCTAATAGCCACTGATGGACCTCTGCTCCATATGCTTATCCAATCCCCTCTTGAAGCTGTCTATGCTTGAAGCTGCCACCACTTCCTGAGGCAGTGAATTCCATGTGTTGCCAGGTCCAGGTTGAGAAATTCCTGGAGGGGGGGAGGGCAGTGTTTGAGGGAGGAAATGAATCTCATCAGGATAAAATGCCATAGAGTCCACCCCCCCCCAAAAGCTGCCATTTTCTCCAGGGGAACTGATCTCTGTTGCCAGGAGATCAGTTGTAATTCTGGGAGATCTCCAGACACCATCTGGACTCAGTAGCTGAACCAGGATATGTACGGTGGTAAGGAATAGGTTAAAGATCAGAGAGATGGAGAAATCCCCTCCACTACGGAGTGACCGAACCTGCTGCTCCTTCTGGCATGCAAAGAAAGAAACAAGCCCAACACTCCTGGCTTTTAACACACGTGCCCTGGCATCTGGGTCTCCCCAAAGGCAGTAAAAATGGCAGGTCTGCAGGGGCTTGCAACCCAGCAGGTGGACCTCTGTGACCCACCAGAGGGGTCTGACCCATACGTTGAAGACCACTGATCTAAGCCCTGCCCTTCAGATGAGAACCAAAATGTAAATGCAAAAATGTAAAGGGGGATAGGCCTCTGGCTTGCATCTGTGCACTCGGGCACCATTGGGAAAATATATGAAGCTGAAACTCTTGTGGGCTACTGGGCTCCAAACTTGCTTATCTACTGCAGACCCACATAGCTACTCACCTCCTAGCTTATACTTGGCCCATCGAGGTCAGTCCTGTTTCCTCTAACTAGCAGCAGCTCATTGGGGTCTCAAGCAGAAGTCTTTCCCGTCCCCTGATACCTGATCCCTTTAAGTGGAGATGCCGAGGATTGAACCCGGGACCTTGTGTGTGTGAAGCAGATACTCTACCACTGTGTGCTTTCCAGTGACAGCACAGAAGGCCTTGAACTATGGGCAACAACACTGATTCCGGCTTGAAAACTCTGACAATTCCTACATGAGAACAGAATCTTAATAAGCTCCCCCCCAAAGATCTGTAAATACAGTTTTGGACCCGGTCCGGTAAGCAGCTTGCCAGATATCCCATTACAGCCATGCCAATAATCAGAATAATATGAAATGTGTCACTCAGAGTGGCAGCTCCCTGGCCCCAGTGAGGTGCCAGGGTCACGTTCATGCCCCCTTCTCTATTTCCTTGCAGTGGAGGGTTTTGCCGTTTCAGTTCCACCAGCACCAAACCATCAGGGAGGCCTGTCAGATGGTGACTGGGCACAAATAGAGCCGTTTTCCTGGGGACGGGCACAAAATGTCCTCCTCTGCTGTATATTTTATCTCAGCTTGTCACTGTCATCATAAAGGACACAGTCCGGGCTGTGCAAAGGATTGACTGCACAGATGAGAGACAGGAGCGGGTGGCAAGAGAAGTAAGCGTGCCACCAAATATGTGGCAGAGGAGCATTTAGAGGAGGGGGAAGAGAATTGCACATCGACGTGAAACACATCCAAACCTAAACACAAAGAATGAAACATGCTGAAAGTGGTTTAAGCTATGAGGGGGATGCATTTGGAATCCAACTAGAAAGTTATGGTGTGCCTGCCAACCATCCCTGCAAATAATTGTGGAGAAAGGGATAACCAATTGGGAATCCCAGTCTCCCCCTCTAAGACACTACAAACACTGATGGATTTCGGCAAACCAGCCTGCTAATCTCTCTTCTCTCCATACACAAGGTTACTGCAGGGCTGCAGCCCATTCGACCAGTTCTGGGCTTTGACGTTTTCATTTCCCTGCATGTGGGAATCGGGTGCTGATAGGTTGCTGTGGATCTGCATACTGCAGGGGAAATTTGGCAGGGGTGAATGAATAGTTTCCCAGACAACTTCTTTTGTCATTGCTGATTTATTTATTGAAGAACCGCCAAGAAGATGCTGCAGAATATGAAGGCTCCTTACAGTGGTGCATAGGTGGGGTTTTTCAAAAATTATTGCCTGCATAGTTGGGGTAACAATAAACCATCCAACCATCAACTGAGTAGGTCTCAATCACAGAATCAGCACCCAATCAGGAGCAATGTGATAAGAGCTGCGATCCACTTTAGCTTCCTTTGAGAATGGCTGGGGTAAACTGTCAATCAGAAGCCAAGATTGTAAACAGACAAGGGTGGCCAAGGTGAGGGAAAATGGAAAGAAAAGTTGAAATAAGCAATACAAGTTTTTTTTTCAAAAAACGTCTAAACTATTTGAAATAAAAGTCAGCTCATTACTGAGCCTGGTAAATGGAGTAGTGATTTTTTTTAAAAAAAGATAGATACCTGGAAGAAAACTGGTTTCTAAATTAATGCCTTTTAAATATTAAAAAACCCCACTCTCAAATCCACTTTTACTTCAATGAAGGGCATCAGAATCCTGTTAATAATAATAGCAATTATTTAGATGATGTCTGTACATCGAGGAACAGCTTCTGATAAATTTGGTCCCAGAAAACTTTCATTCAGGTGTAATCTTGTTTCACTGGGAATTTAATTATCACTTACTGTTGACATTGCTAACAGCATCTCAATGTGAAAACAAAATGTTGTGCAATCAGTTAAAAACATTTAAAAGTTATCAACCAAGAAGAGAGAGAGGAATTACCTGAAACTGACAAAGACAGATGCAAATAACCGTACAAGTATCCCCTCCAGAATTCATCAATGCGTTTGAGCTCGCATAGGGAATTTCGAAGTTCCTTTCAGACAGTTTGAAGAGCATCATCTCAAGGTGTGAAGGAGGGAGAGAGATTGTGGCACCATGGCCAGGGTGGTGTAGTGGTTAGAGTGTCAGACTAGGGCCTGGGATAGCCAGGTTCAAATCCCCATTTCGCCATGAACCCATGCATGATTGAGCTGCAAAAGACCAGTTTGTCTATCCAGAACCAAGCAACATTTAGCAGTTGGAGACTCTCATCTGTAGTCCCCCCCACTGCGTTTCAATTGCTGGATTAGATCAAAGAGACATCTTCAATAATGGTTAATCATATGTCCGTGAGAAACTCTCAAACAAGGCATCTTAATATAATCACAGGTTATGTGCTTTTGGACATTGAAGTCCCATGATTAGCAATTCTGGCTAATAGTTTTTCCCAAAGCTCCCAGAAAGTTATAGTTTGTTATTTATCACATACAATGTGACACTTTAAAAACACTGGTTAACTCATTAGAGGAATAGATCATGATGGGTAGCCATGTTGGTCTGTCTGTAGCAGTAGAAAAGAGCAAGAGTCCAGTAGCACCAACAAGACTAACAAAAGTTGTGGTAGGATATGAACTTTTGTGAGTCACAGCTCACTTCTGAAAGTATCTGAAGAACAGACATGGGCATGAATCGAAATACGAATAAAATTTCATGATGAGCCGATTCATGTTTTGCGAAACACGTTTCATGGGGCCGCAGTTTTCATGAAATTCACAACTTTTTGGACCAATTTGTTCAATTCATGAATGATTCGTGATGCCAGACAGGCTGGCATTGATCCATTGATCCCCTAGGCAACATTGGCCTGGAATGTCTGCAGACCATTTTTTGCCATTGGAAACCCCAATCTTAGCCCACGTAACCTTGATAGGCAGCTCTCCCTGCCAACTGGAGAGCTTCCATTCTGCCCTATACAGCAAGGAGCAGGGGGGTTAATCCCCTAGGCAACTGAGGAGATGGGCCTTCTGTAGCCATGGGAACACCAATCTCATCCCTCCAAACCCTATTAGTCAGGTCTGTCTGCCAAAAAGAGACCTCCTGTTCTGCTCTATGTGAGCATTTCTTATATAAGGCATAGCTCTTTGCTTTGTGGTTTTCAGTTCCAGTAGACAGAGGGAGAGGGAGGACCTGTTGCTGGTATTTAGAGTGAGAGAGTGGAATTGGGAACTTTTGGCTGGATTCGCTGCTGCTTTAAAAGAGACGGAAAAGCATCTTTCTTATTTTCAGCGCTTGGCCTTGCTGCGAAGGTCATTGGGTGAGGGTGCCTTCTTTCTTCCACCCCATCCAACCCCAGTCTCAGGGCATTGCCTGGCTCTGGGTCCTAGCTTGACTGAGGCCTACCTTTTTTTTCTTTCATTTTCTTTGCTTATATTCTTATTTAGAGCATTTGTTCTTACTGGTTTATTAGGTGAGGGTGGGTGGAGGAGAACCTGCTGAAGTCTCCCTGAGAGTTTGGCATCTCTGGGTATGAAGGGGGGCATTGAAGTGCCTTGGGTTCTGACAAATCACGAAACTAATGAATCGTTTCATGAAACAGGACAATTTCGTGAAAGTTCATGATTCGTAGAATGCGACGAAACATGAAACGCTCATTTCATTTTTTCCCACTTCGTGCCCATCTCTGCTGAAGAAGTGAGCTGTGACTCACTAAAACTCATATCCTACTACAATTTTTGTTAGTCTTATAGGTGCTACTGGAGTCCTGCTCTTTTCTACCATTAGGGGAAGAAAGAGGTTTTTGTTAGTGGTTGATGCATAACGCTGTGGGGGTGGGATTTAATGTTGTAAACAATGTGCATTTCTTTTCCCTACCATAAGCTTTTAGGACCGTTTCAGGCACAATAAACAAACAAACAACAAACCTGATGCTAAAAGAATCAGTTGACGATTTTCAGAAAACCTTCTGTTGAATTTACATTACATCACACAGGAATATAAAGCCACTGCCCCCTAGTGGCTGATTTTTTTTTCCAAACAGGGATTCATCAACCTTAATGGCATTGTTAATTCCACATCATTATACAAATGCATCACATTTAATTACCGCACAGATAAAAATTAATTTTCTGTTGCATGCAGACGAGCGTTTGTCACGCTAACACCTCCGAGTCCATATTACTCTTGGTTTTTCCCTCCCTCGACTGCCAGCCTACACAAAGAATACATTTGATTTTGTCAAGATGGGGCATGACCGGTGGTCGTAAATGTGCTGGGTGCCGTTCTAGCAGCACAGCTGCGGAGCAGATTCTGCAAACAGGCAACGAAGCTCAAAGGGACAACCCAAAAGGGTATTTCCAACCAGGCCTGGAAAATCAGCGCAAACAAGTGCCTGGAGGCTCTAGCTCCAAGTATTTCTCATTCTCCATTACATTATGTTTGACATAAAATTCCTTGTAGTGAATCTTGCTCCATACGTCTCTAAAAAAGCAGTGAGAGCCGGTGTAGTGTTAGTGTACTGGACTAGCACCTGGGAGACGTGGGTTTAAATCCCCATTTTGTTGATGACCTGGAGACAGCTGCTCTCCCTAAGTCAACCTGTAATGAAGACAGAAGGGGGGCGATATCTTCGTTTGCAGCCCTGAGCTTCTGTTTGCTGCCTGAAGCCTAGAAGAGATCGCCTGAGCTCTGCATTCTGCTTGAAATTTGCTGCCATTTGTGTGTTTGCCTGCACACACAACCTCCACCGTTGATAAGAAGCCTGACACTGGGCCCTAGTGTCTTCATGCAGCGGACACCCATTGTCTACAGCAGACATTCTTCTAGCTCACAAACGTTGAGTCCCAAATCCACATTACTGGCGTGGAATGCCAGAATCCGAGATCTGAAAAGCTTGGGCTGGGCTCAGCTTTGTGGGATGTGCATTTTGGGATTGCCGGCTGCCGCTGTAACATAGCCTGATGGCCAATTTTGCAAACTGCTCTCTCTCGCCCATCTGGATGAACCGCGAAGATGAATGAGGCATCGGACGCCTTTGGCAATCTGTTTTATGTCTTAGGGCGTGATTTACGAAGGGGAGGCATGATTTAATTCACCTCTGATTATATAATAGCTTTGATGGAGCGCTGCAATTGCTATTTCATATGGCTCTCGCATCCACTGGGTATTAATGCCTATGACAAATTTACCAAATAATTGGCTAGGAACACTCGAACTAACGCATTCCACCAGAGTGATGGGCATGTACTAGTTTAGATTGTATCTTTTAAAGATGTTTATCTTTTAGTCTGGGTCCATTGCGAGAACATGTAAGAGCCCTGGCTAAATCAGACAAAAGACCCATCTAATCTGGCATCTGGTTCTCCATAGAGGCCAATCAGAAACCTTTGGGAAGCCCCTAAGCAGAGAACTCACACAATATTTTTCCCCTGATAGGAGCCTCCAGCAACTGTTATTCAGAGATAGACTGCATCTGGACATGCAGGTTCCATTTAGGCCCATTTTGGCCAATAGTTTCAGATGAATCTGCCCTCCATTAGCGGCTATCCCCAAAAGCAAAGAGTACGTCTTTGGAGGCAAGTACACAGTTTCTGTCGGCCAGCCAGCTGCACAAGTTGCTGACTAATCTCTCTTTTGTGGGCTATATTCCAATCACCTGTATTGCTTCTTTTAGCCTGTGTGGTGGGCAGAGTCCGGGTGTAGGACTGGTTCTAAGCAGGCAGGAAGGGACTGTACCATTTCTGGCTGCAGATGTGTGTGTGTGTGTGTGTGTGTGTGTGGGAAGGGAGTGTTCCAGTTTTCTAATTTTCCTTGCGTGACTAAGATCCTGTAAGTAGAAAACTAGAAAAGGACTTGAAAAGCTTAGCTAGAGCCCTGATAAGCTGTTGGTTTTACCTGCAGGGACTTTTTGCACGGTTGGGGGGGAATTAAAAATCTGACTCCTCCCTTGCAGTCTGATGTGATACAGCCAGTTTGGAGTAGTGGTTAAGAGCACCAGTACTTTAATCCAGAGAGGTGGGTTTGATTCTCCACTCTTCCTCTTGAAGCCAGCTGGGTGGCTGTGGGTCAGTCACAGCTCTCTCAGAGCTCTCTCAGCCCCACCGACCTCACAGGGTGATTGTTGTGGGGATGATAATAACATACTTTGTAAACCACTCTGAGTGGGCATTAAGTTGTCCTGAAGGGCGGTATATAAATTGAATGTTGTTGCTGTTGTTGCTGCTGCTGCTGTTATTATTATTATTATCTGGCTGTTGTGTAAGACTTGGATTCAGATCCCCCATTCCTGCCAGAAAGTTTACTAGATCACTGTGGGCCAGTCCTCTTCTCTCAGTCTAACATGGTGGTTGTGAGGACAAAAGGTGGGGGATGTTGCAGTAAGCTCCTTACAAGGTAGATGGGATAAGAATATCCAAGACAGATAGGTGGGTATTATTGGGCTCGTCTATATCCATGCATATAGAAAGCTAGCTGATAAGGGAAAAAAAGGTCTAGTCCAGCCATCTCCTTAGTTTTTATATCCATAAGAAGATTAAAGCGCTAGATAGCTCCCAGTCAAGTTGATGGAGTAATAGCCGAGAGCCACAAGCCATCAGTTTCTATTAAAGCAAGCATGTTCTAGGTACCAATGTCGTTTAAAACCGACATCTTTAGCTACTAGGTATGCAAAAGCTGAGAGAGAGAGAGAGAGAGAGAGAGAGAGAGAGAGAGAGAGAGAGAGAGAGAGAGAGAGAGAGAGAGAGAGAGAGAGAGAGAACGCAGTGCAATTCCCAGAACAATATAAAAATGTGTGTAGGTGTGTACAGGGTATCCACTCCAGAGTCAGTGGTGTGTGTGTGTTTGTGTGTGTTTTGCAACCTTCTGCTTACCAAGGAATCATTATTCATGTGATGGGTTAGAGTCAGAACCAATTTCCAGCCTCCTCATTCTTGTAGGAGTAGCTAATGAGACATTCGTGGAACAGCAGAGCCCTTCCGAGACCAGCCAATGAATGCAAAAGCCCGAAGGTGCAGGATTCAGACACGATGAGATGGGACGAGGGGACAGAAATTGTGCAAGGAAGCCCTGCAGGGCAAGGGGTTGCACTGGATGGGAGAAGTTTCCCTCCAGCCCCATCAAAATGGTTTTGACAGCTACCTGGGAAAGGTTTCCCTTCCCCATTGCTGCAAATCTGATGTGAGAAGGGCTGTCTTATTTGTGCAAGCACCCCGTGCCATCATTTCTTTGAGGGTACTAAGGAAGCAGCCTGCAGTTGGAGATATGCACCCCCTCCATATAGCTCTGTGATGCTATAGAAGGCGCTAGGGAGAAATTCTTCTTAAGGCTGACTTCTAGATTGGTTGGGAAGGGTCTAGCTAAGCGCCATCCCATGAGCCCCTAGTGGGTGGCCCACGGCCGGTGACCACTGAAGTGATTTCCCATTTCCCAATTGGCATTAAAAATAGCATTGGTCTTCCAAACAGCTTAGTTACCTAAAGCACCAAGAAGGGATTCTCTCTCTCCCTTGAAGTGGATCATCATGACGTGCAGCTTCTGCAGAAAATAGCCGCCCTGTGTCATTATCTTCTCCCATTCTTGGCCTAGACCAGGTTAGAGGAGTTTGGAAGAATCAACTTCCCCATGGAGTAGAAGTGGATTTGCCTGTGCTAAGTTGGTCTTTTATGGCTGCCTCATTGATCTACGAGTCTGCATTTGGGCATCTCTTTGGAGTCTATTCTATCTCACAAAGCCCAGGGGGTGGTGAGAATCTATTGGATTCTCACCACCTTACCCCCCGCTCCAAATCCCCTGTGATGAAGAAGCAACCTTTCTCTTTGGCTCTTCCTCCAGCTCCCCTCCTCCCCCCAGAGTGGCTGCACTTCAATTCTTTCTTTATTTCGGAATTGAAAGTGTCGATCTTTGTTCCTGTGAACAAATGTTGTAAAGACAGAAAGAATTGCAGGCCACAGGGGAACCTCATTTCTGGGGCTTTTTGTTTGTTATTCTGCCAGGGAAGAGAAGAGAAGCCACCATCTGAGTACTGCCGGGGGGCAGAATTATGGGGACGGGGGGTTCATATGTATGGTGCCGTTATCTCTCTGGCCTGACACAGTCTTTTCATCCACACACCGCCCATGCATTGTCTATGCAGCTCCTACACACTCCCTGTGGGATCTCTCGTTATGGCACGCTGACATCCTCTTTCTTTGTGCTGCTTGGTGGAAAGGTCATCGGTTCCATTTTATTTGTGTGTTACTCGGCGAGTGTGTGTGTGTGTCAGAGGATAAGAGAAAATGAGCCAGCAGGAGCCCATGTTTTCTGCATGAGAGGCACCAGCAGATTTGAGGGATATGCACTGCTCGGGCGGGTATATGAATTGGGTGCTTCTGCTCAAGGTGTGCCAGGGCAATCATGTGCCCTGTGGAAAGCAGCTTGTGAGAACACAAGGACACGGGATGGAAAGGAAGGCTCAGAGATGCTGCTCGTTTGACATGGTGGGTGGATTGGCAATTTGAGTGGGTGGCGGGCTTGAAAGAGAATAGTGGTTTTTGAGCATGTTTGCAAGGATTGCAGCCGCAATAATTAAAAATAAAAAAATGTCAGAAAACATGAGTCCTGGTGGATCAGACGTATGTAGTCTAGCATCCCATGTCCCACAGTGATGAAACAGACACCCCCCAAAAGACAGGGTTGCCAAGTCTGGCTGGGAACTTCTTGGAGATTTAGGGTGGAGGGAACATTTAGGGAGGGAGTTCTGCATGGATGTGATACCATAGAGTCTACTCTCCAAACTAGCCATTTTCTCCAGGAGAACTGGAGTCTGGAGATCATTCATCATTCCGAAAGAATGCTAGGCCCTACCTGGTGGTTGGCAGCCCTAACAGAAGGCCCACTAGCTGGCACACGGAGGCGAAGTTTTCTCCTGTTGTGACCCCCATCTGCCATTCAGCATTTGGCATTCAGAAGTATCTTGTAGCTGAAGAAGGTGGTTTTCTTGGATCTACCCTCCATACATTGAACGCTCTTTTAAAGTTCTTGAAGCTAATGGCTAGTGGTGGGCACGATCCAAAAAAAAATACCGATCAAGCTGATCGTGGATCGGCACCGGCGACGATCCCGAATTAACGATCCACACCGATCATCTCCCATTTCCGATCCGTGGATCGTGGAGGCAAAAGCGGAGGGGCGCCTGGCTGTTCCCAGCGATACAGGAATGGTGGCTGATGCCGGCGGCATCTGTGTTTGTGTTTGGCCGTCAGAGCTGCCTATCAGGGTTTGCAGGGATGAGATTGGAGTGCCCATGGCTACAGAACACCCCTTCCCCCTCCCTCCCTTGGGTGTCTTCTCCTAGCTGGTGACTGCTTTGCTGCTCCGTGGTTGGAAGGAAGCCCTGCTGATCAAGGCAAGCTGGGCTTCCATTCAGGTTTCCAGGGTGACAGAAGGAGGGCAGACAGAGCTCAGGCATTCCCCTGGCTCTGTTGCCAGGGGAATAGATTGCTGGCGCCTGAGTGTCTGGCTTCCCGATCCGAGCACAATCGCCCCGATCAAGCCCCTACCCACCCCCCCTCCCAACTGCAGGATCATTGGCCGTGCCCAAGCACGGTCTGCTGGGTCCCGATTGCGTGATCGCCATTATCATGGGGGTTTTTTCGATCGTAATGCGGATCATGCCCATCTCTACTAATGGCCCTCACTACCTCTAGTGGCAGAGAGTTCCACAAGGTAATTCTGCATTGTTTGAAGAAGTGCGGCTTCCCACTTAGCTTTACTGTGAAAATATATTCAGATTCCACTTAAAGGACTGCCCCAGCTAAAATGATCCCAGGGGGTTCTGGAGCTGATATGAAACCACTTCTATGGTAAAAAGCTGACATACCTTGATGGGAGAATGATGACATTAGATGGCGAAGAGGGGCAAGTGTTACCTGCACACAAGCAAAACATCAAGCAGTGAGGCTGTCACTGAAGGCTCTGTATAGTCTAAAATAAACGATAGTCCCTAGGAGCAGAGGAAATGCTGCTTTGGTACAGTGAGCCCTTTCTCTTCCAGGGCACTTAGTGACAACAGTTACCTTACATACACATCCTTATCAAAGCAATAAAAAAATCATTCCCATTTACAGCTTTAAGAATCCACAGACGGATGATTTAAATGGTCTGGCAAAATAATATATATATATTTTTAAAGAATTCCCTCTTCTTTTCAATGTCAGCGATATTAACGCAGCCCGAGGAGTAAGAGGCACCAGAATGGCTCTAGCCGCTGCCAGCGAGGTCTGTAACGATCCATCGCGCCAGGCAGGACATGGCATACCTGGGCAATTACACGGCAGGATGTCACAAATTCTGGTGGCCTGCCAATAACATGATTGGAGAGTACAAGAGAGTGGAAGCCAGAGAACAAGAGTCCTGGGGGAGAAGAAATGTACCAGGCCGGAGAGTGAGTGAAGGAGGACAAAGCAACCCTTGTGCATGTTGGATGCGTGCTTAAAGGGATGATTCAATTGCCGCAACATTTTAAACAAGCTTGAAAATCGAACTTACCAAGAAATATTTCCCCTTGCGTCCAACTTTTGCAGCTTCCGTTTCCTCTTGAGCAGAGCACCCGCCCACACACGACCCCATTGAAAGCAAAGTGCTTTTGATCCGGTTGAGAGAACATTCAGTTAAAATAAACACACTTGATTTGGGGAGCCAGACAGGAAAAATGAGCAAGGTGTGCCAACCTGAGGTGCCCAGCAAGGGGCATTCTACCCGGACAAACTGCCTGGCTATAATGAGTGAAGGGGGAGGCTCAGCTCTGAAACAGAGGGGGTTCTTTTGCCATTCCCTCCTCCTTCTCAGCTGCTGCTCCACTCCTGTTTTTACCCCTGTGGCAAGGCAATGCTCAGTCCCTTCCCTTCCAGAAAAGCCTTCGATAGGTGTATGGTGCCCTTATCTGTGGGTGCCCTTATCTGTGGGTTTCTACCTATGCTCCATTTTAACTGGATTGAGCTACTGCCCCAAGGATTTGCTCATTCCTTACATACTGGCATCAGCAACCGGATAAATTTTACTCATTTATACTCCACTTTTCTCCCCAGTGGGCCCCCATTCTAGGAGGCAAGGAGCTGCACACCGGAAAAAGGGGAAAGGAAATGCTGAGGGTTTCTGACCTCCAAAAATGCAATCTCTCTCTCTCTTTTAAGACACAGCATGCAATTAATTCCCTGTTACAATGTATTATGGAGAGGATGGAGGATGCATGTTTTTAATTTTTGAATAGTTTGCGAAGGCATCTGGCAAATGTAGGGAAGGATGGACTGCAGCAGACATTCTGGAGGAAAGGTGATTACGTCAAGGTGGAGAACGCACAGATTTCCACATCTTGTTGAGGGTTTGTTTATTTATTTATTTCAGATTTGTATTCCGCCCTCCCTGCGAGTGGGCTCAGGGTGGATAACAACATATTTAAAATACAGTTAAAAAATTCATATACATTAAAAACAACACATTTAAAACAAGATGGTGGACAGCCTTCACAGGGAGGGTTAAGATTCCACCTTTTTTCCAGGCCAGCAGAGGCCCAGCCTCAGCCATATGCCTGGCGGAACAACTCTGTCTTGCAGGCCCAGCGAAATGATAGTAGGTCCTGCCGGGTCTTGATTTCAACAGACAGAGTGTTCCACCAGGTGGGAGCCAGGATCGAAAAGGCCCTGGCTCTAGTCGAGGCTAGGCGGGCCTCCTTGGGGCCAGGGACCACCAACAGCTGTTTGTCCCCTGATCGGAGTGTCCTCTGGGGAATATATGGGGAGAGAGGGTCCCCTAGATACGCTGGTCCCAGTCCGCACAGGGCCTTATAGGTCAATACCAGAACCTTGAATCTGATCCTGTACTCCACTGGCAACCAATGCAGCTCATGTAAGAACAGAGTTATATGCACCTTATTTGGCACTCTCGTAATAATACGCACTACTGCATTTTGTACTAGCTGTAATCTCTGGGTCAGGTTCAAGGGCAGCCCCACGTAGAGCGAGTTACAATAATCTAGCCTAGAGATGACCGTTGCTTAAATCACTGTAGTTAAGTCACGGGTTGACAGGTAGGGGACATGTTGCCTGGTCTGCCGCAGATGGAAAAAAGAGGGCCTGACAACCGCTGTGACCTGTGCCTCCATTTTCAGGGAAGCATCCAAGATCACCTCCAGGCTCTTAACCCTTGGAACTGGCACTATGTCAAGAGTTTATTCTGGGATCGACTTCCAGGGGCAGTCAGGATTGGGAAGCGCTGAGAAGAAGCAAAAGAAGAGGTTGGGAGGAATAAATTCCTACGCATTGTCTGTTCTGTGTCCTAACATATTTCTCAGAAGAGCTTGTACAGGAAACAAACAGTAAATATGAAGGGTTTGATGTGATAGAAATCGTGTTCTTAATCCACTATTGCCCACCAGTGAGCACTAAAGAATCCAATATTTAGTGTTCTGTTCTTCGGCAACAAAAGAACATTACCTGATCTCATTTATGCTTCACTTTCTCCTGTTGTTTGACCTTCCTGAAGCTGGTACATGAAAAGGAGGCACACAGGAAGAGAAGTGAGTGGGGACTGTGGCCCAGGAGATATATTTTCTGCAAAAAATATGTGATGAGTAGAGATGGGCATGAACCGAAATACAAACCAAAGTTCGTCACAAACTGGGCCAGTTCGTGATTCGCAAACCAGTGGTTCATCAGAGCCCATTTCTGACGAACCGCCACAAACTTTAGGCTGATTCGTTTTGTTCATTTTTCAGTTTGTCACTGCAGACAGCCTGGCACCGATCAATCAGTTTCCTAGGCAACGGGGATTGGGCTTTCAGCAGACCTTTTGCTGACCCAGAAGTGACCTTCTGCTAGCCCGGAAGTGACGATTTGGTGACCTGGAAGTAATGTTTTCATGAACCAAACAAACTGGTTCGCGAATCAGGGCAGGTTCATGAAAGTTTGTAGTTCGTGGTTTGTGAAATGCGATGAACCACAAACCTCATGGTTCATTTTTCCTTGCTTCGTGCCCATCTCTAATGATGAGAGCTGTTACTCAGTGGTAGAGGATATGCTTTATATGCACAAGTCCCAAGTTTGGTCCCTGTCATGTCCAGTTAAGGTAGCAGGTGTTAGAAAAACCCCTTTTTCTTCATGTGATTTTTTAAATTGTTCATTTATACCCCGCCTTTCTTCTTCATTATAACCTAAAATGGCTTCCATCATTTTCCTCTTCTCTGTCTTATCCTCAAAGCAACCTTGTAAGGTAGGTTAGGCTGAGAGGGTGTGACTGGCCTAAGATCACCCAGTGAGCTTCCTCGGCAGAACAGGGATACGAACCTGAGTCTCCTAGATCTTAGTCCACTACTCTAATCGCTACACCATGTTGGTTTTCATGGATCTCAGAGAACTTTTGCCATCCAGAGTAGTCAATACTGGGAAAGACTGACTCGATATAAGGTAACTTCATACATTGGTGTAGTGTCCAGCTCTAAAAAGCATTTGCAGGATTTTGCTAATCCTTCCCCATCATGCAGTTCAGCTCCCCTTCTCCATCCTGCACAGTTCCCCAAGTATGATGCTGTGTCTTTAGGCCCATGTGTTGGTTCAAAAGGGGGTTCAGTTCAGGTTGCTATTGAATGTCTCCCTCCATCGGAACGGAAGGGTCAGCTTGCAAGTCGCAAACTGCATTGCTTCGGATGCATGTTTTAATTTCCAGTTGTCACTCACTCCCCTCGGGGGGCTAGAACACAACATGCCAGTCCTGATTGCTCCGTGTCCAAAGGAATTAGGAAGCCAAAGTCCACTCCTTCACTCAATCGATTTAGCTTAGCAGTCTGCTCAAACCGATCAGGTAGGGCAATTCGTTTTGCTTGCTTGCTTCCAGCTAGAAGTATTGCTTTTGCCTTGGCTCATGGAACATGGATGCGAAACACTTGCTGAAATGAAAGTTTGGCACTTGTGGGTGACTAATGCCCCCTACATCCTGCCAACAAGCACAGGTGATTGGCATTCAGGAGCTACCATGAGACCCCCAAAGATCCCCTTTGGGCGCACTATGTTGTACTTGTATCTATTTACCCTATGGCATTGTCTATGGAAATGTTCTTGATATTGACTGCACTAATCTCATGCTGTGTAATCCACCTTGAGTCTCAGTGGGAAAGATGGATTATAAATAAATAAATAAACAAACACACACACACACACACAGGCAAATGATCACATGTTCAAAACCATGTGTAGATCTACTTTCTCATTTCTGCTGGTTCCCAGGGTTCGCACGTGGTTCCTTTGTTCACTTGTTCTCCTGGCTTTATGGCATCATTTCTCTCTGTTCAGTAAGAGAAACACCGAGTCGTTTGCCCAGAGAGTTAACTTCACTCAGCTTCTCTCCCCCTTCCTCTCATTTTCTTGTTTTTCTTAGACAAACATGCAGATGTCATTATCGTGTTTTAGAGAATTCTAACAAAAAAAACCCCACTTTCCTTTATTTCCTGGGATGTATTCTCTGAGTCATTTACCCACTCACCGGAGAGGTAAGCAAACATTTTCATTGAAATTAAAAAGAAAAATTCTGTGTTTGAGTAGAAATAAAGAGAACCATGGAATGTGCTTCTCTGTTTCTGGAGGAATGGTTAGTAAACTCATGTATGATGAAGCAACTGTGATCAAGCATATGAAGGAGGGCCAAACTACAAGTGATGAAAAACACTTGAACAGCAAGTGTATTCCTCCCTGTTCACTTGCCCTCCACTTGCTCTCCACTCAATCCACTTGCCATTCAGGTGTCATTTGTCACTTGTAGCTTGGCCCAAAGATATGTGTGAGGCTGTGTGAGTGAGAATGGAGGACAACCACGTGTAAGTACAGACAGGTACAAACTTGTGTAAGATGTATCGTCTAGCCTGACCCCTAGACTTGCTTTCTGGAGTGGCAGAGAACAAGTCCTTTCCTTCTTCCTCAGGACAGCCTTTCAAAAGGCATGTCTCCCCTTAGGGCCAAGCTACACATGACGAATGACACTTGAACAGCAAGTGTATTTCTCCCTGTTCACTTGCCCTCCACTCAATCCACTTGCCGTTCAAGTGTCATTCGTCATGTGTAGCTTGGCCCACAGTCTTCTCTTCTCCAGTTCCTTCAGCTTCTCCTCATTGGACTTGTTTTCGAGATCCCACAACCGCCATGCTTGCACTACTATATGAACCCAAGAGAGAACTTTTTGCTCATCCTGACTACCCCATTTCGGCTTTGTTTTGGGAATTATTTG
Source organism: Eublepharis macularius (assembly GCF_028583425.1). Taxonomy (NCBI): domain Eukaryota; kingdom Metazoa; phylum Chordata; class Lepidosauria; order Squamata; family Eublepharidae; genus Eublepharis; species Eublepharis macularius. Next base: position 36,004,672 of record NC_072807.1, on the reverse strand, counting down.
TTGTGCATCCCTTCCGGAATCGTTTGTCTTGTTCATAATTGCTGTGAAGGCACTTCAAAACTGTACACCCTACGTATTGCCTTTTGGGATCAAACAGAAATCCTGGTTTGACCTAACACCCTTTGTCCACAAGCAGCCAACCAAATGACTTTGAGAACCTCACAACTAAACAGGGTCTTGGGAGAGACAGTCAGTCCATGCTGTTTCATCTCCATCAGCTATTTTAGCTTCCACTCTTTGCTAAAGTCATACCAACAGAAACCCTGCTTGTGATGTGTCGATGCCCACTGATTTCATCCAAAATAGAGCTACACCCTTCTAAGTCTATTGAAGTCAAGGGTGTAATTTCGTTTAAGGTTGCTCTCCAAAGATAACACATATAACATCTGAGTCTTTTCTTTGTTTTTAAAAAGACTTTTGTGTTTTAAGAGAGAAATAACAGGGAGTGGCACAGCGTAACCCATTCCTTTCCAGCTGATTTCCCCCTTCAAAATCACACTCCCAAGGTACTTTTTACTGCTCAGAAGACGGCATCATTTGTAGCCTATGTCCCACAATCAGATGCTGAATGTTGTTTTATGCTGCTTTGATGTGTTTGCAATGGCTAATTCTGGGATACTTTTATTGCTGAGGATAGTTTCAGATGTGTAATCATAGTATAGCAAAATGTGGGTCCAGTAGCACCTTAAAGACCAACTAGATTTCCAGAGCTGTGACTCTTGAAAGCTTGTACTGTGGAAATCTAGTTGGTCTTTAAGGCACTACTAGACCTATTGCTGAAGTTGTTGTTGTGATCTGGTTTTATTTATTGATTGTTGCTGGGTTTTAATTGTTCCGCCTCTTTGTTTGCCACCTTGCGCTGGTCTCTTGAGAGGTGGCATCCAAATATGCGAAAGAAATAGAAGAATGTCTTTTTCTCTCCTGTGGGGTGAAAAGCAGCTGGGGCAGCAGGCCTTTCCTTTGCAGCAGAAAGCAATTAAAAGTATGCCACAATTGGAGGCTCATGACAGCAAAGCCCTTTTAAAAATGGTGATATGAGTTAGATTTATCACCCTGGTTCTTCTTGTTGGCACCGTTCCTCCTTACTGATAAATGATCCCACGTTGGGTATTCTTTTCATTTAAAGGCTTCACTTATTCTCCATTTGCATAAGTTTGGATAATTGCTGCAGGCCGGTGTGCAAAAAAAAAAAAAGCCACCCTCCTTTTGCATGCAAATTTCTATGCAAGAAAACATTATCGCTCTTGTAATCTCAGTGGGCATTTGAGTGATTAATTGTCTTTTTGGAGGAGACTTTTTGTACCATTCGTGCCACCAGGCTGGTGTCCAGGAAATCTTCTTTTCATTCATTTCCTACGTGGGTCATACAAAAACTGGACTAACACTGGACAGCAGGCAACCTTCCCTTGTTCTCAGAGCCTCCCCACACCGACCGACCAGCCAGATATATGGTGGACTTACTGCATGACTCCTGATGAAGTGTACATACAAAACAAGTGCTTTATTAGCTGGCCTGTTGTAGGGTCATTATGGTTGTTCCCTGGTATGTTGGTTCCACCTATGGAGAAAACACATCCAGGAAGTTAACAAGCATCATATACTTACGTTAGACAGATGAAGTTCCCTTCTTCGTCTCGTCGCACCTGCAAGAAGTAAAGACTGCATTAGGGGCATCCTATGGACTGCGATATTGTGTCTTTGATGTGTTTTGAATGATATTTTGCATTGTTCGACCACTTCATATATACTGTTTACAGACAAATTTATTGGTCTGCTTAGATTGTGTACTTACCTGGATGTGAGATTCTATATTGTTAAAACTATGATATTTATTTATTGATATTTACTGATACTCATTAGCATGTGGACACTAGAGCACTTTATAAATACTCATATATGTAGAAATTGGTTTTTGTTCCCTGAGTGAGAGTTTTTCTCTCTCCTTTGGCTTTGCTTATGAAGTGTGGCAGGCAGTGCAATCCTATGTGGAGGGACTCTGTTGGAATTAGCGCTGCGTAGGGTTGCATTCAGAGCCTCCTTACACTGAGTATGGCTTTAGGCAACACTAAGAGGTCATTCACACATCCATATACGTTGCTGCAGGCCCAAATGGAATTGATGGACTTTATGAATCAAACCATGCATTGCACAAAGCTGCCTTATCAGACGTTTGGTCTATCACACGATCTTGACCAGGGCCTCTGGTCAAGGTCTTTCCCATCACTGACTGCCTTACCCTTTAACTGTGTTTGCGGGGAACTGAACCTGCATGCAAAGCAAATGCTGTTCCTCTGGGCCACAGCCCAACCTCTGCCTTTTTAATGGACTGAGGGCCAAGCTACAAGTGACGAATGACACTTGAACGGTAAGTGGATTGAGAGGAGCGCAAGTGAACAGGGAGAAATACACTTGCTGTTCAAGTGTCATTTGTCACTTGTAGCTTGGCCCTCAGATGAAGGAATATTAACAGAGTGTGGATATAGTTCCAATCCTAGTTTCACTTTTCACATTGTTGTTATTATGATTAATAATTTTCCCATTGTTCTATTTAGTCTTAGGTACTTTAAATTGCTGTGCTTTTATAAGCATCGCTAATATACTTTTTCTTTCTCCATTGCCGCACAGGAAATATATTGATAAATTGTTCAAGGCTTGGCTGTGGTACATCCTACTGTAGACTCAGGACCTTGAGTTGAAACCAGAAAGGTTCGGTTGGACATAATTGTAGCCTCTTAAGGATAAGAAAAATGGAAACCACATACTTTTCATGACAGATGTGTGCAGCTGTATCGGTCTACCTTGCCAGAAGTGTGCACCTCTCTCTTTGTCCTCATCCCCACCGCTATCCCAGATGCAAAGGAAGCTGGGGAACGCATCCCATCCAGAAAGTGACAGCATTGCTGGCAACCGTCCTTCAACTACCAGATGCTCAGTGGAACGAATTAACCGTAATTCCCAACCAGGCAAATTCCACAGAGCTTTTACAACTTGTAAGAGCAGATGCTTCCAGGGTTGGTTTGCTCTCGGTGCTGCCACCCCTACAATGGCTGAGACAGCTAGAATTACCACCGGTATCAGGGTGTAAAGATGACAAAACCATCTAATTCCCTTCAGTGAGGATGTTAGCAACCACCAAACCGGGGGGTCTGCAATGTCTCTTTCTAACCAGCTTGGTTTATTCTTGGCTTGCTGAAATCTCCCCGGCTGGACAGCTCCCCTGTTGTTTCAGCAGATTGGCTCTAGAGCTTGCTTCTGGCCCTGCTGGACATCCCTCCTGCCTCACTGTCAGATGGAGCCTCCGAGTGCTGGTATTGGCAGAAATAAACGGGGCAGTGCTGCACCTGCCGCTAAAGCACATACAGCCAACGAATCCTGCAGTTATGGGAGAGAGATTCAGAGATACATTAGATTGGACTGCAGCAGCAAGCAATTTTACAAAAATATACACAACATATGAACCTGCCTATCAGTGGTGATAGGGCGCCCCCACCTTTAGAAATTCAGAAGAGCTTTTGCTATGCTTGTGACCCACTTATGGAATTCTCTACTGGTGATGAACTCCTGGCACAGTCTTTCCTACTGTTGTGATGGCAAGTGACATCTGCCTTGAGTATTGGAGATTCAAGTACTCCACAGTGCTACCCTATGCGGACTCTCTGCAGTTTAAACCTACCTATTTCGGTGGGCTTAGACTGGATTAAATGTATGTAAAACTGCATGGAAAATTCCTTTTTGTTTTTAACAAAATTTCTAGTTCTAGCCTATCCTCCCGCCGTACAAAAGCTCAGAAAATAATAATAATAATATTTGATTTATATACCGCCCTTCAGGACAATTTAATGCCCACTCAGAGCGGTTTACAAAGTATGTTATTATTATCCCCACAACAAAACACCCTGTGAGGTGGGTGGGGCTGAGAGAGCTCTGAAAGAGCTCCAGATTAGAGTCCTGTGTTCTTAACCACTACACCAAACTGGCTCTTCATTTGCCAACAAAGCATAGGATGTATGTGAGTGTGTGAGTGTTATGTGCCATGAAGTTGCTTATGATTTAGGGCAACCTTATGAAGGAAAGACGTCCAAAACATCCCATCATTAAAGACTTTGCTCAGATCTTGGTGGACATAGTTTGCTTTATTAAGTCAAGCCATCTCATTTTGAGTCTTCCTCTTTTCATACTGCCTTACACTTTTTATAGCATTATTGTCTTTTCCAGAGAGTCTTGTCTTCTTATGATAACTTCAGTCTTGTCATTTTAGCTTTTAGGGAGAATTCAAGCTTGATGTGATCTAGAACCCACTTGTCTTTTGGGCCATCCGTGGTGTTCATAAAACTCTCCTCCAACGCCGCATTTCAAATGAATTAACTTCCTTTAATGTCCAACTCTCACACCCATATATAGCAATGGGGAATGCCATAATGTGTGTTTTCTTGATCTTGGTCCCCCAAATGACATCCTTATCCTTAAGGATATTTTCTAGTTCCAACATGGCTGGTCTTCCAAGTCTTAATCTCCTTCTGATTTCTTGGGAGCAGTCTCCCTTTTGATTGATGACTGAACCAAGGAAAAGAAAATCTTTAACAATTTCAATTTCTTTATTGTCAACCTTAAAATTTTCTAATCATAGTCATTACTTTTGTCTTCTTGATGTTCAGCTGTAATCCTGCTTTGGCGATTTCTTCTTTAACCTTCATCAGTAGTCGTTTCAAGTCTTCACTATTTTCTGCCAGTAATGTGGTGTCATCTGCATATCTCAGATTGTTAATGTTCCTTCCATTAATTTTCACTCTGGCTTCTTCTAAATGTAATCCAGCTTTCTTTATGATATGTTCTGCATAGAGCTTGAACAGATAGGGAGATGATATATATCCTTGTCTGACACCTTTGCCAATTGGAAATCATTCTGTTTCCCCATATTCTGTCTTGACAGTAGCCTCTTGTCCAGAGAACAGGTTGCTCTTCAACACAATCAGATGTTGTAGCTTTTAATACCATCCACAGCTTTTCATGATCCACGCAGTCAAAAGCTTTTCTGTAATCTATAAAACACAGGCTGATTTTTTTCTGAAATTCCCTGGTATGCTCTGTTAGCCATTGTAAATTTGCAATGTGATCTCTAGTGCCTCCTCCTTTTCTAAAACCAGCTTGAACAGCTGGCATTTTTTTGTTCCATATATGGTAACAGTCTTGCTGTAGAATGTTAAGCATCACTTTGCTTGCGTGGGAAATTAATGTGATGGTCCAGTAGTTGCTGCATTCTTTGGCATCCCCTTTTTTGGGAGTGGGATGCAGATTGAACATTTCCAGTCTGTGGGCCGTCATTTTGTTTTCCATATTTGTTGACAGATTCTTGTTAAGATTTTGATGGATTCAGTTACTGTAGCATAGGATACAACAGTAAAATAGGAAACTCAGTTTGATAACCATCAAAAGTTAATTAACAATGAATTCCATACAAGCCAGGCATTCAAAAGGGTCACACAACAGAGCAGCCAGCCCTGGGCACAATATAAAACTGAGTTTAAACCAAAAGTCCTTACAACAACAGCAGCAGCAACAACAACAACAGCAGCAGCAACAACAACAACAACAACAACAACAGAACTGCCACACAGACTTTCTTCAAAGCAAACAGAATGGGAAATCTCTGCACTTTCTCAGGGTTTAGCATTCCCCAGCGATGAAGCCACAACAGAGAAAGCTCGAAAACAGACAGAGGCAAATCTGACACTCTTATAAGTGCTTGCAAGAAGAAGGAATCTCTTTTACGAACATGGTTAGTTCACATGGGGAATGAGAAGCCAAGGATGTGAACCGCTTTAAAGGTTAAAAGCAGCACCTTAAAAGGAGTCCAGTGATAAACTGGCAATCAGTTAAGAAGTTTTGGAACAGGTGCAATATATTGATTTCAAGCTCACTCCCTTTAATGAACCAGCAGACACTAACTGAACTTTCCAAGTGATCTTCAAGTCACATAGAAATATCTAATCACAGTCTACCCTCAAGCTTTCAGGAGCGTGGGTATGGACAGCTCAGCTGACCCCAGAAGGGAGGGGAATCCCTGCACAAGATGTTTTAGAAGTATTTTCAATTGCAGCAATTTCATGCTGCTGCTTTTTTTAAATTGTTAATGTGGTTTGATATTGCTTTGCCCTGATTGCCTCTTGGGGCTGAAACGGAGCATTTAATTTTTTTAAATGTTAAGTGTTAATTATATGATATAAATACATTTACGTTTTTGTATTTTAAAGGCTTCTTGATGTCTGAAACATTTTAAATGTTTTGTTTTAACGTTTGCTTCCTCGGGGATCCAGAACAGGGTGGAAGGCCGGCAAAGAAATGTTTTAAATAAATAAATAAAATAAAGCAATGAATAGAAAAAATAAAGAACAACATCTGAGAAGGAGCAATGGAGATTTCTACTTTTACTGGTGTGGTGGAGGAGAGTTCCCTCAAGTCAGAGTTGATTTATGGCGACCCCTGTTGGGGTTTTTGTGGCAAGAGACTAACAGGTGGTTTGCCATTGCCTGTCTCTTCAACCCTGGCCTTGGCTTAAGGTCTCCCATCCAGGGGTCATTTCGTAGAAAAAGAGCTAGAGGAACTCATTAGCATAACTCATTAGCATATGTCAGGCCCCTTGCCATCACCAGAAGTGTGTCATTAGTGTAACTGATTGCGTATGCCACACCCCTGACATCACCTATCCTGGCTGTTTTGGACCCAATCCTGGCCATTCAGGGACGAAATTGGGCCCAAAATGGCAAAAAGGGGCTGAAAACGGCCAAAAAGGGACCCAAAATGGTCAGGATCAGACCGCTGTTGAGTGGGAGAGTGATCCACCACCTATCAGAGGCCCAATCCAGGCTGAAATGGGCCCAAAATGGCCGAGAGTCAAGTGGGCAGGGCCACCTGACATGTGACCTCTTTGGGGAACTGCCAGAACTGCATTCCTGTGCGTTCCCCCTCGAAATGAGCCCTGCTCCCATCCAATTACTAACCAAGGCCGACACTGCTTAGATTCTGAGATTTGACTAGATCAGGCTCATCTGGCTATCCAGGTCAGGGGCTTTTACTGGTAGTTTGTGAAAAGGTCCACTACTCTCGACGAGGCCATCAGAACGAGGGTGGAAGGCTGCTGAGCACCTCTCTGTTATGCCTGAGTGCAGCTTCCATGACAGTCTCTCCTCCCTCCTGCTTCCAGCTTGTATTGATGAGACAGTTAGGGAGAGAGCCAGTGGAAGCCAGGAAGCTGTCTGCCCTTGTGCTTGGATCGAGCTCAGGCAAGAATCTCAGCTGAAGGGGTACTTCTAGGGAATTTTAATATTCATTTGTATTGCTTTTTTATATCTCCATGAGCGGCTTTGGGAGGAAGCTCGTCTGAAATGTTGTGTATGCGTGTGTAATAAACTCTTTATAATCATCCACTGCCATCTTGAACATGTTTTGGTGCTGATTCGTGGAAGGAGGAGGCATAAATTTGCAGCCTGCCCTGGGTGTAGAAATGAATAGACAATGCATTGTAGTGGCAGATACAAAGGCTCCTGCTGCCGCCCCTCCTCGGATGCCTGGGTCCCTGTCACAAGGGATGTTGTTCTAGGTGTTGACGATCTTGGCATGCAAATGTTCCTAGTGAGAGTGATACAGAATTCTGATGGTGTTTTGATGGGAGCATTTTACACCCACTTGGCGCTCATTCCCCACATGAGATGATTTGGAATCCAGCCGTCGTTCAAACCCCAGGGAAGCTCATCTCCTGGGACGATCAATTCTCAGATGAATATTTTAATTCCTCCCAGCTGCTTCTTCTCCCCCTTCTCGCCCCCACTTTCAATAACAATCAGTTTGCCTGGGCAGCTAGCAGAGTTCCATATGGACTGTAATAATAATGTTAGCACTTAGCTTCTATGGCATTTTGCGCCATCCAAGTGCCATTTGAACGATAGCTAATTAACCCCCACAAGTGGCTGTGCAGATCTGGAAAATGGTGTTCCTACGCAGAGGAGAGAAAAGGCTGAAAGAAAAAGGTGAATGGTACCAGTTCATGTGGCAAAGAAGGATCAGAGCCTTGCACTGATAGGTTAGAGAAAGTGTGTGCATGTGTTATGTGCCGTCAAGTCACCTCTGACCTATGAATGAAAGGAGCAATGGATGAATGAAAGACTTTCAGAACAGCCTAACATTAATAGACTTGCTCAGATCCTGCAAACTGGAGGATGTGGCTTCTTTTATTGAGTCAAGCCATCTCGTTTTAGGTCTTCCTCTTTTCCTACTGCTTTCCAATTTTCTAGTATTATTGACTTTTCCAGAGAATCTTGTCTTCTCATGATGTGACCAAAGCATGATAGCCTTAGTCTTGTCATTTTAGCTTCTAGGGAGAAATCAGGCTTGATTTGATCTAGTACCCACATTTTTTTTGATGGTCCATGGTATCTGCAAAACTCCTCCAGCACCACATTTCAAATGGATCAATTTTCTTCCTGTCAGCTTTCTTCACTGTCCAGCTTTCACATCAATACATCGTAATGGGGAATACCATAGTTCGGATATCTTGATCTTGATTCCCAGAGAGACATCTTTATCTTTAAGGATCTTCTCTAGCTCTCTCACAGCTGCTCTTCCAAGTCTCAATCTTCTTCTGATTTCTTCATTGCAGTCTCCCTTTTGGTTGATGATTGAGCCAAGGGATAGAAAATTCATTTTCGACTTGTGATGGCCCACTCAGAGGAAAGCAGGATATAAATATATAAATATGTTTTAAACAAGTCAGCTGTTACATGAGGCCTCATTTATCCCAAGCATTTCTTTCAGCCAAGCAAGCAATCTGCTCCATCAAATATTGCACTGAGTAAAAGCAGCACATTCATTGTCCTCATTATTTGTCCACTGCAAGAAACAAGGGGAGGGATCGTGGCTCAGTGGAAGAGCCTTTGTTTGGCATGCAGAAGATCTCAGGTTCAATTCCCAGTATCTCTGGTAAGGATCAGGAAGTAAGTAACTATTCAAAAAGGCTTTTTACTCAGATAGGTGGGCAGTATTGTAGGGAGGGGGTCTCAGATGTTTTGCTAATGATTTAGGAATCATAGACTTCACCATTATGTTGCCTTATGTTTTATCTGTTGCTTTAAATACATATTCCTATATACTAGTTGTGCTTCATGTTGTCTAATGTCAGTCCTAGAATTGATTATGTTCTGTTTCAGCAATTCTTCAGCCCCGTATTGGATTCTTGCTAATGCTGTATCTTTGTAAACTTGTATTCATTTACTCTATGACATTGGTTATGGAAATGTCCTTGACGCTGTATGGAAATGCCTGTCCTTGTCCTTGCTCCTGATTGTACTAATCTCACACCATGTAGTCTGCATTGAGTCTCAGGGCCAAGCTACAAATGACGAATGACACTTGAACGGCAAGTGGATCGCATGGAGGGCAAGTGAACAGGGAGAAATACACTTGCCGTTCAAGCGCATTTTGTCACTTGTAGCTTTGCCCTCAGTGAGAAAGGCGGACTATAAATGGAATATATGAACGAACGAATGAATGAATGCATGAATAATGTGAAAGACCTCCTCTTGAGATCCTGGAAAGCCGCTACCAGTCAGAATAGATCATACCGACCTTGATGGTATTAGAAATAGTTATATTTCATTTGCTAGCAGACTTAACTAGTCAGAAGCATTTCCCTCAATGTGCAGTAATTAATCTTCAGGAAATTGAATTACAGAAAGATAGAACGTACAGTTGATTGAGGTAGATTCCATTCATGGCAATCTCTTGGAGTAGGAAGAAAGAGTCCTAGTTTAAAGAGTCACTTTCCCTATAAATTCCATGGCCAGATAGTCTGGCGGCGAGGCTGCAGGTGGGTCTGTAGATGAGGCCTTCATGGCAGGAGCTCTGAAATATACATTATTCGCCTTTGGAAGGCCATGAGGCAAGAAGAAGAAATCTCCCAAGGGACACAGAGACAGAGGAAGAGGCAGGAGGCATTCCCACCTTAGACAAAGAGAAGCTCCTTACTATCAAGAGCGTTACACATACACATAGAGAGACATGCAGCGCCCCCCGATATCCAAGGCATGCTGAGTCACCTATTCTATCAGACGGATGGTCTAATTCACTTTTAGGCAGCTTCATGGGTTTTGTGTGCTTTTAACATGTATAAACCATGATGCTCTCTTGTCAGACTTGGGCACCTGTCAAATTGTGGGAGGAGTGGAGACAGGAAGATTGAGTCGGCTCGCTGTAAGCAAGCAGTGAGCCTCCAGAGGTTCACTCCTAAGCATTGCCAGAGCCTCCCACATCCGTTGATTTCCACAGGCTTCCAAAGGTGTAACTCTGCTTAGGGTGTCATTGTTTGTTTGCCATATGCTAACAGGTTATGCAGTTGTGCTCAGCGAGACATAGAAACTCTGGAACATGTTTTTTTTTGTATTGTACTTATTACTGTGATATACGTCCCATACTCATTGACCCGCTGTTGAGAGAGCAAATTGGAAAATCTGATAAATGTAAAGTTATCTTCCTATTGGCTACTCAGAACCAAAAAGTTATTGAAACTGTAGCTAAATTTTTGTATCTTGCATCTATGAGGCGAGTTGTGTATTTGTAGACTGAGTTCTGGATGCGTCGAGTGTTTTTGTTAACATGGATGTAATGCCAATAAAGGATGCTGCTGCATTTGGTATTGTTTGTTGCTCAGACGTCCAATCAAACCTGACCCAGGAGCCTTTATAAGATTTAGGGCATATCACCTGATTCATTCTGGCCTGCTTTTTTGGTTTCTATTGTATTTATTGTACTGTATTTATTGTACTGTATTTATTGACATTAATAGTCATGAATAATATTGAATAATGAATATTGAATGAATAATATTAATTCATAGCACCATTGCAATTACTGGTTGGAACCAGAGGTCATTTTCCACCAGTGGGAGGAGGGTAATTTTCATTAATTTCCTCCTTCCACCACGAACTCCTCCCACCACGTGGTGGGACACCACAGCCCTGCTCCTCATGCTGTCCTTGAAGTTCCTCTAACAAACAGGGGCGGTGCTTTGGGGGGGGGGTTGGTGGAGAGTCAGAGAAGTTCTGTTCAATTGATGGAAGTGGCTTCCATTAACGGAAAATTACTACTTTCTGATCAATAATATGGCTAAGGCTAAGCTAGGTCTCCACTGACTTGGACAGAGGAGAAGTGAAGATCTGAACCCTCCCGATGAGAGTCGTCCACCATCTGGCTTTTAAAATTAGCGTATGTTGACTGCTGCCATGTAGCTAGTTTATCGTCTTGTATGATATATTTTGCAAGTTATTGTGTCCCCTTTATTCTCCTGCACCCTAATTGGTTGAACAACAACCAATCAAGGTTGTTGCAGTAGACTGGAGGTCTACTGCAATGGGAGGGTGAACCACAGAGCTAGTCTGTAATCAATTACAGGTGGTGACTTTCCCTGGAGTGTGCAGGGAGCTTTCCCCCCTGCACACATACGTCCAGCAACGTCAACCAAGGGCTTTTTTGAGATGCAGAATGCTTTCTTCGGTGTGAGGCATGGCCCTGCCTTTTGCCCTTCCCTGCACACTCAAGGGAAAGTCATCACAAGGCTTCTTGGCTGGACCATGACGCTGCATGCCCCCCTTTGGCCAGATTGCTGAATTCTGCTTAACTGCCTCCAGGATACAGGATCAGGAGCTGCTGTAAGTCTGAGTCCTGACTCAGATAATTTAGAAAGATGTACTGGAAGCCTGTAATTGATTAAAAGGCTCTGTGCTTCACCCTTCTGTTGCAGTTTGGGACTCAGCACTTACCTGATCCTGATCCATTTCAAATCCTCACATGTGCACATGCGCGCGTGCTCCAGTGTTGACATGATGACATCCCTTCCGCACATGACATCGTTGCTCCTGCTGCGCGAGCGCTCCCGCACTCTGCACAGCTCTGATTTGGCTGGTTTGGGGCCCAAACTGGCCCCAAACAGAGCTCAGGGATGCTCCTATGGTTGGTGCAATGACATCACTTATGGAAGTGATGTCACCATGTCAGGTGTGAGCGCGTGCACAGCACGTGCTCCTGAGGTGCCTGCCAGTGGCAGGCAAGCTCTGGGAGTTTGCCTCTTCCCACCGATCACTGAGCAATCAGCAAATGAGGGGACAAACCCCTAGGAGTTTGCCCACCACCAGTGGGCTCCTGGGAATCCTACAGATGCATCACGTGAGAATGCGCTCCAATTTCCAGGCACTAGTTACATCCTGGCACAAGCCAAAACTTGGCAAAATCCTCTTGATGCATCATGAGCCTGGCTAATTGGATTAAGCTTCCAGAGAAGGTGGATCCCTGGTGCTAAGATAACACCATCTCTCATGGTCACTGTTTCAACAGAGGTCAGGACATGACAAGGAATTTTAAAAAGCCTATTTGGATGGGAGGGTGCAATTGTTTGCATGCCGCCCCCCTCGAGCACTCAAGAGGAATTATCTTTCTGAAATACTTTGAGGTGGTATCTGAAAATGGCTCTTGCCTTTACTGCAGTAAAAGGGCCAGTCTTGCCTCCCATTCTGGCCACAAAAGAAGCCATTACCTGGCGAATCGCTCTTCTCCTGTGTTGGCCCTGATCAACTTCCTGAAGAGCCATTAAGAGCTAGCCACTATTATGTGGTTTATAACTTTCTATATGTTCCTTATGCTGTTGACTCGAGAGGGCAATCACGCTCTAAGTGACTTCCCACAAAATGAGTGATGAAATCTTGAGTTGCAGCGACGTTGGAGGGAAAAGAAACCAAGATGCCTCTGCTGATGGCGTTATGATGACAAGATATTGAAAGGGCTTATGCTTACGGTTGGGAAAATACCAAGAATAAAATCAATCATGGAGGACTGTTCACTGGCCCAACTTGGTATTATTGGGCTTAGCAAACCTGAGTATGAAATGCATGTAAATGTGACCCACATGTGTGTGTGTGTGTGTGTGTGTGTTATGTGCCATCAGGTGTAGCGGTTAAGAGCATGGGATTCTAATCTGGAGAACCGGGTTTGATTCCCCACTCCTCTGCTTGAAGCCAGCTGGGTGACCTTGGGTCAGTCACAGCTCTCTCAGAGCTCTCTCAGCCCCACCCACCTCACAGGGTATTTTGTTGTTGTGGGGATAATAATGACATACTTTGTAAACCGCTCTGAGTGGGTGTTAAGTCATCTTGAAGGGCGGTATATATACATCAAACATTATTGTTATTATTATTATTGTTGCTGCTGCTGCAACCCTATGAATGAAAGACCTCCAAAACATCCTATCATTAACAGACTTGCTCAGATCCTGCAAACTGGAGGACGTGGCTTCTTTTATTGAGTCAGGCCATCTCATTTTAGGGCTTCCTCTTTTCTTACTGCCTTCTAATTTTCCTGGCATTATTGACTTTTCCAGAGAATCTTGTCTTCTCATAATGTGACCAAAGTACAATAATATCAATTTTGTCATTTTAGCCTCTAGGGAGAATTCAGGCTTGATTTGATCTAGAACCTAGTTATTTGTCTTTTTGGCTGTCCGTGGAATCTGTTGTTTGGATTATCTTGATCTTGGTCCTCAGAGAAATATCTTTATCTTTAAGGATCTTTTCTACAGCTCACAGCTGCTTTTCCAAGTCTCTGTCTCCCTCTGATTTCCTCATTGCAGTCTCCCTTTTGGTTGATGATTGAGCCAAGGAATAGAAAATCTTGAACAATTTCAATCTCCTCATTATCAACTTTAAAATTGTGTCAGTAGTCCCTACTTCTTTTTAGGGAAAAAACCTCAAGAAACTACAAATGGGAAAATGGGATGCTGTGTCCTAGTTCTTGAATAAGATAAACACCTCATTCAACCTGTGTGCATCCTTGAACACCATCCGTCAACTGTTGGGGTACAAGTTGTCTTCCGTGAATGCCTGAAAGCAAAAGGTAAAACAAAAACTGTCTCTTTATCACAGTGAAGTCAAACGCAGGACAATTTGCAATTTTATCTAAAGGGTAAAATCATGCTTGAAAATGATTGCAGTTTTGATAGACTGGAAATTTTATCAAACGCTCACTTCAGTATGAGAAATGGATCATGCCAGACCGGAGCGCTTAACTTTTGAAATGGCTCCTATAGGTGCCCCTTTAAACTTTAAGAATAAATAATGAAAGTATTTAATAATTAAAGTATTTAATCTGTGGTTGTTGTGGGTTTTCCGGGCTGTATAGCCGTGGTCTTGGCATTGTAGTTCCTGACATTTCGCCAGCAGCTGTGACTGGCATCTTCAGAGGTGTAGCACCAAAAGACAGAGATCTCTCAGTGTCACTGTCTTTTGGTGCTACACCTCTGAAGATGCCAGTCACAGCTGCTGGCGAAACATCAGGAACTACAATGCCAAGACCACGGCTACACAGCCCGGAAAACAACCATTGTTCTCCGGCCGTGAAAGCCTTCGACAATATTTAATCTGTGTTGGCGAATGGGGGATCACATTATCTATTTTGCATGAAAAGATTCCATGCCAATTTCTGTCTAACAATAAATCTATTTTCTGTATTTTTATCCTGCCCTTCCTGGAAGGAGCTCAAGACACCAGACATGGTTTCTCCTTCCTCCTTAAAATCAAGTTATGTGGTAGGTTTGGACGAGAAAGAGAGGGACTGACCCAAGTTTCAGGTGGGTAGCCATGTTGGCCTGTAGTAGAAGAGAAAGATTTGGGACCAGTAGCTCCTTAAAGACCACCTAGATGTCCTGGATATTTGCTTTCTGACTCTTGAAAGCTCATACCCTGGGAATCCAGCTGGTCTTTAAGGTGCTACTGGACTGTCCCAAGGTCATCCAGCAAGCTTCAAATGAAGAGGAAAGATGTGAACCCAGGTTTTTTTCCCTGCTGATCAAACCTCTATTAAAGTCACAAGAATGGGGCAAGCTTTTCTTCTCTAGTCAGTTACAAATTTGAGATCATTCTTGGAGACTTTCAACTTAGGGTCAAGCTACACATGACGAATGACACTTGAACGGCAAGTGGATTGAGTGGAGGGCAAGTGAACAGGGAGAAATACACTTGCTGTTCAAGTGTCATTCGTCATGTGTAGCTTGGCCCACAGTGTGGCAAGCAGTGCATGAGCCCAAAAGGACTTCTTGGAGAATATTCTTGGAGAATGAAGAGGGAAAACACATTTGCTGATGCAGCTCCTAGGTAGAGTTCGTTGCGGTGTGTGTGTGTGTGTGAATAGTGGAGGAGGCAGGGGCAGACTTGGGGCCAAGCTACAAGTGACGAATGACACTTGAACGGCAAGTGGATTCAGTGGAGGGCAAGTGAACAGGGAGAAATACACTTGCCGTTCAAGTGTCATTCGTCACTTGTAGCTTGGCCCACAGATTCTTTTTGTGTGGTGTAAGTGGCCTGCCATGACTTCGGGGCACAGATAACCGAACCAAGGCAGTAAGTTGTGATCCGGCTTTGCTTGCTTGGTTTGTCGCCATACTGAATGCAATCATGTGTAGCTTGGCCCTTAGACTCAACAAACACTGGAACCAGCAAAGGAGAGTCAGACCGGAACCTCGTTTCTCATCCCGTTTGATGCTAACAGCAAAAACGCTTTAGGGGGAATGGAAAACTAAGAACAGTGTTGGGTGCAAAGAGCCTCATGCTGCTCGGAGATAAGGGAAACAAAGCCCCGTTCTTTCTGAGGACGAGAGACCTTCTGGAGAATGAAAGTCTCTTCTTTGCATCCATTTAGAGTACTTCCAATCCTTGAGTTCCAAGGTTCTTAAAAGGAAATTTTACAACACTTGAAGATGGGAGGAAAGGGGGAGGATGGAACATCTCAAAACCTGGCGTGGACCAAGCAGCCAATAAGCTGAAAATGGTGATCAAGGATTTTTTTATTGTCAGAGATGATAAATTTGGTCGAAACCAAAGTGGAAGTTCACACATCATAATCATCTAAGTGTTTATCTGAGGTCACACAAATGTTGAGATGTGAGCATTTGTGGATACTCTCTGACGCCTTCTCCAGACATTGGCACGTTAGCCTTTTTCACAAAGGTGCATCCTTGTGGAAATCACATCCCCCTGCTATTCTCACACCAGCAGAAGCTTTCCCAACCTTACCGTATGTCTTCCTACCTTCTTTTCTTATATTTCAAAAGCTTCTCCTCTTTTCTTATCTGTAGTTTCCTGAATGCCTCAATAAAAATATATACGTAACTATTAGCTTCTCTTTCCCATTACTTTTTTCCCTTTAGACTTTATGACTCACAAAAAGCCAGAGCTGAGTGTTACAGATGTGCCACTCCTAACATAAATATTAGACATGTCAACCTTGACATTCAATTATCCGCCACTCCACTGTCTCCCTGGTTTCTCCATCCTTTCCCTCTTCCACTTGTATATCATCATTTCCTTCTCTTTAGTGCATTGAAGGCACAGTCATGTACCATTTTTTAAAATGTCAGCTGTTGGCACTGACTGGATATAGGTATATTTTAAGGAGCCAATAAAAATTAAAACAGAGAGATGAGGGGTTTCCCCCCCACCCCTTGCCCACAGATCAAATTGAATTCATAGGAACTGTTGCAGAAAGTAAGAGAGAGGCTCAGATCAGTCGGCATACAACCTGTGTGTTATGGATCGGGGAGGAGGTCCCTTCGTCTCCCTATTGCCAAGTACTTTGGTAGTGTGCTGCCACCACCCCACCTAGGAACTAGGCTTTTCCTTTCCAGCCATGGGGAGAGCTTGTTAGCCTCTGAGCATACATAAGGTTCTGGTATGTGAGCAGGCAGCCAGTATTTGAGTGAGAACAGACCCAACTTTATCTTAACCAAAAGAGGTCTTTTTTTACTACAGCAAACTTCCAAAAGAGAAAGACCACACAAGTAAGGGAAAAGAGGATTGTGGCCGAGGGTTTTGCATCTGTTTAAAAGAAAAGGAAAACAGTTGTTCCTGGTCTAACTTACATGGTCAGAATTAGCACAGTATAACTTATTCCTCTGCAGCTTAAGATGGGCAGTGTGTTGTCTAGGAAGGGGGAGAAGGCCTACCATCCACGACCCCCTGTCACCTCTCCCCGGAGTAGTGCTAGCTGAATGGCTGCTTGCTCCTTTTGTGCCCTCCCCAGGGAAAGAAGTCCTCTCCTAAACCAGTGTCTTCCCTAGATCGCCATGACTAGGAGGCCCTCAATGTATCTCATGTATCTCACGTAGGATTCATCTCCCAGGTCTCTGATGTTTATGACAGAGGCAAAAGGCTAGAACAACACACGATAAATTTATCCTAGGCTTGTCACTTTCTTCCAGCATCCAATGAGAGGTATAAAAGGAAAGCAAACGGCCATTCAATTTCCCCCTTTGCTTCCTGCCTCTCTCCGGCTTGATTATGGAAAGGTAAATCAGAGGCCAGTTTTAATATTAAAAAGGCTCAGGGCCTGATCCTTACACCACGGGTTAATTAAACTAACTGCCACTACTGTGATTGTCTGAACGTCTCATCCTCCATTTTTGCTCCAACAAGAGCTAGGGTTCGGGGCCAGAAGTTAGGGCTGACTGGGGAGATCTGGTAAAGCTAACGGTTAGACTTTTTGCATGATGTATGAATATGCACATCCCGGCTTATGCTTTGGTGCTGCTTCCAACACAGGTAAGGAGAGATACGAGACGGATCTCTGTTGGGGAGACCAGAGGAAAGAGTAAAAGTGGAGGAAAGCCAGGATTTGAATGGCAGTCTGTGAGCCAAGCCCTGGTTTCATAAACTATCCCTTGTTAAAACACACTACCGTTTCATGCCCTGTCTGAATCAAGAAAGAGGAGAGAGAGGAGAGCATGCATCCGAGACCATTTCTGAGATGACACATTTTTGTCCTTGCATCTCAAGCAGCTTCCCCGCAGACTGAAAAGATGGTATGAATGCAGGAGGCGGCCACCTTGAATTAGATCCGTGATCCATCTGCCTTGAATTAGATCCGTGATCCATCTTGGCCCAGTATCCTCAGGGCTGGTTCGCAGTGGCTGGGTCTCCAGCAAGCATCTTTCCAAGCTCAGCATTATCCTTTTAACTGGAGACGCTGCCCAAACTTAACTGGGATGCTTACGGATAACATTTGAACGTATAAAGTTGTGATCAGTGTCGGTGCGGCTCATTTAACATCTGGATTGGTTTGCAGTTTCTTCGGAAGGAGATGCTGAATTGCTGGGGCAGTGAGCCCATTTGAATGATGCATTGTTTTGCTTTTTAGACTATGATTTTATATTGTAAGGCAGCAAGGCAGTATACAATAAACTTTGATTGGACCGGAACTTGGAGGAAAGGGTCCTCTTCATGCAAAATATTCTTTCTTTCACTGCAAGAGCCCCCCTCTCTGCTTTTATAACTTATTTTTTAAAAACCCAACTACTTGCTGAAGTGGATGCCAAAGGGCTTAGCACATATGGTGTTTGTTTGTGACCAGGGAACCTGGGGGCACTTGGGAGTACA
The DNA here is from genome assembly GCF_028583425.1 of Eublepharis macularius. Classification (NCBI taxonomy): domain Eukaryota; kingdom Metazoa; phylum Chordata; class Lepidosauria; order Squamata; family Eublepharidae; genus Eublepharis; species Eublepharis macularius. The sequence continues at coordinate 35,986,211 of NC_072807.1, read as the reverse complement.
ATAAGAAGGCAAAGGTTTGAGGATGGGTACATGTGTGAGTCCCGTGGCACAGAGTGGTAAGCTGCAGTACTGCAGCCCAAGCTCTGCTCACGACCTGAGTTCGATCCTGGCAGAAGCCGGGTTCAGGAATCTGGCTCAAGGTTGACTCAGCCTTCCATCCTTCCGAGGTCGGTAAAATGAGTACCCAGTTTCCTGGGGGTAAAGTGTAGATGACTGGGGAAGGCAATGGCAAACTATCCCGTGACAAAAGTCTGCCAAGAAAATGTTGCAATGCGACGTCCCCCATGGGTCAGTAATGACTCAGTGCTTGCACACACTTTACATGTGTGTTAAATGATCCCCTAGACTCGTGCCCTTGCTCACCGTTCTCATAGGCTGTTCCTACTTACTTTCTTTGAAACAAGGGTTGCTTGGTTACCCTGGATATGATCCCAGCCAATCAGGGATCGTATATGGAGCATGCCAACCTCACAACTTCTATGTAGACAAATCTATTTCCTGATTTCCACATCCTTTAAAAATCACCAAAAGGTGATATTTCTTTTTTTACATCTAAACAAAGCTTTTTCAAAAAGCCCCCAGCCCTCCATTTTGGCCCAGCTATAAGGTTTTTAATTCATATGCAGTGGGCAACAGTATCATACCCTTCTGACAAAGTGAGCTTTCATTCACAAACGCTTATACCCAGGAAAATTTTGTTGGACTTTAAGGTGCTACTGGACTCAAATTTATTATCCTACCAGATTTAATACTGCTCTTCTGCCAAGGAGCTCAGGGTAATCTGTATGGTTCTCCTTGCCTCTTTTTTATCCTCACAACAACCCTGCGAGGCAGGCTTGGCTGAGAGAGCATGACTGGACTGTTGCCGTCCAGTGACCTGGGGCTTTGAAATGGAGTCTAGTCCAATGCTTTTTAGGATTGCCAGTTCTCCCTCTAGAGCAGGAAACCTCCCACAGGCAACCCCTAAAGCCTTGCTGCTGCCCAATAAAGGGGGGGGGGAATGCAGGAAAAAAGTCAATCCAGAAGTGAAACTCTGTGCTAAAACCATGCCCTGGAAATGACATGATGCTGTTGATGCAAAAGCACCCCACCCCCATGTCCCTGCGCTTCCATCCTACCCGGCAACCAACTCTGCCCATAATTGGCTCTTAGTAGGGTCCAATACGTCAGACCGTGAACTGAGTGTATTTCCGACAATGTGATCTCAACGTGGGATGATGTGTTGGGGATTTGCAAGTGTTTTTGTTTCAGTCATGAAATAGTTAAATTGTTTGTGTTACCTACTTAATTAGTAAACTTAGTTTGCATGTAACCACTAGGACAGCGAGCAAGGATTCCTGTTGTAGAAGGGGGAGTCTCTAAGCATAATGAAGTAGAATTAGGATTTTCTATTGAGCAACTTGTTTATGGAGGGGGGGGGCAATTAAGTGATGCTATGTACTGAAGTTTTATTGCTCTTTGTTCCAGTTCAGTCTTCTCTCAGTTCTCTATCTATACTAACAAGATGTAGTCTATTCGCAATTTATTATTTTCTTCCAAAGTAACCCTATTTTATCCTTTTAGTAAAGTATTCTTAGAGAGCTACACTGGAGTGTGTGTCTATTCTCATTACTTCCAATACGTAATCTCTGAATAATCTCTGCTGATTTCCTACGTGATGAACCTACAGAAGGGACACAGGGGGTTTCTGGACAGGCCAGTGTACGTGGAAGCATTTGGCTGCATTGTGCAGCCATTCCTTTAAAGTGGACAAAGCACTGCTTCCTACCGACATATGAAACTGCTTTATACTGAGTCGTGACCTTCTTCATGCAAAACATGCCCAGGTAAAAAGCAGCATGGGACTTGTCCGAATTTTGTATTTTCGAGGGATTCGGCCAGCACCGCTTTTCTTGGTCTATAAACAGGTTTGCAGACAACTGGGTCTTGTTTTCTAATCCACTGCCCTTAAAGTTCTGCTGCGTTGTGGAGGTGGGAATCTGGCAGCTGGTGAGGAGTGTGTGACAGGCTCAGAAAATCAACAGCTTTCAGGTAAGAGGAATGACCCTTTTTTTCTCATTTCCTTTGCTAGAGGCCCGCTGTTTGGCTTTGTAGCCTTTCTTGAGTTGACCCTCCACCGAAGCTGTTATATTGTTTCTTGCTCATCTGCTAGCAGCTTTTCTGTTGGACGAGGGCTCTCTCCCCCCCCTTCCATTTAATGTTTTTCATTGATTTTTTTCACAAAGAGATATGGATATAAAACTCTGAAATAAATACAGTTCTCACTGAGGTCCTGAATGTATACCAGGGTTATTCCAACTGAGGGCCAAGCTACAAGTGACGAATGACACTTGAACGGCAAGTGTATTTCTCCCTGTTCACTTGCCCTCCACTCAATCCACTTGCCATTCAAGTGTCATTCGTCACTTGTAGCTTGGCCCTAAGCCTACAGGCAGGGGTTTACATGACTGAATGTTGGTCTTTCTCTTTCTCTCTCTGTATATATATATATTTGGGGTATTATATATATTTGGGGGATTATGTGGTGTATAAATATTTGTAGAAAACAAAAAAAATAGTTTTTGGCATGGAGGAATTTTATATATATATATATATATATATATATATATATATTCCTCCACGCCGAAAACTTTTTTTTTGTTCTCTGCAAATATTTATATGCCACATAATACCCCAAATGGACTCAAGGTACAAGACGAATGCTAGGGACGCCATTCCCCCGGTAGGGGTGGGGGAATCCCCCACTTTCACCCTCCACCCCCCGCCAGCACTCACTTGGCTGGTAGGGGGGAAAGGCACAGGAAGGGGCTTCTAAAAAAAAAAGAAGCCCCCCCCCAAAAAGAAGAACCAGGTGCAAGTTGAAAAGATTTATTGAAGTTTTTTATGCGTTTTGCTTTAGGCTTCGTTGAGGGATCTTCTATGGAGTGTTTCAAGTGGTTGGGAATCCTTGTTTCTGTGTGCAAAGGTATCTTGCATGAGTTTCTTGGTCATATCTAGTAACTTTTCTCCTATACTTCTAGCCATATCCATGACACCCTGACGAGGCTTTCAGTTGTGCCTGGAAACAAGCCAGCAACCAATCTCACGCTATAATTGTTGCCAAAGGGGAAAGATTAGGAGCAGGAGGGCCGCATTCTCAGCTAAAGATCCGATTGGATGTAACCATTTGTTTTCCTTGCCAGCATCCAGAATTTGGGACTGAAAATCCTGGATCCTTTCATTGCCTCCATATGAGATAAACTCAGAAAGGGACGGTGAAACAGTGTTCATCTTGGATTTCTCAAGCGGCCAGACTTGACCTCCAGTCAATTAAAACGAGACACTATCACCATTCTGAGAGCGAAGGGGGTCAGCCCCGATTACAAAACACCTGCTTTGGCAGCTACTCAACACAGGCCTTTCATTTAGTCCTAGCGACCCTCCCCGATTCTTTCACCCTCGCAAACGAATGAGTCTGCCGATGCCAACAATTCTCAGCTCCCACCTTTGCCCATTCAAGGCAGAACACAATTACATCTACAATTTAACACACAGTGCACAGTCCAATGGTCAGAGGTAGCTTTTGGGTTTTTATAACTCGCTAAGCAGTGGAGCTTTGCTAATTCCAGCTAATGGAAGGGGAAATGAGGGGATTCCAGTCGTTTAGCTAGCAAATGCATGCTCACGCAACCTTTTGCTTTGCAGCAAAGGAAATGAGTGCAAAGTGATCCCAGGACAGCATGCGGCATGAGCCAGACGGCTTTATTTCGACAGGAAAAGTCCAAAAGCAGCTTAAGAACATGCAACAGACACAAAAACAAATATCTCTCTTTTCAAAATCTATATAAAACACAACCAGCAATTTAGTATCAAAAGAGGTGGCATTTCAGTGCTAGCTTGAATTCCCAGTTGCTTAAGGGTCCACAGCCGTGGCCTTCATTTATGTATGTATGTCATTTATAGTCCGTCTTTCTCACTCAGACCCAAGGTGGATTACACAGTGTGAGACCAGTACAGCCAATTTCAAGGAAATTTCCATAAACAATGCCACAGGGTAAATAAATACAAGTTTACAAAGACATAGCATTAGCAAGGATCCAATACAGAAGAAACAGAGTTGAAACAGAGCATAAGCAATTCTGATTCTGCACACGTTGGATAATGTGCTTCCAATCCTCTTTATGAAGATAATTTGGAACTGAATTATTCGTGTGTGAAACAAAAAATCCACTTCCAAACGATTGCTAAGTGCATTATCCAACGTGTGCGGAATCAGCCTAGGGCTGACATTAGACCACATGAAGCACAGGTAGCTCATAGGAGCACATATTTAAGACAACAGGTAGTATGTTAGGCAACATAGTGGGGAAGTTGATGATCCTTAACTCATTAGCGAAGCATCTGAGAGCCCCTCACTACAATACAAAAGCCTATTTGAATAATTCAGTTTTGCATTGTTTGCGGAAAGCTAGGAGAGTGGGGGCTCTCCTGACCTCCTTGGGCAGGCCATTCCACAGGGTAGGGGCCACCACAGAGAAAGCTCGTGTACGGGCTGTTGTTGATTTCGCCTATATGCAGGGTGGCACTTTGGAGAAAGCCCCCATTTAGCCCTGTGGGGCTTAATTCTTGTCAACATGCCTAGGGTTTCATTGGAAGTCTTTATATGATAATGTTTTAAAAAGTTCTGTTCAATGAACCAATGGAGCATATTTAACTTTCTCCTCCGGAAGCTAGCTTAGCATGGAGAAAAGGCTGGTTGAGGTGGGGAAAGGAAATTCTGGTTGCCTCAGGACATCCAAGACTGCCGGACTGGTGCGCTACATAATGGTGAGAAAGTTCTTGCCAGTTTGAGAGCTCTTCACTTACATTTCCCTGCTTGGTTCCCAACAGCGGAGCAGTCGCAGAGATGTAACTTCGGAATCTGAGCTTCATGATGTTACGGGGCCCCTCTTTATACGGCAATGCATGCTTCGAATCCAGAGCGACAGCTTGTTTGAGGGATGCCTTTAGTTTCAAGTCCCCGCAATCTGATTTTTGCTTACAACTGGGCAATTGTTCCTCACTATCTATTAAACCCAAGCAGACTTTTGGGGAACATTTTACTCATCGTGGGTTGCTTGTGTTCCACGGAACAGATCTAGACTGGATGATGCTGTACATGCTTTATGATTCACATCACGCCTAACAAAGTATTTCTATATCTGCTCTTCTAAGAGCGGAACCACAAGTGATGCCTGACACAGGTTGGACCCTTGTCAGCTTTCCTCAAGTTTTGATGGGAAATGTAGGTGTCCTGGTCTTGCAGCTTGGCTCTCCGACTGCTGTCCAATGGACTTTTCAACTGTCACTTGTCCAACATTCCGCCAAGCTGCCTACATTTCCCGCCAAAACTTGAGGGAAGCTGACAAGTGTCCAACCTGTGTCAGGCGTCACTTGTGGTTCCGCTCTAAGACTACCAGATTAACATCATATTGTTGCGATTAACCTTACTAGGTACCTCTACAGAGTTTTAAATTTTGTTCCCCAGAGTCCAATAGAACTGTCTTGCTCAGTTGGGCTGATGTAAGCTTACCGTCAGTCTGACACAGCCTCTCCCAGGGTCACTCCAATGTTCTCTGCCTCTCAAATTCACGCCATTTTGAAACATTCTTTGCTGGAAACTTTCCCCCCAAAGATGATGTCTTCTTCTTTGGTCAATAGCCAGGGGCCTGATATATGATCTTATTATTATGTCTGCCCTAAATTATACACCTTATTTATTCCTTTGCTACTGTTTGGTTATTGTTTCTGCTTTATGAGCCTTACAACACAGTCTTAAACAAAGCTATAGTCTATTAATCCTTCAATGAACGTAGAAAGCTGCAACTCTGCTTAAGACGGCAATGTTATACATGTGTGCTAAACATAACACACCAATTGCATGGAATAAGAAGAAAAGCACAACTTGCCGCAATTACCATATTTGAATACATCACATTAGTATCATAAGAATTGGCCTGTTTCCTTTCATCAAAACACAATCGCAGAATTTCCTGTGTTAACAGACCAGGGGGGATTCTATATATTATCGGTGCTGAGTTTTCTATGCCAGCTGGACCTTCAGTTTTATTCTTATCCCACTATTTGAACACATGAAGCTCTGTTATACTGAGTCATACCACCGGTTTAGGGTACCAGCCTTATGTGAATCAGCTCATATGCTTAGGCCTCACTGAAAAAAAAAGCTACCGTCTTGCCAGTGAAAGTGAGAAACTGTTGGGTGTGTAGTAGGAATTCAAATATGGGAGGGCATGAGAGCATCTCTAACAAGAAACTACTGTGAAAAAGAAATGACCAGACATGATAAAGATCTGCCCATCTATGCCATGAACATACCAGAATCCACTGGCGCATTATTGGGGCTTTGCTACTGAGCAAATGTAACAAGGGAAAACACTGTGTACAGATGGTTGTTGTGGATTTTCCGGGCTGTATAGCCGTGGTCTTGGCATTGTAGTTCCTGATGTTTCACCAGCAGCTGTGACGGGCATCTTCAGAGGTGTAGCACCAAAAGACAGTGACACTGAGAGATCTCTGTCTTTTGGTGCTACACCTCTGAAGATGTCAGTCACAGCTGCTGGCGAAATGTCAGGAACTACAATGCCAAGACCATGGCTATACAGCCTGGAAAACCCATAACAACCATCGTTCTCTGGCCGTGAAAGCTTTCGACAATATACTGTGTACAGAGGTCATTAGATGGATTTTTCTGATAGTTCTTGGCACAAGCCAAAAATGGATTAACTGTAGGGTTCAAAAAGAGACAAATGCGTAAGTTCAACCAAGACTTGAATTAGCATCTATTGCAACTTCTTATTTGAAATGTGGTGCTGGAGGAGAGTTTTGTGGATACCATGGATGGCCAAAAAGACAAATAAGTGGGTTCTAGATCAAATCAAGCCTGAATTCTCCCTAGAAGCTAAAATGACAAAACTGAGGGCCAAGCTACACATGACAAATGACACTTGAACGGCAAGTGGATTGAGTGGAGGGCAAGTGAACAGGGAGAAATACACTTGCTGTTCAAGTGTCATTCGTCATGTGTAGCTTGGCCCTGAGACTACTGTGCTTTGGTCACCTCATGAGAAGACAAGACTCTCCGGAAAAGTCAATAATGCTAGGAAAAGTGGAAGGCAGGAGGAAAAGACTCAAAACGAGATGGATGGACTCAATAAAGGAAGCCGCGTCCACTAGTTTGCAAGGCTGTTCATGATAGGATGTTTTGGAGGTCTTTCATTCACAGGATCTTCATAGGTCAGAAGCAACTTGATGGCACATAACACACATGTTGTAACTTTATCCTGCAAGTTGCTCGTAAAATTCATTCCTTAAAGCCCAGCTGATCCATTTGGTTGGTTGTTTAAATCCACAATGATCTCTAAAACCCTTTTGCTTCCTCCTTTAAAAAGAATCTATGGGTTCTGAATGTTAGAATGTGATGGAAAGACTGCTCGACTCCTCAGTGATCACTCCTACAAATGGTAACAAGACAAAGTTTGTCCGGCAGGACTGGGATTTGTTCCAAAGGTCTAGCAATAGATTTAGTGAGTCATTGATCAGTTTAAATTGGGCAAGGCAATGTTTGGCCAAATAACTGCCCAAGTCCAGACATCGGCTTGTAATATACTCGGCACTTGCCTTAATGCTGTTATATATGTACAAGACCTGGATCCTTTACCTACTTAAATCTTAAAGGCAGCAATGAGTTCGCTAGAAACGGGGGAAAATTAGAGCAGAGTATGTCGTTCATGAAGAGACAAGAGATTTCTCTTGTTATTTTGCCAGCATTGTTGCTGTTTGTTGTGAGAGAGGATGGACAGAAAGACCAGAAGTTTAGCCAAGGTGGAGGAGACATGGCTGATATAAGGAAAGCCATCTTTAGCAGCTGGCTTTGTCTGGAAGGCTCATTCAGGTTTTGCATATTGATAATTCCTTTCAGCGTACAAATTACGCCACATTCATGTTTGTAGTAATCTGCACAACAACCCTGCAGGGTAGGCCACTATTTATTTTATTTCAGGGACTGGCAGGCTGCTATTTCAGAGACTGATAGACTGCACAGAACTGTTAACCATGTTACAAATTGAGTCCCGAGGCTGCCTTGTCTAAACCAGACAGTGCAACGCTAAACATAGTTAAGCCCTTTTAATGGAAGTAGAAGAGTATAACTTTACATGATTCTGCACACATTGGATAATGCACTTCCAGTCCTCGAGTGATTCCACACATATTGGATAATGCACTTCCAATCCTTTTTATAGATCATTTAGAACGGATTTTTGTGTGTGCGGAACAAAATATCCACCTCAAATGATTGATAAAGTGCATTGAAAGTGCATTATCCAACGAGTGCAGAATCAGCCCCAGTTTAGGATGGCACAGGTAGAGTGATGTTGGTTGAGGTCTGAATCTTCAAGCTGACACCTTTAGCCCCTACGTTGCACTAGTTCCTGTGCGAATTGTCACAGAGCAAGATTTACTTATTTTGGTAATAAGAAGTGTTTATTGTGCAATTCTGTTGTACAAGCTCCAGCAATACTCTGCTTAGATGATCCCAAACTTGTCAGCAACACCTAGCACATCATAATCTGGTGCAAGACGGACATAAGCCTTCTTCTCACTGTCAGGTCAGATCGGCGTGTTGACCTTGGCCACGTCAATGTCGTACAATTTCTTGACTGCCTGCTTGATCTGGTGCTTGTTTGCTTTCACATTCACCGTGAAGACCAATGTGTTGTTGTCCTCTATCTTCTTCATGGCTGATTCGGTAGTCAGGAGGAACCTAACAATGGCACCGTGGTCCAGCTTGTTCCTTCTTGGTGCACTCTTCCGCAGATACTTGCGCTGGCTCCGCAACCATAGAGTTTTAGGCCTCTGGAAGGTTGGCAATGTCCTCATCGTCTTCTTTTTGTGACTATGGATGCCTTTCAAGAATGAAGCTGAAGTTGGTTCCCAGTTTCTTATTCGGAGTTCCTAATTCCTTATTTGCAGAGCAAAACACAAATATTGGGGGAAATTGAACAGCTCTGAACACCAAAATAAAGACTGTGGGAGCACATATCATACGCCTCTGTATTCAGCACTCTGCCCTCTAAGTGGACATATACTTGAGTCATCCTACAAAGCCCAGTTCTTGAATGAACAGCTTCCAAGTAGGGTAAGAGATTCAAGCCCTCTGTACCCCCAAACAATCTTGGATGGCCCCAAATCACACAGCCCTGCACTCACTAGACTGTGGAACTAGGAACTGCGAATAAGGAACTGGGAACTGGGAACCAACTTCATCTTTGTCTTTCAAGACCGCCTTTTTAGCCTTCAGGGCTTTCGATTGTGCCTCAGCCTCAGCTGGGACAGCTTCCTACTTAGCTTTCAGCACCATCTTGGGGAGGCAAAGAGAGACAGCAAGATTCATTTTACATTTCTATGTTGTGTAATGGTTAGAGTATCAGAGCCAAGCTACAAGTGACACCTGACACAGGTTGGACACTTGCCAGCTTCCCTCAAGTTTTGGCGGGAAATGTAGGCAGCTTGGCGGAATGTTGGACAAGTGACAGTTGAAAAGTCCATCGGACTGCAGTCGGAGAGCTAAGCTGCAAGACCAGGACGCCTACATTTCCCATCAAAACTTGAGGGAAGCTGACAAGTGTCCTACCTGTGTCAGGTGTCACGTGTAGCTTGGCTCTCAGTCTAGGATCTGGGAGACCTGCATGTAAAATCCCACTCTGCCAAAGAAGCTTATAGGGTACCCTTCAGCCTGTCACAGCCCCTCAGCCTAACCTACCTCATAGCATCTTCTGAGGAGAAAATGGAAGTAGTTTCCAACTCCAGCTTGGAAAATTCCTGGACATTTGGGGTCAATGCCTGAAGAGGGTGGAGTTTGGGGAGGGGATGTATTTCAGTAGAGACTGCCCCCTTCAAAGCTGCCATTTCCTCTAGGGAAAGTGTTCTGTGCAGTCTGGAGATAATTTATAATCCTGGGGGAAATCCAGGCTCTACCTGGAGGTTGGAACCCTAAATGGAAGAGGAGGAAAATGATGCATACTGCTCCTTGCAACAAAAAAAGGATAAAAACATACCAAATCATTAATAATAATGTTAATGCAATCTCTAAATGGGCTCTGGGAATTTGGGTTTGCTTTCCAAAATTGGCACTGATTTTTTTTCTCCCTGGGGAATGTTTTGCCACCCGCTTTCCAAACACTATTTTTAGGAAACAGCTTTTTAAAAAATAGATCTGGCGTAATAGCCGATTAACACAAACTGTACAATAATAATGACCCAACAGAATAAAACAGCTATAATAACAATAATTAAGAAAGTGGGGAAAATAACAACAATAATTATCCCTGTGTCATTATTTATCTAGCAGATGAATGCTGTAACAGTCAGAAGGGAAGTAGACAGGGATGTAATTAGCCCAATAGCGACAGAAAATTATTATAAAATTTGTTCAGTGTTTGATAAACACAAAACAAAGGGTATTTGGACAGCTCCACAAAGTGAGAATCCAGGTAATCCAGGGAGGTAAAAATGGGAGCCAAATTCACATAAAGGATACAGCTGATGTGTCTCTGAAACCACCCACCTTGGATGGATCAACATCTGTGGAAAAACGTATGCCCCAAAGGGAGAGGTACAAAGATGCCCTTTTTATATTTCTTGAAATGAAAAGCGAAGAGAATCAGTGTGGAGTAGTGGTTAGCGTCAGGGTCATAAATAGAGATGGGCACAAACTGAAATATGAACCAAAATTAAGCACGAACCTGGCCGGTTTGTGGTTCGCGAACCATGGTTTGTCAGATCCCATTTCTAATGAACTGCCACGAACTTTAGGCTGGTTCGTTTGGTTCATTTTTTTGGTTTGTCACTGCAGACAGCCTGGTGCCGATCAATCAGTTTCCTAGGCAACAGGGGATGGACTTCCGGCAGACCTTCTTCTGACCCGGAAGTGAACTGCTGGCCCGGAAGTGATGGTTTTCTGACCTGGATGTGACGTTTTCATGAACCAAACGAACCAGTTCGCAAACCAGGGGCAGGTTCGTGAAAGTTTGTGTTTCGTGAAATTTGACGAACCACAAACCACATGGTTCGTTTTTTTCCCAGTTCATGCCCATCTCTAGTCATAAAGTGACCGTGGGCCATACACTTTCTCTCTTGGCCTCGCTTACATCAAAGGAGTGTTGTGAGGACAAAATGGAAGTGGAGGAGACCGATGCATGAAGGGTAGGATTAAAAATATTCAAGAGGGTTGTCATAAACGATGATTTGAATATTTACTTTGCTGCTGTTCCCAGTCCACGTGTACCATTTCTACACCATGCAGGGGAGAACAGGGAACATAGGAAACTGCTTCTGACCAATAGAAAAGAGCAAGAGTCCAGTAGCACCTTTAAGTACCAAAATTTGTGGAAGGGTTTGAGCTTTCGTGAGTCACAGCTCACTTGTTCAGATACCTGATATCTGAAGAAGTGAGGTTCTGTAGATATCTGGTATAAGTGATGAAGTGAGCTGAAGAAGTGAGCTCATCCAGAGGAGTTAGCCGTGTTAGTCTGTAGTAGCAAAATAGTAAAGAGCCCAGTAGCACCTTTAAGACTAACCAACTTTATTGCAGCATAAGCTTTCGAGAGCCACAGCTCTCTTCGTCAGATGCATCTGACAAAGAGATCTGTGGCTCTCGAAAGCTTATTCTACAATAAAGTTGGTTAGTCTTCAAGGTGCTACTGGATTCTTTACTATTCAGATATCTGGTATCTGAAGAAGTGAGCTGTGCCTCACAAAAGCTCATACCCCACCACAAATTTTGTTAGCCTTACAGGTGCTACTGGACTCTTGCTCTTTACTACTGCTACAGACAGACTAACATGGCTACGAATTCTGATCTGCTTCCTACCAACACAGACTACTGGTGTATCACCTACTCGGACTAGCAGGGCTCTTAGGGAGAGAATGGCTTTCCCCAACACCTGCTGTCCTTCTAACTGGAGACCACTAAGGACTGAACCTGGGACCGTTCTGCCTGCAAAACACCAGTGCTCTTCCCCTGACCCAAAAGCTCTTTCTCATTCTGCCATTGGACCCTACTCACTGCTTGGATTGGAGTCCTCCAATATGTCAACTGTTCTGGAGCCAAGTGTGAGCCTGCAAGGCCCAGCGAAGCTTTTCTGCAGTGGAAAGCGGATTGAGCTCTACCTCCCTTCCCCCGTCTTACTGTATGCTGAGCGGCATTAAGAATCACACACTAAACGGGCTATTGAGAAGTGGCCGGGAGACAATTTTCTCATTTTCACTTTTAATCTCAGTCACTTCGTTGCACACCCTCCCTTCGACAACCGTGTCGCTGCCCTGCGGCAGGTGATGGAGATCAGAAAGCTTTTTATCCTGTCCCCTGGAATGCAGAAAGTAAAAGCCGGCCAATAAGCTCCCAAGGTCTCCCCTTTCCAAAGGCGACTTTCTCTATTGTCTCCTAGGAATTTACGTAGCACAGGCAGGCAACCCCTGGAATTTTGGTCTCCCCGGCAGCAGCAGACATTGCTGCTAAGGTTTGACCAGCGCTGTAAGCATGATAACTGAACTTCAAGGCACTGTAAGGAAACTCCTCACCCCATGGGTACACAGCTCCTAGCAGGGTGGGAATCTAGAACTGCTGACTGTCTGGGGGCTTTAGATATTTTCAGCAGGCAATTTTTGACCTGATTGTTCATGCCGACTTAAGGTGCTTACGATTTTCCGGCACAGAACTATCTATTTTTGAAATGTAGATTTTCTAAATAGACATCTCTATAACCAGAGGTGACAAGATTTCAGTTTCTGCTTTGTGCCACTTTATTTACATTATTGTCCAATGCTTTGTAACCTAGGATTTGTTAATTAATTGTGCAGATCGAGAAATATAATTTGGTGTCGAATTATAAGGATGATTAGGAAGCCATGCCGGCGAAGATTGGGAAGAGTAATTCACAGGAAAGAGGTAAGTTACTTCTCTTCCTTTAGAAAGGCAAGGTTTGTGACTCCGGGATGGAGGAACTGATGGAGGAAGGACCAAGGATCTCCATATGTGTACACATTTTGCAAGCACCCTGTGGAGTACTAGCTATTGGCCACCAAGGATTTTCAAGAGTTCAAACTGGATGTTCACAAAAATGTGAACACTGCTGGTTCGAGCACAGGGGCGTTTTCCCACCAGATGAGAGCCCTATGGGAACAGGCCATAATGGAAACCTAGCCTTCATAGAACCATAGGATTGGAAGGGACCTCTAGGGTCATCTAGTCCAACCCCCTGCACAATGCAGGAAATTCTCAAATACACCCCCCCTCCACACACAGTGACCCCTGCTCCATGCCCAGAAGATGGCAAAATACGTACAAGTTCCCTAGCCAAACTAGCCTGGGGAAAATTGCTTCCTGACCCCAAAGTGGCAAACCTGGGCATGTAAGAAGGGGCCACGAGAACTAAGCAACCCTTCCTGCCCCCCCTCTCAAGCTCTGCCCAGGTCACAGAATCAGCATTGCTGTCAGAGGGCCATCTGGCCTCTGCTTAAAAATCTCCAAAGAAGGAGAGCCTACCTCCTCCCAAGGAAGCCTGTTCCACTGAGTGACCACTCTAACTGTCGGGAAGTTCTTCCTAATGTTTAGCTGAAAACTCTTTTGATTTAATGGACATTAGGAAAAATTCAACCACCAGTTGAGCCGGGTACCCAAGCAAGACTTGGGACCGCATACCAACAGCCTAAAAAAAACACTGTTTGGAATAGTTCCCACCTTTCCCTGAAATCCCTTCTCCGGAAAGATGCTTGCTAAGAAGGCCCTGGATATGCCTTGATGAACTAATCATTTGAAGTTGTGTTTCATGGCCTAATCCCCTAAATGCTGCCCCCTCGATTACCTGTGTGCGGAAGATGAATTGTAAGATTCTGCAATGTATCTCGGGATCCCAACGGGAAGCGGAGCAGCTTAGTGGCAGATGCCGTGGCTGCTCTCTCCGCCATCTCCTTTAAATCCGGCCTCTCCTTTTGATCTTGTTGCTCTCGGTTGAACTGAAGCAGTGCCGGAGGGAAGCAGCCATCTCCCAATTGCTCACAATCAAAGGATTGGCAAATGAGATTTTGAAGGGCTACGCAGCTACAAAACAAGATGGGAGCCTGGGAGCACATTACCTTCGTCCTAAGCCTGCTGCAGTTTTTCAGAGGTGTGAGAAAGCACTCTGTAGATGCCCAGAGGCCTTTTTCAATACTGATCTAGAAAATACCGGCTTGCGTCCAACCACACTTCTTCTGATAGAACAGCATTTTTGTTTCGCATGAGGCTAAAACACTGACTGGAGATCTTGGGGCTTGGAGAACTGCACTGTGCTTGAGGAAGCCGTAGCTAAGTGTTGTACTTTTGTGCGAGGAAAGAACAGGGTGACCCTCAAAGAGCGCAGTGGAATGTCAAAACATCCCAGCGAGAAGCCAAAGGATTGTGGGTAGCTTCATCCTTTATGGCTGTCGCAGGCTTGGAAAAGTGACAGAATAATTGCCTGAGTCTTTTTTACTTCCCAGACTCTTATCTCAGGTTTATGATGCAAAACATTTTAAAAGAGTGATTCATTAAAACCAGTAATAATAATAAAAAAGGAACTCCTTTCCCAAACGACTGTGAGACTTAACCACCTGGGGCCCTGATTGAGTTGCTCAGAGGGAATGGAGTTCGGCAGGAGCAGGAGACAGCAGGGTATAGTGGTTAGAGGCGGAGGCTTGGCTGCATGAAATAGTTCGGCTTAAGCTGATGGGACACTGGAGAAAGATATAACAGGTGGCAATTGTTCTGAGCAGGACAACCAACATGTTTCATTTGCTGAGTTTCCTCCTGCGGCAGAATCTATTTACAGGTTGTCGATGCTGGGATTTTTCTCTTGGAAAGCCCCTGCCTCAGTAAATAACCCCATGTCCAAACATGATGGACATCCACTTGGAGCCAGCTTGTCTCTCAGGTTATAATTCCTTTTCCTTCAGATTGGCTGTAAATCCCTAAGCGATTTGTGGCGGAGCTCGAAGTGAGCGGTCTTTAAGGCCTGCCCAACAAATCTTGCAGGGTCAAGAACTTAAAAAGAGCTGGGCAGAGACCAACGGCCTGTTGCCCGCAGTGGCCAACCCAGATCCCCCAGAACGCCTACAATCTGGGCATGAAGGTCAAATTCCCACTTCCACACCAGCTGCCTTCTAGCCGATGGCATTCAATGAGCCAAGCTACAAGTGACGCCTGACACAGGCTGGACACTTGTCATCTTCCCTCAAGTTTTGATGGGAAATGTAGGCATCCTGGTTTTACAGCTTGGCTGTCCATTACAGCTGCAAGACCAGGATGCCTACATTTCCCATCAAAACTTGAGGGAAGCTGACAAGTGTCCAACCTGTGTCAGGCGTCGCTTGTAGCGACAGTCTTTGAACATAGAAGTTTATTTTGCCTGATTCCCTTTTAAAGCCACTCCAGTTGCAATCATCTCTTTGTCTTGAAAAATAGTGAGCGCAAGAGCACCTTTAAGACTAACCAACTTCATTGTAGCACAAGCTTTTGAGAACCATACCTCTCTTTGTCAGATCTGATGAAGCGAGCTGTGGTTCTCAAAAGCTTATTCTGCAATAAAGTTGGTTAGTCTTAAAGGAGCTACGGGCCTCTTCACTGTTTTACAACTGCAGACTAACATGGCTAACTCCTCTGGATCTTTGTCTTGAGGCAGTGAATCACATAAGTTAGTTAAATCATTGGTTTTGCCCCAGGCGTACCATTTATTAATTTGTTTACAGTCATCAAGACCTAAGGTAGACGCAAGTGGATGCAATATAATCAACAGCTATGCCATTCACCCAGCAAAATACAGTATGGCCTGCAGTTAGAATATTCAATGAACAGATCCAATAGGGTATGGTAGCAGAAAATTTGAAAACGAACATGCTAAGAGATACGAGAAGGGACATGGTGAGAAGCTCTTGCCAATCATGTATGATGCGCTGGGTATTCTGGGTAGAAAGAATGTGTTTTCACACAGGATGTGTCCTCCAAAGGTCACTAGCATCCTTCCCCTGCCAGGCTTTGTAGGATGTAGACCTGTTTGGAATTTGAGCTCTCGAACAAGTGCTTATAAGCCAATACTCGTAACACAGCACCAATAAGAATTACCAGGGCCAGTGCACACGGCAAAGTGGGGCAGCTGCCAAAGACTGTGGCTTGTGGCTGACTCGCTGGGGCCCAAACCAGGGGTCAAGGAGGTTGTGGGGCCGTGTGCTTGCACTCCAGAGGACTTCTTTGTCGCACTGGGAATGACCTAATTCCCGGTGCGACAAGGAAGTTGTCCAGAGCGAGAAGAAGCATGCTCCAAAGCTCCAAGGTCCCCTCCCTGCACTTCCCCTCCCTGCCAGCCAGGTAAGCGGTGGTGAGGTGCAGAGGCTGGAAGTGGGGGACCCTCCACTGGGGGAATGGGATCCCCAACTCGCACCCTCCCACTGCCTGCTTGCGAGTGCTTTGTCACCTCTGCTCCCAGTTGCATAGGGTGCCCAGCGCTGCTGGAGAAGAGCATGTGGTTGGTGCGCGAAGCATCAGTGTTCCTGATGGCCATGCCAGTGGCACTCTCAGCTGCACCCACTGCCTGGCAGCATCTGGGAAAGGGCATGCAGGCAGTGAGGGGCGGCTGTGACTGCAGGTGCTGGGAGAGCTTGCGAGTGGGCAAAGGAAAGACATACAGGCAGGTGGAGGCATATGAGTGGGAAGATAAGAAGGAGAGCCTAGTAGAGGGCATGCTCCCCCCAAATACTCTTTGCCCAGCCCCCCCCAACTTGAAACTGGCCCTGAGAATTAGGGTCTCCTGTGGCTGCTGTATCACAATAAAGCATACTCTTGGTTTCCGAACCTAGTTTGAACCGGGCAAACACACACAATGTCCCCTATGTCCCAGGTTCCAACTGGCAGTCTTCTTCTATACATAAAACCCCCTTTCACATTTCTTACTGCCACTGCTCAACACATATTTACGTACATACAAGCAAGCCGGCAACTATGGAGAGCAATATGGGACAGCTCCTTCTAAAAATCAATAAGTAATTTTGCTCTTAAGGGCTAACGGGGGATGGGTGGGTAAGTCAGGAAATGCTACACTTAACCAAAAAAAAGAGAGGTCCAAACAGCATGAGAGAAGTACCATTTGGGCCTGTGACTGTTTACTTAGTTCTGTAGGATTGTTTGACTTAGAAATTATAGTTTTTTTCTGTGTCTCTGGGGAGCCCCCTCCCCAACTAGGTAAAAGACCCTTCTCTAGTCTGCTCCATTGTGGTTGTTTCATGAGTGGCACACAACCATCATTTACTACAAGAGAGAGAGAGAGAGAGAGAGAGAGAGAGAGAGAGAGAGAGAGACCAATTTTGTGGTCTCAGAGAACATTACTACAACTTGAGTGTGGTTTATTATAGGCCCCCTGGACATGTTACACTGTACATTTGTTTGTAAGGAAGTGCCGATAAACCCAGAGACCAGTACCTAGATAAACTGATGGTTCATCTATACCTGCCCTTGATTCGTACATGCATTCACTGTAATGCACGTACAGGGATATGGTATCTTCCAGAATATTGACTATCGGTTAGGAAACTGAAGTTGGTGAAGTTGCTGTATGTCAGGAACGGATAACGGGGAGTGTGTGGGTTGGATCCACCCAAGAAGAGTTTTTGGCAGCTTGTCCAAATGTTAGCCACCATAAATATTTCCCTTGTCATGAAAAGCTGGGAAGAAAAAAAGATGCCACATTTGCCTGCCAATGTCGATATTTGTATGTAGCAGTATTTCTAAATGCAGCTGATATTTATCAAGGAAGTCATTACCACTTGATAGCATGCAACGTGTTATGGAGCAAGCCCATACGTGAAAGATCGGTTTGTTTGGCAAAAGGCACTTCTGTCTAACGCAATTGGAGAACTCTCCCATCCCTGGCAAATAGAATGGCCAGTTTTTGAAACAATGTACCTGTCTGTACTATTGGCTTGCTTACAGCAACAGTAAGATACATGCTTCCAGGGCCCCTTTCTTGGCCCGTTTCATTCCGTTTTGTTCCTGGATGTTGGCAATGGTTGCGGTACAGTAGCGTCTCCCCATGCCGCAAGAAAATGGTGCCTGCTTTCTACAACTTTCCAAACGCTGGGGAAAAATGAGACTCGTCTCCAGCCACAGTCTTGGTGGATGAACAAAATGAGTCCCCTGAGGAGCCAGGCAGAACAGGTAAGCACCTTTAATCAGCTAATGCATTGGCGAGAAGCAAACGCTGCATTCGAAATCAAGTGGTTTCATTAGCTCAGCTCGCCAGACTGGCTCCCCTCCTCCCCTGCTGGCTCCCCCTCCCCTCCCGACACTGTCTTGCTTATCCAGAAGAAAACTCATTTTAATCGTTATTTGTACGGCTATCGCATTGGAGTGCATATCTGGAATATTAAAGCAGGCATAATGGAATATATATATTTCCCGCCTTAAATCAGATCGAGTCTGTAGTGAAAGAGCCTGATAAATCCCACAGAGAGTGACAAGGCAGGAGAAGGGGCGGACAAATTTAATTACTTCTTATCATTTCTGATGGATGCAGGTGGGGGAAAGAGGAGGAAGAAGGATTTCTAGAAGTTGGCTCAGAGTCTTCTCTGCACTGCTGCCTTAGGATGCCTTGAGGGAAGGAGCAGAGAGAGAAAAGTTGGGTGCCACCCATAAATGTGGGCCTCATCCGCAGAAGGAAGGTGGTAGAATGAACCAAATGGAGAGGCTGTGCAGTGTAGTGGTTAGAGCAATGGACTGTATTGCTGATTTAACCTGCTTTATCCTTTATGTTATTTATTGTCTGCCTTTCTCACTAAGGTGGAATATACATATACATGGTGAGAGTTTACTCATTACATGAACTTCATTGTCACTGGGTTATTTCCATCAGTTATTTTAACTGTGTATTTTATTTTATTTATTTATTTATTTACCTTCAATTTCTATTCTGCCCTCCCCGAACTGGCAGACTCAGGGCGGATTACATTCTATAAAACAGCACATTAATAACAACAATTTAAAATTTTAAAATTAAACAACAATATAAAAACAGTCCAACAGAAGTCTTTAAAAGTACAAAGGAGTAATCAGTTTATCCATTTCAGTCCACCACCAATCCACCATATTAAGATTCCTTGCGTAGTTGGTTAAAAGAAAAGTTGGTGGTGGATGCGTCTAGCAGGGAGGGCGTTCACCTCTATTTGGCCAGTAGGGGCCCAGCTCAGCCTCCACCATACGCCTGGTGGAACAGCTCTGTCTTACAGGCCTGGCGGAAGGATAACAAATCCTGCCGGGCCCTGGTCTCATTGGACAGAGTGTTCCACCAGGTTGGAGCCAGGACTGAAAAGGCCCTGGCCCTGTTAGTGTTACTTTCATCTTGCATGGTTTATTGCTTTATTTGTTTTCTATAGACCACTTTGAGCAGATTTTGGACACATGGGATAGAGAATTTCTAAACAAATATGAACAGAATTCTCAGGAAGTTATCCCATTCAGGTGCAGGCCCAACAAGATTGCTACATCACATACCAGGCTCAGTTTGGTAGGATCTCCCATAGCAGAAGGAGAAAAGACTTTGGCTTCTGACTCCAGAGATCTGCTGCTAGCCCTAGTAGATGGATGACATAAAGTCCAGCAGGGCAATGTTGTGAGACTCAGGGCCAAGCTACAAGTGACGAATGACACTTGAACAGCAAGTGGATTGAGTGGAGGGCAAGTGAACAGGGAGAAATACACTTGCTGTTCAAGTGTCATTCGTCACTTGTAGCTTGGCCCTCAGTTTAAGGTAGCTTTCTACTACAATTCTTTGCTTGGTTGTATATCCCCTGCTCTTTTCACAGCTATTTGAGAACTGGTTGAAGAGGCTGATCATGCACGACAACTAGATTTGTACTTGCTGTAGCTCATGGGTCTACATTTGTATAGCGTTCCCCTTACCAGTCCGTTTGATCTGACCAGATGGTATGTTTTATCAGGCCTGAGGATACCCTTTACTCATAGTAGGGAAATGAACGATAAAGAGAGAGCGAGCTTCCAAATCTCTCCATTCCAAGCTGCAGGAAACATCCCGAGGTTGCAACGTGAAAGATGCAAACTGTTCTGGGCGCACTGTTACCAGAGATCGGATGAAAAGGAAGGAAAGAAATAGCCTGCCGTCTGTTTTCTGCCGAAATGCGTTCTGATCTGTCATAATCAAGATGGTTTTGAGACTGAAAATGTGTCCGTATCTATCCTTAGGTATTATGAAGTATATATTGATCAAGAAAACTGGGCTCTGGTTGCCTCCTGTAGGGCTATAAAAGCCTATCATCCATTAGGAACTATCAAGCTGGCTCATACACGGTCTTGCAGAAATACGATCACGTTCTTTGTGCGGCGTTTTTCTTCTTATCTCTTGTGAATGGTTCGGCATCAGGGGGGCAAAATCCTCCTTCAAGGAGCCATTAAGAGAAGCATTAGGAGGGGCTGTGGGTCACTGGCAGAACAACGACTATGCGTGCCAGAAGTCCCAGCTTAAATACTTGGCAATTCTGGTGAAAAAGAATTACATGCAGCAGGAAAGATCCTGGAGAACAGCTGCCCGTCAAAGCAGACAATGCTGAATTAAATGTACCAAAGCTCAGTGAGGGAACATCCGCTTTGCAAGCAGAAGGTCTCAAGTTGAGACCCTAATAACACCAGCTAAAGGATCTTGGGGAAAAGGTGTTGGGAAATACCATTTGAATAAGGTCTGAGAGAGCAGCTGCCTGTCAGAGCAGACAATACTGAATTCAATGTACCAAAGTTCAGTGAGGGAACATCCGCTTTGCAAGCAGAAGGTCTCAAGCTGAGAGACCCTAATAACACCAGCTAAAGGATCTTGGGGAAAAAGGTGTTGGGAAAGACCTTTCCCCCCTGACCGAGGTCCTTAAGAGCAACTGCCAGTCTGAGTAGACAATTCTCAGCTCAATGAATCACCGCTCAATGCTAGAGCACAGGCTTTGCATGTAGAAGGACCAAGGTTCAACCTCCAGGGAAAAACAGATCTCAAAGTATAGGGTCAGGAAAGATCCTTCTCCGCTGTTAGAGAGCAGCTGCCAGACAGAGCAGACAATACCGAGTGAGATCGACCCATCATCTGACTCAGTATAAGGCAGTTTCATATGGTTGATATGTGTAGACAATAGAACCTAAGCTCCAAATCCTGCAGCAAAAATTTTTGTACTGAAATCATTGACAAAAGTAGAAAGGAAGTCTAAAGAAAACGAGAAGGTGAACATTTGCTCATTCAGGAGTGGAACCGTCCTACCTGATAGCTAAAATTAACGCAAGATTTTTTAAAACCACACTGTAATTTGCAGAAGTCTAGTCTGCCCACAGTCCAGTAATCTAATCAGAGAAGCACTGTGCAATTGCTTAGGCAACACACAGCGGCCTGCCGGTTGCTGCACTACAATTCCCAAGCAGTGCTGGAAGAATATCCACGTGGCCAAGACGTTACGCGAGCCGATTTAGAAATCTAAGGGGGAAATGGGATGGGGGTGGAGGGGGGAGAAGTGTCATTCACACAGGATGCTCATAACTAGCAGCTCTCATCTGAATCAAGAAGAGGGGTATTCTACTGCCAACAACTACACAATCTTCCTAGTTCTCAGGGAGCATCCCTGTTGTGTAGTAGAGAAATGACTTATCCAAGCAGATGGCCATTAGTTCCTCATAGTTCTAAGGGATTTGTTCCCTATGAAAGCAGATACTTCTAGTTTCCAATTCTCTGGATTTTCTAGCACTCTCTTTAGCCCAACCCTTCCACAATGCACAACCCTGATGATTGCCAATGTCTATGTTACTATTCTTACGTGTTGTGTTGTTTTATATCATGCAGTCTATTGCACAGGTGCATAATGGAGTGGCCCAGGAATGTGCTTGTATAAAATGAGAGAATTGCAGGATTTGTGTCCAGTGGCACTGAGAGTCAAAGCTTCCTTCTTATGCCTTCAGAGTCCCTTCTTTGACTCTCCAAAGCTTATGCCCTGAAAATCTTATTGGCCTCTAAGGTGCTACTAGATTCAAATCTTGCGGTTGTGCTGCAGACCAACACAGCTACTCACCTGAAACTTCTTTGCATTATTTTTAATTTGTGTAATCCTACCATTATCACACTGTTGGTTAGCTATCTCACACCATCACGCTGTTTGCAGTGTTTTATAACATGTAATCTACTTGAGACTCAGCAAGAAAGGGAGGCTGCAAATAAATAAACAAAATGTTCAGCCTTTTCGACTTTGTATGTGCGTCTGAATGGCAGAGGCTGTCCGTATGTATGTGTGTGCGCATGTGTATCTCTCAGGGGTATGATCGCAATTGGCAAGAGACAGTGATGGATCACATCTACTGGAGGCTTCAACAAGGCAAAATCTTTGTGAAATATCAAGCACTTCTGGTTCTGACACCAGCCGACATGAATTGGAAAATCATCTATAAGCACTTGGGAAGGTCGGGCGCTGGAATGAAACTCAAAACGGTCAGGTTGCCAACAAATTGGAAATTGACCGGATGTTAAGACACTTCATTTGCTGCAGATCTCTCAGTTCAGCCGAGCTCATAGTCCCCCCACATACTTAAATGAGACAATTTCTAATAATAACACAGCCATTGCTTTGATGGATATTTTGGGTTTTTTTCTCAGACCAGGACTTGCTCAGATTGCGTTGCGGTTGACCTGCAAAGCAGACAGCAGTTCGACGGCATCTGAAAATTGTAGAGTGCGTACATGGAGACCATCTGTAGTGTCAGTGGAGGCTGCCTGGCATTTGGCAAGGGTACCGATAGCAGAGGACACAGGCACGTGAACAACTGGATATCTCCCTGGAGTCTTTTGCTGGTGTACCGGGGAGAGGAGATTTACTTTGATGTTCTCAGCTGAGAATTCATTTGCCTGCCTTTAATGAATAATCACTGGTTCCAGGGACAGGAACGCTCAGTATTAGAACACCTGCTTTGCATGCAGAAGGTCTCGGCTTCAGTCCCTGATTTAAAAGGACCAGGCAGTAAGGTGATATGAAAGACCTCTGCCTGAGACCTTGGAGAACCAATGCCCATCAGCGTAGATCTTGATAGGCCAAGGGGCTGATTCAGTGTAAGGCAGCTTCATGTATATACATGGGTCTTAGGGTAGAACATCTGCTTTGCATGAAGAGGTCCCTGGCTCAGTGTCCAGTTAAAAGGATCGAGCAGTAGGTGATGTGAAAGAATTCTACCAGTCTGAGTAGACTTTGATAGACTAAAGGTTGGTCTCAGCAGAAAGCAGCTGCACGAGTATGTTCCGATCTGCCCATTTCTGTTTCTCTTTCTTTTTGCACATCGTGAGATTTTTCGATGGCTGTTGTGGGTTTTCCGGGCTGTATTGCCGTGGTCTTGGCATTGTAGTTCCTGACGTTTCGCCAGCAGCTGTGGCTGGCATCTTCAGAGGTGTAGCACCAAAAGACAGAGATCTCTCAGTGTCAGATTTTTCGTTTTACTCGTTTTTCTCTCCTATGGTCCCTGATTCGTGTGTTTCGTTTTTACCACATTGACACCACCGATGCAAAAACAGGCCTTGATTTTAATGGTCACAATTCTATAAAGATTCATTAGTATGGTTGGCGGTGGGGAAGAGATAACTACGGTTTAGTCTGTGCTCCCAAGTGGGGAGAACTTACACCAGAAAATATATTTTTTTAAAAAGTGGAAACAGTGCATTCGTGAAATCTGGCAGCATCCCAGTCCAAGACAAAACTTTACAGACTTCTGGAGTTGGAAGTTAGTTTCAGGTGGGTAGCTGTGTCGGTTTGCAGTTGAAAAGCAAGATTTGGGTCCAGTAGCACCTTAAAAACCAACTAGATTTTCAAGGTATGAGCTTTTGTCAGATACTGATGAAAGTTGCTTTGACTTTTGAAAGCTCATGATCTGGAAATCCAGTTGGTCTTTAAGGTGCTCCTGGACCCAGATCTTGCTCTAGACTTAGACCATCAAATACAACTTTTACTGCTAAGAAGTTTCTCCCAAAGTCCAATGGAAATCAACCCTTTTTAAACTTTAGATCTAGTCTTGCCTCCAGAGCAACATGGGACATCCCTTCAGGTATCTGAAGATGTCTTTTCTTCGCTAGGTTAAACATACCCATTTCTTTCAACCTTTCCTCACTTGCTTTCCAGATCCCTTTAATCATCTTTGCTACCTTCCTCCGAAACCATTCCAATTTTCTTTCACTGAAATTGACCACACTTCATGGATGCAAACTGGAGTGATAGCCGGGGGCAGTACTAAGAAATGCGGCATTGGACTTCACTGACTGTTACCGTCCATTCACAAAAAATGTAATTAGTGCCTGTTTTGCTATAGCTAATGTTTAAATGTGGGTAATTACACAAAAATGCAATGCAACCTTGTTTTGCTGAATGGCAGTTTCAGCAGTAGAGTGGCAATGGAAATAGAAATCCAGACTGATTTTCTGCCTTTGCAAATCTGTTAATTAGAATTTATGCAAATGGCCGAGAATCCCATGAAGCCCTGCACAGAAAGCCTGGAGCGCCACTTTTAACATCTCAAATCATGACTTTTCCCCCCATCAGCATAACCAGCAGCCCTCCGTGAAATCTCCATTTCACATATGCAAAACCTGCAAACTGATTTTTGAGAACTTTCTCGCTTTTCAGCTTGCATTCGTGAATTTAAAGATGCATTTCTTCAGCTCCTGTGTGGGGATAATCAGAAGTTTGGTTCATGGAAATGGTGTTTTGATAGGGCAAGATGGAGTTAGGTGTTGACAGAAGGTACATGTGAATGTTTCCCCCCAACTTAATACATCCAAACATTGAATTATGGAGTGTTTTGGGAATAAGGCCCAGAATCTGAAATTGGGGCACAGCCCAGTAGGGTGGGCTACGCTTCATTACTCCACCACTCTAACTTGATCTGGGAAGAAAAGAATTCAGAAGGCATTCCAAGTTGTGCATAGGTGTGCATACACGCACATACACACGTGTTAGCACTGCCCTTCCACCCTGTACATTGGACAAACTGGCCAGTCCCTTCAACAAAGGATTAATGGACATAAGTCTGACATCAGAAGCCACAACATTCAAAATCCAGTGGGAAAACATTTTAACCTTCCAGGACATTCGGTTGCTGACCTAAAAGTGGCAGTTATCCCGCAGAGGAATTTCAAAGAGAGATTAGAGACACTGCTGAATTGCAACTGATAACGAAGCTCAAGATAATGCATCCACCTGGACTGAATCAAGACCAGGGCTTCCTGTCTCATCACCAATGCTGATTTCTTCACACCCACTACTTCTCTGTATACCCCACCCTATCCAATCAGACCTGCTATTGTCATTTGGCATCTGTAACCACTCCACTCTCCAAGATATAAGGACAGATGGGCTCACATTCTAGCTGTATCCGAAGAAGTGAGCTGTGACTCATGAAAGCTCATACCCTACCAAAAATTGTGTTAGCCTTAAAGGTGCTACTGGACTCTTGCTCTTTTTTACTGGTACAGCTATATGGAACAAATGTTTGGAAAATTAGAAAAAGGAGTCACATGGCACCTTAAAAACTAGCAAACTTTATTTCATCATGAGTTTTATTAGTCAGAGCCTCACTTCTGCAGACACATGAAGCATGCAGCCATTGGATCTGATTTTATGTACAGCATGGGGAAGGGATTACAAAGAGAGGCCAGTATAAACAAGATCCAGTTGAAGGAGTAATCCATGCATATAGAGTAGGTGTGTGAGACACTTCTAACTAACAATAGCAAAGTAGACTTAACTAGTGTAATGCATAATGAAACACCATGTGTGTGTGTTATGTGCCATCAAGTCACCTCTGATCTATGGCAACCCTATGAATGAAAGACCTCCAAAAAGTCCTATCATTAACAGACTTGCTCAGATCCTGCAAACTGGAGGACGTGGCTTCTTTTCTTGAGTCAAGCCATCTCGTTTTTGGGTCTTCCTCTTTTCTTATTGCCTTCCACTTTTCCTAGCATTATTGACCTTTCCAGAGAATCTTGTCTTCTCATGATGTCAGATTAGCATCTGTAAGAGTGGGATACACGAGGCAAGATGTTCGTGCTCACGAAAGCATAGGGAGCAAAGCTTCTTCCATTCAAGGCACCCTCTGTTTCCCCTTAAAGATTAGGATCAGAGGAAGGCCATGACTAGATGGTGAGAGAGGGGCAAAGATGATCCATCCAAGCAGCTTGCTAGCTCGCTGCATGGGGCATCTTTTGATCCTTTATTAGCCCATGACTTTTGCCTACTTTAAAACTGTTTCCAAATATTACGTTTTTGCCCTCTCCCCCCACATCCCTCCCCCCCAGCCCTGGATCCCCGTCTCATTTTGTTGCTGATCACTTGCAAGCCTCCCGCAGCATCTAGCCTTCCCACCAACGCTCTCGCTCTCCCCCATTCCTGTACTCTTTCCTCCATTGAGCTGTATTTGGTCCCCTCGGCCACTGGCGCTGCGTTTATTTATGTCTTGGAATTAATCAGTTTTGTGGCCTGGGTGGCATTTTTAGTGCAGTGTATATAAAGGATGCCATCAGCGTAAGCCTCCAATTATTTCTCTATAAATAAGGGCATCAGTGCTTCCAAGCACCCTTGGGTGGCTGGCCATATTTTCTAATCCTTCCCTTTACTCCGTTCCAGTCTGAATGTGGGCCAAGGCTTTTTAGATGTATCTGCACCTGTCAAAAATCAGGTACTAAAATAATTTATCCTTCCAGACAGAACACACCGACCAACCTTTTCAATTCTCTTCTTTTGCCCACATCTTTTATTAACTTCTTCCATGTAGATTTTGAGCGTAGCCCATCCTCAGTAGATAGGATAGTTTACTATATACAATATGGCAGGGGTCATTTCATAGAAAAAGAGCTGGAGGAACTCATTAGCATAACTCATTAGCATAACTCATTAGCATATGCCACACCCCTTGCCATCACTGGACGTGTGTCATTAGCATAACTGATTTGCATATGCCACGCCCCTGACATCACCTATCCTGGCTGTTTTGGACCCAATCCTGGCCATTCAGGGACGAAATTGGGCCCAAAATGGCAAAAAGGAGCTGAAGATGGCCGAAAAGGGGCCCAAAATGGTCAGAATTGGGCCACTCCTGAGTGGGAGAGTGATCTACCACCTGTCAGAGGCCTGATCCAGGCCGTTTTGGCCCCAATCCATGCTGAAACGGGCCCAAAATGGCCGAGAGTCAGGTGGGCGGGGCCACCTGACATGTGACCTCTTTGGGGAACTGCTGGAACTGCATTCCTGCATGTTCCCCCTCAAAATGATCCCTGCAATGTGGCTTAAAACAGTCAAATTGAATGAGAAGAAATTAAAGACTAAGTAGCAAGCTTGTGTGTGGATTTCAAATGAGGCAGGAGCCCTAAAAGTCAGTGGGCAGTTTCAGAACTAGAAGCAAGTTTGAAGTAAGTTGAAAAGGAGGAAAGGAAAAACAAATAGGTGAGACAGTGCCTATTCTAAACTACTCTCCCTGTTGAGGCTGGAAAAGAACTGTGGAGATGGGTGACTCCCACCAAGGAAGGAGAAAGGAAGTTTAAAGTCTTTGTTTCTGCCTCACTGAATGGAGGGTGGAAATCACCCACCAAGATGTCCGCTGCTTCAGAGGGAAAAGAGGAAATGGGAAATAACAAAGTCACAAAATGGCTGCCATGGGCTACTGGGAACAATCACAAGCCAAGCATCCTCTTGTGATGGAGGCAGTTACTCCTATTGGGAATATTTATTTATTTGGTTTAGTTTAGTAACTTAGCAGAGTAACATGGCAGAGTTATTTAGTCAGAAGCGTTTAAACCCTTAAAAACGTGCTAATCAATTAATTAATCTTCAGACAACATCATAGAAAGCTAGAACTTACAGTTTGTTGTAGCAGATTTCTTCCATAGCAATATCTTCTGGTAATAAGAAGGGAAAGATCCTAATCTAAAGAGTTACGTTCCCTATTCTAATGCCACGGCCTGAAAATATAGGCAGCAAGGCTGGAGGTGTGTCTGTGGATAAAGGGAGCTCCATAGAGGAGCATGGAGGATTTACATCCTTCTTCTTGGGAAGACCATGTGGAGACAGAGATTTCCCAAGAGGCACAGAGGCAAGAGAGGAGGAGTCAGGAGGCGTTCCCACCTTAGACAAGAGAGTGGCAGATTGCTAGACTTATACATTACATTCAAAGAGACATGCAGCGCCCCCCAGTGTCCAAAGGCAGGCTGAGAGCCAAGCTACAAGTGACTTTTTCACATGGAGAAAATTTGATCGTTGTCTCAAGTTTTCCTGGGAACTGAAGTCCGAGTGTCCTTCCCCTCTCCGTTAGAATCACTGCCTGAAGAGCCAGAGAAAGCCGGCGGCAGCAGCAGCAGCAGCAGCTTTTGCAAATCATTCCTCCGGTCACAAGCCTGCTCTCAATGATCTTTGGGGGTGGGCAGCTGCAACTTTCTCCCTGGGCATCTTGCTCCCGGGAAGCTGCTCTGGAGAAAGCCGACATGTTAATGAAGCAGAGCAGGACGCCCAGGGAGAAAGTTGCCTGTTCCAGCAGCTCCATCATAGTACTTCCTGCAGACACAACGGTGATGTGCTCTTGGTTTCTTCTGAAGCACCTCCTGCTCCAGAGAGGTACAGGAAAGACAGAACTGACAATCTGCTTTGGGGAAGAAGCAAATGGACCCCTGGAAACCCACAAGCACCACAGGATGCTTGTCGATGAGGGAAAAATTAGCAAGTGAGGCTCTTGTTCACTGTGTAAACAGGAAATGTTTACTTTCTGAATCAGGGACACTAAGAACTTTGGTGCGAACTCTCCTGGATGGAACTCTTTGCTATCACATGGGCCGAGCGCGATCTCTGTATTGCCTGTGTGTTGCTGTTTAGCGTCTGAAAGTCTCTCTTTGCAAGACATCTCACACAAGTTGGACCAAGTGAAAGATCTTACATTTGTTCTCCCATTGTAGATACGCATGCATCGCTAGGGAGACAGAGTACACTTGAATATAAGACCGCACAGAAAGTAAATCACTTGAGTGTCCCCTGCAAGAGGACACTCTTGTGTAGAGAGACCGTGACTCAGGTACCATGTTGAGCAACTTTGCAGCTAGATAGTAGCCACCTGTGCTACAGGGTCAGGGTCCGGCTGTGCTCTGATTTCTTTTCCATCTGCATGGCAGCTTGTGGGCATTTTTGCCCCTGCGCAGTTAGCTCACACAAGGTCCCGGCCAAGTTAAAGCATCGATTTGAAGCACCTATTGCTCACTATTTGCTCCCTCTTTGGACCTGTACAGGCAAAATGCATCGTTAAAACGACCTACAGGGGATACACTGCCAACTTTTCCCACCTACATTGTCAGCAATGCCTGTCGCGATCATGAGAACTGATTGCAAGGTTCACAAGATATGATCCATGTTCTATGAAGGCAAATTACCGAGAGACATCAAAGGAGTACATCTATGACAGCGCTTATAGAGCACCAACTTTGATATGAGCCTATCAGTGTAGGTCTTCTGTAGAGGACCTATTCAGTATCCTGCACTTATTGAAGGCTACTCAGGTAGGTATGCACAACAGGTCCTTCTTGGTGGCAGCCCCAAGACTTCAATCTAGAACCCTCTCCCTAGGGATGTTTTCTTAAAAATAAAACCACCCGGTTCTGTCAAGCATTTGGACTCAGCCGATAATAGTGATCCCTCAATTTCTGGTTTTTTCCTGTTCAGGATATTGGATTTCTGACTGATTACTGGAGAGCTCTATTTTCATTGCTGCCTGGCTTGTCTATTTGTGTTTTTTTCCGGTTTCAGGTTGGATTATATGAGTGTCACGTTGTCATTTGATAGGGTCCTATTGCGAGCCTCTGCAGCAGTCTTAATTTATGATCTGCTTTTATGATTGTTTTATGAACTGCTGGTTTCCAACTCCTACATTTGGATGGTTTTACTGCTTAGAGATGAGCGTAATGAATTGTTATTATATTGTTTCATTTTTGCGTTGCTCTGAATCCGTATCTTTCATTGTTTCGTGGGCTCTCTTGTTAGCCATCCTGCACAGATATCCGGAGAGATGGGGTACACTCATGATCTAAATAAACAGAAAGGTGGGATAAACATCATGAGAATGAATGGATAAACTGAACCTTTCTCCTTATGACACTAATTTTCAGTGTTAAGGGATATTTCTATCCACGCAAATATTCAGACATCTTTATACAGCCAAGTCAGAGCTTTATCCACAATGAGGAGAAATATTTATTTCTTAAAGACATTTATATCTCACCTTTCTCCCTAAGACCCAAAGTGGATTACAGCAGCCCGTCCTCCATTTTATCCTCACAACAACAACCCTGTGAGGTACATTAGTGTAGTGGTTAAGAGCACGGGACTCTAATCTGGAGAGCCGGGTTTGATTCCCCGCTCCTCCACTTGAAGCCAGCTGGGTGACCTTGGGCGAGTCACAGTTCTCTTGAGCTCTCTTAGCCCCACCCACCTCACAGGGTGATTGTTGTGGGGTAATAATAACACTTTGTAAACCGCTCTGAGTGGGCATTAAGTTGTCCTGAAGGGCGGTATATAAATCGAATGTTATTATGTTATTATTATTACATTAGACTGAGAGTGTAACTAGCCCAAGATCACTCAGTAAGCTTCCTTGGCAGAGTGGAGAATCAAACCCGGGCCTCCCAGACCCTAGCCTGTTTTCACACATCTGTAAATAGCACAAAACTCACAAAATGAGGGTGTCTTCATGGCACGATTTCTGACGTTATCGCAGCACGAAAACGGAATTGTGGCGCGATGATGTCAGGGCCTAGCTACAAGTGACGCCTGACACAGGTTGGACACTTGTCAGCTTCCCTCAAGTTTTGATGGGAAATGTAGGCATCCTGGTCTTGCAGCTTGGCTCTCCGACTGCTGTCCAATGGACTTTTCAACTGTCACTTGTCCAACATTCCGCCAAGCTGCCTACATTTCCCGCCAAAACTTGAGGGAAGCTGACAAGTGTCCAACTAGTGTCAGGCGTCACTTGTAGTTTGGCCCTCAGAAATCACGCTATGACGACGCCCTCATTCCATGAGTTTTGCGCTATTTACAGATGAGTGAAAATGGCCCTCGCCCAACACTCTGACCATTATACCACGCTAGCTTGTCTGCCAGCCACAGCCTGGATTTCTACAGTGGCCCTCTTTGCTTGCCAAAAAAATAGAATTAGCAAGAACCAGCTGTATCGGCTGCCCTATTTTTTTGCAAGCTTCCTAACTATATACTGATCCTCACCTGAGTTTAGTCGGTACATAGAAGTGGTTTCCATAGAGATGCGACAGAGAGGTGAAGGCTTTGGCCTCTGGAGGCTCCTCCGAGGCCTACTCCTGCATATGCTGTATGGAAAGTTATTTTCTGACCTGATTCTCTTTTGCCACCATTCCTACATCGCCTTCCCTGCCGTTGCCATAGAAACCCCCTCCGCAGCTGTCCCTCATCCTCCCATAACTTAGAGTGACACCAGCAGGTCCCCTCAGGGAAGAGCATACGGACTCAATTTGGGTCTCCCCCGCCCCCTTTTTGTGGGCATAACTGGGCCACCTCTTTCCTCATCTTTTCAAAAGCGCTGAATAAAACATTATTAGGAAGAGACAGGAGGGAGGAAATAAATTAGCAAGTTGTTCTCTCATCGGCTTCAGAGGTCCTTTGTATTGAAATTCTCAGCTGCCATTACCTCTTGCTGACGCAAGAGGTTCACCGTGTCGGGGACTGGCTCCTCTTTGGTTATGAGGAGGCCATGATAATAAGAAAAGACAATGAAATTAGAACACATAATGGGATGGAGAAAGAAAAGGCAAGGAACCCTTGGTGGAATATCACCTGAATTTGCCTTTTTTCCTTCCTTCCCCTGGATTCATACTCTTCTAACTCGACACTGAAAGAAGAGTCTTGCTCAGCGTTAAAGGCTGTGGTTTTCTTTAGGTGTTACTGTCCCTACTTTGTATCTTGAGAATATTATGGGGGGAATGTCTAAATGGTTGTTTTCTTCTGAATGGAATCAGGTAAAATCACTTCTTTCCCCTCTTCTGCTTGCAGGGTGGGTCAGGGGAAGAAGAAAAAAGAGTTTATTTTACCTTATTCCTTATTACTGCTATTGCTCCCTTCCCTGGGTTATGTTTTCCTTGTGAGGCTTTCCAAAAAGGAATTTTGGAACAAGCCACACGCTGCTTGGGGAAGGGGATGGTGGGGAAAAATCCACCCTGCCAACAGCTTCTATGACCTCTTCTGCTGGATCCAACCCCAGTAAAAAGTTTTGACTCAGGGCCAAGCTACAAGTGACGAATGACACTTGAATGTCAAGTGGGTTGAGTGGAGGGCAAGTGAACAGGGAGAAATACACTTGCCTTTCAAGTGTCATTCGTCACTTGTAGCTTGGCCCTCTCTCCTAGCTAAAACTGACTCTTTATGTCCACCCATCTAGATTGCAACAGCCATGTTCCACTTCTTAATGCAATGAAGGTCTGGAAAAATAACAGAGTGATGTGTATGTTCAATATCTTGGCCACAGTCTGCTGCGCATGTGTGTGTATGTGCCATCAAGTCACAATTGACTTATGGCAACCCCAGGAAGGGGGCTTTCAAGGGGAGAAGCAGAGGTGGTTTGCCATTGCCTTTCTCTGCAGCGTCTTCCTTGGTGGTCACCCATCCAAGTACTGACCATGCTTAGCTTCCAATATCTGATGATACCTTCCCTCCCACTACTGCACATATAAGCCCATTAAGTACAATAGACTCAAGCACACTGGTTGTATAGTGGTTAGAGTGTTGGACTAGGATCAAGAGAAGCTAGCCAGTGGCACCTTAAAGACCAATGAGATTTCCAGGGTATGAGCTTCCATGAGTTAAAGCTCCCTTTGTCAGATTGGAGGGAGCTTTGACTCTCAAAAGCCAGTTTGGTGTAGTGGTTAAGAGCGGCAGGACTCTAATCTGGAGAACCGGGTTTGATTCCCCACTCCTCCGCCTGAAACCAGCTGGGTGACCTTGGGTCAGTCAAAGCTTCCCGGAGCTCTCTCAGCTTCACCCACCTCACAGGGTGTTTGTTAAGGGTGATAATAATAACACACTTTGTAAACCACTCTGAGTGAGCATTAAATTGTCCTGAAGGACGGTAGATGAATTGAATGTTGTTGTTATTGTTGTTGCCATCATCATCATCATCATCACCATCATCATAATCATCATCAGGGCTTTTTTTCAACTGGAATGCAGGGGAATGGAGTTCCGGAACCTCTTGAAAATGGTCACATGGCTGGTGGCCCCGCCCCCTGATCTCCAGACAGAGGAGAGTTGAGATGGCCCTCCGTGCCACTCAGTGGCGTGGAGAGCCATCTAAATTCCCCTCTGTCTGGAGATCTGGGGGCGGGGCCACCAGCCATGTGACCATTTTCTCCGAGGGCAACCCACTGAGTTCCACCACCTCTTTTCCCAGAAAAAAAGCCCTGATCATCATCATCATCATCATCATCATCATCATCATCATCATCATCATCATCATCATCATGCCCTGGAAATCTTGTTGGTCTTTAAAGTGCTAATGAGCCTGAATCTTGCTCTTCTACTGCTGACCAGCACCTGAAATTAAGAAAACTACATGTATACTGATTGTGACAGGCAGTATAGTGTAGGGGTTAGTGTATCAAATGGATTAGGACAGGGGAACTCTGGGTTCAAGTCCCCACTGAGTCTCTGCCTAACATACCTAACAGGGTTGTTGTGACGAGGGGAAATCATATATACTACCATGAGTTCCTAGGAGGAAGGGGCAGGATAAAAATGGATGCAGAGGTAGATAGATGGACTACCTTATATCCCATCAGGGCCATTAATCCAGCCAACTCTGTTTTGCTAATTCTGACAAGAGAAAGTCTCATCCCCGTGTTGCAACCTGAGGTTATTTAATTAGGGATGCCGTGAATTTTGCGGGAAGCACATTTGGGAAGTCAAGATGATGTTTTTTGACAGCTGCTTGTGAGCCAAAGTTTGCCTCTCCGCTGTCCAACTTGAGCAGTATCCTAAACATCTTTGCAGCTGCGCAGGAGCTATCATCGCAGCGTTTCATTGCCTTGTGCCTTGCAGGTACTTTTGCGCCTGCACGGTAGGTGAAATCGATTCTTTCCCAGGCTCATGGATGGTATTGTCAGGGTATTTAAATCATTCTGAGCTGGGGGGAATGATAACTCCCATAATGCTGTGCAAAACAATCTGATAATAAGGAAAAACACCGGATTATTTAAAAAAAAACCCTCACACATATGGCTTATTTATAAATAGTGAGCTAACCAGTTTACTATCTTTAACCAATTGCCTGAGGTGCAGCATGAAGCAATGACAGGTTTCCCGGGGGGCAGGGAGGGGAGAACTAGGGCCCCCACTTGGCTAAGTGAGAACACACCTGTGTGAAATTGTACCGCTTTGCTGTACTGACTGAAAGTACATCAGGACAAATATCCTTGGTTGCAAACCATTTGCAATATTATTGTCCAATTTAGAACCAAAAAATAATAATAAAAGCCTGAAGCGCAATAACGAGTCAATCACAGCAAGCTTTCCTACCAATGTGCTGAGGGGTGGCTTGCGCGTTAGGAAGTTGCCTCCGTTTGCTCCTGTGTTATAAATAGAATCTATTTAACTGTATTGTCTTTGGCCCTCTTGCTGAGAATTAACACTAACAAACATGCATCTGTATATGAAGCCCAGAAGCAATATTTTCTTCTTTGTGAGCAAAAGTTTCTTATTAAGTCCTCCCAGGATGAGAATAAAGAGGGAGGGGGAAGTCTTTGTAAGGGACATTCTCTACTGCATTCAAAGAATAAAATTCAAATTAATTATAGACAGCCACACACACAAATATCTTTTAAAGTTCTGCCTGTCAGCAGCCCTGGCTGAGTGCTATCTGGAAAGTGAAAGTGTTTCATCCTCAAATAAGCGTACTTTAAAGTATGAGATGATAGGACATTTCCATCAGAGCCATCTGCAAAGAAGGATCAGGTTCTCTGAAGCCATCTGCCTTATGTCCCGATCTGAAGGCGGCTCTCGTCCAGGGCAGCAAGTTCTCGTAATCCAATTTGACAGGAGGCTACGGTGCAGCATACAACATGCCTCACTCAACTGGATGAAATGTTTCCTATCTATTATGGTCTTTGCATCTCTTTCCTGGAGACCTTCTAGAGCAGGATAGATGGTTTGGCCATTAAACACAAATCAAATTGTGCAAGCATTCTTGCATTTTTGTGAGCATTTTGCAATCACGGCTCCAAAACTGGACTCTATCAAATTTCATGGATGCGCACAAAGATGGCCGTTTCCTTCTTCCCCTTACCCAAGCCATTTTTACAGTGGATTCTTTAAATAGATGGGCTCCAAACAGGGCCTATATTACCTTCAAAATGCCCTTATAAGCCTTCCTTTGAGGCTTGACCGCAATCATATTTTTTTGCAGCCTCCCGAACTGAACTGGAAGGCCAAGAAAATTCCATCAGCTCAGTAATCCAGAAAGTTCTGAGTACATTGGTGGCTACCAGCTCAAACCCTACCCCAAATTTTGTTCGTCTTATAGGTGCTACTGGACTCTTCCTCTTTTCTGCTGTTACAGACAGATTGACATGGCTACCCATCTTGATCGCTCAAAATAGGTATCATATAAAATTGCATGCAAGCCATCAATATGAGCCTTGAAGTGCCTGACTCATGATAAAATGGTTAGTGCAAGAAGAACAAGTTAATTTTTCAAACACCTAACTGGTGTGAATATCAGCATCACTAGTTTTAAGTTACCCCGGGGATGAATAGATGGTATAGAAACAGATGTACTCCTAACGATCAGCAATTCTGGTGTTAAATAAAAGAGGGATGGAGGAAGAGTGGAGGGAATCTGCCAAGTTATCAGAATGGAGGGGAGCAAGGTGTGAAGCTGATGAGATCGCACAAATCTTGCTGCTTGTTGCATTTTCTTTGCAAGCGCAGCAAAGAATCCATAATGTTATTGCACATACAAAACAATCCATTGCCTCCCTTATCTAAATCTAAGTTGCCCATCAGGCTGTTATTCCAGATTAAGCTCTTGTTTAGGAGTAAGATTGCCCAAGGATGTACTGTTCACGTCTAAATGGCTACAACAGATTTCATGGGAAAACTCTTCCTCATACAGTAAGATTGCTAGTAGAGATGGGCACAAACCGAAATATGGACCAAAGTTCATCGTGAACCAGGCTGGTTCATGGTTCGCAAACCGGCAGTTCATCAGAGCCCATTTCTGACAAACCGCCACGAACTTTAGGGCAGTTCATTTGGTTCATTTTTTGGTTTGTCATTGCAGACAGCCTGGTGCCAATCAATCAGTTTCCTAGGCAACGGGGGTTGGGCTTTCTGCAGACCTTCTGCTGAGCCAGAAGTGACCTTCTGCTGACCTGGAAGTGGTAATTTGCTGGCCTAGAAGTGACGTTTTCACAAACCAAACAAACCGGTTCGTGAACTGGAGCAGGTTCGTGAAAGTTCGTGGTTCGTGAAATGTGATGAACCATGAACCACATGGTTCCTTTTTTTTCTGGTTTGTATCCATCTCTAATTGCTAGCACTGTCACACAGGAATCAAACAACAGAAAAAAGGAGAGTTTTGCGCCTCAAGTTTTATTCTTGTTCCAAATCATCAGACAACTAAAAAGGAGTTTGAAAACACCAGCAGAGGATTATACCATTTTGTAAGCTCTTAAGGGCTCAAGAGGGCCACTTTCCCTTTCTCCTTTGGGTGTTTCCCCTTCATTTTACTCCCAGCTGCTCTCAACATTCCATGCCATACGGAGCAAGCTTAGTCCTCATCAAGAAGTTCTCCTCCCCTTTAGATTATTTTACAGTGCTATAATCTTCTGTATGACTTGAGGAATCCCTGAGTATCTAAGAGCCTCATATCTCTAGGTGGCCCTGGTTGCAGATTTCAGTCCACACGTGGGTGCTATATATATTGATATATTAATATGTATAGATTTCCTAGTTATCCATTTAATATGAAAATCAAATTAAAAAATAAATGGAATATGAACAGACTGTCATATCCTTTAAAAAATACTAACCTGTCCCAAATTGTTCAGGGCTCAGTTTGCAGAGTACCAGTAATTATCCCTGTCTGCTTGACAACAAAATTGGACACCAAGGATGCAATCATTGTCCATAAATTTCATCATCAGAAGTGAAAGCGCATTTATGCAGGTGATGATAAATATCTCAGAAATAGCAACAGGTCTGCAGATGGTTATTCATAGACCTGTGGGGAAAAGGTGAGTGGTGCCTCTTTGTGGGTTTGTTGAGCAACTTGAGAGCGTGCGAACAAAGGGCTCAGGGAAAAGGGGTGGCTCAGCATGGCACCTGGAGGGTGGTGGCAGCTGCTATGCAAATGGGGGTGAGGCATGAGAAAGCATTTTGCTGGATCCCCCAATATCTGGAATTTGCCCTGGATGCTATAGCTACAACTTCATTATGCATGTAAGCGCCGTCAAGTTGCAAATGACTTATGGCAACCCAAGCAAGGGGCTTTGAAGGTAAGTGAGAAGCAGAGGTGGTTTGGCAGTGCCTTCCTCTGCAAAGTCCTGCTTGGTGATTGCTCATCCAAGTAAACACCCTGCTTAGCTTCCAAGATCTGATGCAATTGGGCTATACCAGAGGTGGCCAAATGGCGGCTCGTGAGCCACATGCAGCTCTTCAAGCCTTATTTGGCGGCTCCTGGAGGCTTGCAAGTTCACTCCTCCCCCAGGCTCCTTTAAGGCACAGAGCAGACCAGCCGCTCTCCTGATCTAAGCACCCAGCGTACTTCCCCTCTCTTTCCCAATGCTGGAGCAAGGAAGGGGAGGGCCAGGGCCGAGGACAGCCCACCCTCCCTTGCCATGCCAGGCGCTCCTCTGCAGGCACCGAGCTTTGCCTGCCCTGCTCTCACAGCGAGCACCCGGGAAAGGCACTTGGGGGGAAGGGGAAAGCATACTGTGCCAAAACCCCACCCCTTCTTGTGATGTCACTTTCAGGGCACTCCCCCAAACCTGCTTCTTCCTCTCAAGTCACTTCAATGCATCATATCTTGTGGCTCTCAAACATCTCAGGTTTATTCTATGTGGTTCTTACATTAAGCAAGTGTGGCCACCCCTGGGCTATACCATGTTGCCTTCATTCCCCCCACTCCATCATCATCATTGTAGTTGTTAGAAAACAATTCCACTATCAGAGACTCCCCAGTGTCTCCTCTTGCCGGCACACACTGCCCGCCCTCCTCTCTTGGGGTCCTGGCCAGACGCACATTCTGTCTCCACCTACGCATACCATCTGTCTTTGTAGTGATGGGAACTGTGTTCCTCTTTAATAACTTCACCTTGTCTCGCTGTGCAGAGAGAGAGAGAGAGAAATCTGGACTATCTTTCTCCCGCAGCAGTCGAAAGGAATAACCATCGGCTGGACAATATTGAATTTTGTTTTTTGACTCTAAAGAACCGCTGAGCTAGCACAGAACCCATCAACATGATTCTTTTACTCAGAGAGAGACTGCTAATGAAGCTGGACCGGTGCTACTTCATAAACGCACGGGGGGACTTCAATATATTGCAGTCTAATGCCCCCCTGCCCTTTCATACTTGCAATTAAACATCTTTTGCCATTGAATAAGAATCGAGAGGTAGCCATCCCAGCAACACATTAATTATCCCTTTTGTCTTATGGGGTAATTAGTTGCAGTGAGAAAGAAGTAGTGATGAGATGTTTCAGATTTTGACCTGGGGATGAAAATATCCAGCATCAGTAACAAGAAGGCAGCCAGAGAGATCAGGCTGCCCCCCCCCCCAATCTGTTTGAAGTTTCTGTCTCACTTCGGAGGAATGTCAGCTCTCACTTCTACTGCAAGATGGCCACCACAGGCAGAAAATTTAGCAGGATTTCATCGGCAGACTTTTGACTTTAACATTGTTCCTAAAATGTGCATGGGGTGAGAGGTGCATTGTAGTGCTAAGCTGAAACACTCACCACGTACTAATTTTCCTAAGTGAGAAATTACAGTGGGTGGATTGTAATGATCACGAAAAAGCTTCGGGAACAAGGAGAATCTTGCTTCTACAAAAATATTGACTCGGTTCATGCAAGCACAAAGATGTACCAAAAGAAACCCCCAAAGTGTTTCTCTCTCTCTCCCGGGATGCTTTTCAAGGGTGTTATCAGCACAGCAGATTCCGGATGCTTCTTGTCTAACTAGGCCATAGAAATTTGCTTTACAAGTGTGAGATTCCAGGGTTAGGGTTAGGGTTAGGGTTAATAAGATTTCAGATAGCTGGGTTAGGAAAGACATTGACCTGTAGGCCAAACTCGATATCTCACAGCAGTCTCTTGACATCACAGCCATGGAAGCTGAGCAGAGGAATAGCAACAGCGAGGGAACACACAAGATACAACCCCTTTTCCCTTCCAGACATCTCTGCAGTTTTTCCAGTTGCAGGTCAAAAAGGATGCAGTAGGAAAGTATTGGGAGAGGATCGATTTTTAGTGGAAAAAATAGTTGGAAGGGAAAGGATTAAGAAGATCCATTTCCATTCTGTTGTTTAAACTTGCAAGTGATTTGTATTTTAAAATATCAGGAGACTTTTATACATATCTGGAGGATGGAGTACCCCAAGCGCGAGTATTGCACTGTTAGACTTGCTGCATATTGAATATAAACCTTGTTTTTCTCAATATTCGTGCTGGCGCATCAAAGGAAGGTCAAAGTGACCGTAATTGGAATCTATCCTAATAGTGTCTCTAACCACGATGACATGAATCCATTACTCATCGTTTTGTTGATCATTTGTTGATTATTTACTGGACATTAGCTGGTCAGCGGATCTATATTCCCAATTATCTCGGACTCAGATTTTGCCATTTTTTTTCTAATGAAAAGGTAGCTGCTTTGTTGGGAAAAAAGAAGCAAATGAAGCATTCCAGGGACGAGTGACAAAGGTATAAAAAGGTTGGATTTGGATGATGTTAAATTTGGAAGAGACATCATCTCTCTCATGTTGTGTTGTCCTAAGTAGAGATGGGCATGAACCGCATTACGAGCATCAAAACCCCACGAAAATGGCGATCGCGCAATCGTGACCCGGCAGATCGTGATCGTCCACAGCCAACAATCCAGTGATCGGGAGGGGCCTGGATCAGGGCAATCGGGCTTGGATCGGGGATCCAGACACTCAGGCGCCAGCAATCTATTCCCCTGGCAACGGAGCCAGGGAAATGCCTGAGCTCTGTCTGCCCTCCTTCTGTCGCCCTGGAAACTCAAATGGAAGCCCAGCTTTCCTTGATCAGCAGGGCTTCCTTCCAACCACGGAGCTGCAAAGCAGTTACAAGCTGGGAGAAGACACCCAGGGGAGGGAGGGGGAAGGGGGTGTTCTGTAGCCATGGGCACTCCAATCTCATCCCTGCAAACCCTGATAGGCAGCTCTGATGGCCAAACACAGACCTTCTGTGTTGCTGAATGGGACCCATGCTTATAAATAGCCATGGGCTGGGAACAGCTGCATGCCCCTCTGCGTTTTCCACAATCCACGATCCATGATCTGGGTTTGGTTCAGGGACGGGAGATGGTCGTTGCTGTTCGGGAATTCGGGATCGTGGTCTGCACCGAACCACGATCTGCTGGTTCGATAATTTTTTTTGGTTCGTGCCCATGTCTAGTCCTGAGATTCGCCCCAGGTGAACGTGGTGGACTTGCGGGGCAAACATGTATTCTCCAACTTGGTGAAAAACAGGCACTGAATACTCCACAAATGAGATGCTCAGAGACCTTGTCTGCTGTCAGATATTTAAATTTCAATTTTTATGAGGTTTTAGAAAAATTAAGAGATGTGTAGCTCCTGTCTGGTCCAGGGACTTCATGGCAGAATGGGGATTTGAAGCAAGTTCTTCCAAGCTCTAGTCCAATAATGTAAGTGCTACTCCACGTTGGGTCTTAAAAACCAGTTTGATTTGCACAAGAATGCAAGAAGAGCAGGAACAGACCAGTGGTTCACTAGTCCAACATGCTTTCTCAGGGCCAAGCTACAAGTGACGAATGACACTTGAACGGCAAGTGTATTTCTCTTTGTTCACTTGCCCTTCACTCAATCCACTTGCCGTTCAAGTGTCATTCGTCACTTGTAGCTTGTGCCAACTAGTTGCCCTGGAGGGCCAACCAACAAAAAGGGCACCGAGGACTAGGCCTTCCCTTGTTGCTGTCTCCTATCCCTAAACGGACTGGGACCAGCATACCTAAGGGACCATCTGTCCCTGTATGTGCCCCAGAGAGCACTTCATTCAACCAGAAAACATCTACTGGTGGTCCCTGGCCCTAGGGAGGCTCAGCTGGCCTCAACCAGGGCCAGGGCCTTTTCAGTCCTGGCCCTGACCTGGTGGA
Organism: Eublepharis macularius; assembly: GCF_028583425.1. Taxonomy (NCBI): domain Eukaryota; kingdom Metazoa; phylum Chordata; class Lepidosauria; order Squamata; family Eublepharidae; genus Eublepharis; species Eublepharis macularius. Next base: position 35,944,690 of record NC_072807.1, on the reverse strand, counting down.
ACTCTCTGTCTGAGGACACCCATGACTGCCAAGATCTTGTCTCCTTCAGGTGGGCTGGTAAGATGGAGATGTCCCGCCAGGCATATGGTCCTGGCCCCAACCTGGTGGAACTCTCTGTCTGAGGATACTCGGGCTCGCCAGGATCTGTCCTAGACAGATTAGTGCCCCACTCAGAACAGTGAACAAAGTCAGTGTTATTGTTATCTCCATAATACAGCTACACAGCTGGGGCTGAGAGGAGGGCTGACCCAAGGCCACCTGCTGAGCTCATGGCAGGAGGTGGATTAGAACCAGTGGAGTGCTGATTCGCAGCCCGACCACTTAACCAATATGCTACAGCAGCTATATACAGCAGCTCTGTATAATAATAATTATTATACAGCAGCTCTGTATAATAATAACTGCACTTATATACCACTCTTCTAGACTGATCACTGATCAGAGCAGTAAATAAAGTCATTGTTATTTTTATTCCCACAATACAGCTGGGGAGCTGGGGCTGAGAGGAAGGGCTGACCCAAGTCCGCCTGCTGACCTCATGGCAGGAGTGGGATTCGAACCAGCAGAGTGCTGATTCATAGCCCAACCCCTTAACCACTGTGCTACAGCAGCTCTCCAGTGGTTCCTCATTTGGTCCCTATAGATGTTATATCTGAGTCAGAATCTCCAGTAGAGCATAACCTGGCACTTTGGGGAGAACTTCTGGTACCCTTCGAAAGCTGCAGCTAGGATCCATGCCTCATTGTCAGTAAGCGAACACAACCCGGGAAGTCTTCAAAGGGTGAGAAGACCTGCAGCCTTTGCAAAAGGCCTTTGTGGTGCCCTTTCAACCCAAGACGATGGCAAATTATCCGAGAAGGTGACTCAGATCCCTCCTTTCTTATTTCCGCTTCATCTACACGGAGCATAATAAATTGGCAGGTTGTCCATCTGTTCATTCGCTCATTGGATGAGTTGACAGGAAATAAAGTAATATGTCTTTTCCCTTCTTCTCGCCGTCTCCTTTGCTGGCTGCCACCTGCCAACTCACATTTGAGTGAGTGAAATCTCTGACGGATAACTGATGCCTTCGGGGAACAGAGTACAGCTGTCGCGTTGCTACTGAGCAGTGGGCGTAGATTAGGAAGACATACTCCCCCTGGCCTGTGAGTGAGGGGTTTTTTTTTTTGGTTTTATCCCCCCTCCTCCTTTCTACTAAAAAGGAATGGAATAAAATAAGGTTTATCTTCAATACAAAATTGGTTAGTTGTTGCTGCAAAGATAAGATGGGAGGAGAAAACAGAAGGCATGTTTCTGAGCAAATGAAAAAGGCGGGCTTGTAAGATTTTGGGGTTCAGTGAACTAAACTGTTACTGTTAGTAATGAATTAAGCTAGAGACCCTCTGTCCTGACCTGGATAGCCCAGGTGAGCCTGGTCTCATCTGATCTCAGAAGCTAAGCAGGGTCGGCCTTAACTAGTAATTGGATGGGAGACCTCCAAGGAAGACCAAGGCAATGGATGGGATGACCTCTGTTAGTCTCTTGCCATGAAAACCCCACCAGGGGTCGCCATAAGTCAGCTCTGACTTGGGGGCACTGTCTACCACTAGGGACTGCCAACCTTTTTGATCCTGTGAGCACCTTTGGATTTTGAAAGGGGGTGGTGGGTTTTGCAGGAGGTTAGAACCAAATACATGCTTACACATAGAGTACAGAAAAGAGGAGGAAGAAGAACACACACAAAGACAGAAATAATAATAGACACCCAAAGGACCAATAAAGGAAGAGGTGGAAGGGCCCCTTTGTAGTATGAAGGCAGCCAATCACAAGAATGTTTTCATCTTGGCCCTGTCCAATTCCCTGAAATGCATGGCTGGCACTAGGGGAGGTGCCCATGAGCACCAGGTTGGGGAATGTGGAACTAAGCAATGCTGAGCATATTTGCATGGCAAACTCACATGCACACATATGGCAGTCTTCCTAAGTTCCAATCTGTGTGCATTGGATTAATTGCACAATGCAGCATGGGTAAATTGCATTATATAAAGATAGAAATGGGGATCAGTACAATAGAGAGTACTGATCCTTGATACATCAATGGTCTGACTCAGTATTGTTATGGGGTTAATGTGTTTACCTAGTGTTCTATTGTTTGTATTGACCTGGAAGGAAACCTGGCACAGAGCCAATAGCCTTATCTGATTGAAAGCCAGTGAAACTGAGATGTGTTTGTAAACTGCTATTGGTCAATAGGTTAGGTGATTTCCTCTCCCAAGGTCAAGAAGAAGAATCTCCATTACTCTTCGTCCTTTTAAGTTTGTTCTCCATACAGTAAAGATGTAGAGAATAAAGTTCTTTGTTTTGTAAGAATCCCTTGAACCTTTTTCTTTTAGAAGTAAATATTCTTAAAAGCAAACAAAGCGCTTGACTCTCTATTGATTCAAGATCCATTGTGACTCTGAATTTAAGCTATTTTTAACCCACTTTCCCCAACAAATATAAGGTGGCCTACCTCTGAATGCAGGTGTGAGGACAAAAGTGTAGAGAGTAGATTAGGAAGACAGACTCCCCCTGGCCTGTGAGTGAGGGTTTTTTTTTTTGGTTTTATCCCCCCCCTCCTTTCTACTAAAAAGAAACGGAATAAAATAAGGTTTCTCTTCAATACAAAATTGGTTCGTTGTTGCTGCATGCATCCCACCATGCATCCCACCATGGAGTTCCTTCGAGGGAGAGCATGATATACATGGATAGTGAGTTGGATCAAGACTAAGGCCGTTTTCACACTGCTTACTGGCCACGGAACATCGCACCAAACTCACGGAATGACAGCATCTTCCTGGCACGATTTCGCGCGAGAACTGCTCTCGTGCGAAATCGTGCCAGGAAGACGTTGTCATTCCGGGAGCTTGGCGCAATTTTCCGTGGCTGGTAAGCAGTGTGAAAATGGCCCATATTGGCATTTTACACTGAGTTCCCCTTCTCTCTGCAGACTGTCCCCCACGCCATTCTTCAGAGTCCCCTATCCCCCAAGGAGCAGCATTTTGTGGAGATCAGGGGGCTACAATGGGAGGCAGGGAAGCTCCATTCTTCCACTGGCAAATTTATCCTTGATCCAACCCGGCGTTTCATAAAACTTCAGCTTTTCACAAAAAGTTGGGAGCATGAAAGATGCTTCTGAACTGCTTGAAACAGGTCCAGCCACGCTGCCAACAGAGCCTGGATTTTTCATATATTCCTTTCGGAAGGTACAGACACAGCTTTATAGTTCTCAGAACATGGGAAGAGCACCTTTGTGAATGGCAATCTTTCATTGCAACACAACTAGGCAGGCGTCCTCCCTGTAATCGGCATCTGAGCTGTTTGGTTTTGAAAGAAGGGGGCTTCTAATCTCTCCAAGGCGAGCTCTTTGTCACCAGCTCTGACTTTCCTCTGGTCACCTCCTTCCTTTCACTGCCTTCCTTTGGGTCTCAGAAATGATGTGCTGAAACACACCGAACAATGTGACAGAAAGGTTTGAGTAGCCTGAGAAGAGCGCCTGCTATTCCCTGCAGATTAAAATCCCTCTCCAAAGCTAAGAGGCTAGAAGCTCACAGCTGACGAGAAAAGAAAAGGCGGGAATGGTCTGGTATCAATAAGTCTTTGTTGCTTCTGCTGCATGCTGGGAAATGGCAAAAAGGCACTGGCAGAACTGAGCTAAGATATTTGGGTACCAGCAGCAGGGCTTTCTGGGGTTTACTGGCTGTAGTCCAGGTGCAAGGAACCCTGGGACACGGAGATTCCAGCATGTCTTAATGTACCCATCACACTGAACTGGGCTCAGAAGTTTCTAATTCTGAATCAAGCCAATTCCGAGCTGATCCAAAGGAGGGTGGTCTGTTTGTATGTGCTAACAAGTCATGACCGACCTATGGTGACTCCAGCAAGGGGTTTTCAAGGCAAGTTAGAAGCAGAGGGGGTTTGCCAGTGCCTTCCTCTGCAGAGTCTTCCTTGTTGGTTGCCCGTCCAAGTACTGACCCTGCTTAGCTTCTGAGATCTCATGAGATCGGGCTATATCATGCCATCTCCTCTCCCCAGAGGAGGATTAGCCATCCTTTAAAAGGCAATTCCCGGATTCCTGAGATCCTGCCATATGACCAAAGCCCAGAGGGACCAAATGAGAAAGGAAAAAATGTAGCTTTAGGGGCAGTGGAGCATGGCCTCTGGATTCCTTGTCAACAACGTCATTTCCTTGTCCCCAGGTGCATGCAGCAATATTAGTGGCAGCCAGAGACTTCGCCCACTTGCTCTGCACCTCTAGAGGAAGCATTGCTACCAACTATGACTCCAAAGGAATGGGAGATAATAAATTAAGCCTGTTCCCAGAAGCTACACAGCTACCATCGCCGGCATTTGGAGGTGGACGAACCATAGGGGTTGCTTCTCTCCATCCAGCCCAACCTTCCTATCCAACAGCTTTTGCTGATTTGCTGATAACAGTCTCCCTTTTCCATAGCACTGCAGCTGAAAAATCTCCCCCCTCGGCCAGTCGTGAGCCAAGCAAAAGCAAACACCTGGCTAAGCCAGGGAAAAGAAATGGAATCTTCCTCTTGCTGTTTTCACCCGCCAGTTGCTGAGCTGGGCTTGGACTGTTCCGTTCTCCCAGGTGCAGGGTGAGTGATGACGCCCTCAGCCCCCTCGTTGAGATGCAAGAAGCACCCTTGCGGTCACCGCTTCTCCCTTCCAAGGGCATCCTGCAGCCGCTCTTTTTGCAGCTTTCCGTTTCCATTCCCATCCCATACTGAGCTGGGAGAATCCTTATTAGTTACCCTATTAAGGCCACCTCTAGTTTTGCATTACTAATGACGCTACCTGCAGAAAGCCAGGCCAAGGTCTCTGGCAGTTCATTAGAGGAGGGAATGTGGCATCAGAGGCATCGGAGCCACAGACGAGTCTGCCAACCGGCCAGAAGCTGCTCAGCAGAGAGGCTCCAGGGTCACCAGCTTGTTTTAAGGGGACAAGATGAAACTTAACATAATTGGGGAGATAGAGGGAAGTCAGTCACAGTTTGTTTGAGCAAAAGTTCAGCATAGAAGTAGGCACATGAAATGGGAACTTAACAGCAGCTTCACGGCTCCCGTGAAAGGAGGACAGTTTTCCTGGTTCTGACAACACGTTTCTCAAAGATTGATGCTGTTGTTCTTTGTTCACATATCAGCATTGTGTGCAGATGAAATTCCATGAAAACTCAGGGGAAAGAGGACTTGGCCCTGGGCCCTGAAATCATCCTCAGTAGAAACCCTGCTTTCATTCTTAGAAAACCATGCTTCTAGGCCTGTTGATAGGGTTGCCAGGTTCCCCTGTCTTCCTCGGTAGGAGGAGGGGTCCCTGGCACCTACCTGCTCTGGTGTCAGCAGCGTGCACAAAGTGCGCACATGCTCCCAGGCCTGTGCATTGATGTCACTTCCAGGAAGTGATGTCATTGTGCAGGTTGTGGCCACCCTGGGAGCACTCCTGTACTCTGTTGGGGGCCCCTGATTCGGCCCGAATTTGACCCGGATTGGGCCTGAATTGGCCTGGAACGGGCCGCTGTGGCACATGGTAGTACTCCCATGCACTGCAGTGGCCCGATTTTGGCCAAATCAGACCTGAATCAGCCAGATTTGGGCCTGATCCAGGCTGATTTGGGCCTGGATTGATCCTGTGAGATTGCGCCATGCCACCTGGGAGCGCCCCCGAGGCCCGTGCCTCCCCCACTGGCCAGGTAAGTGGGGGTGGGGCGGGTGGAGGGTGGGAGTGGGGGATCCCCCACCCTCAGCGGGGGACTGGCAACCTTACCAATTGACCATGAAGATCTTCTATGGGCAAAGGATTTTATTGTATTATTTATACTCATCTATTGCATTGTTTTCTAATTGTGTGCATTATTATTTTTTAAAATAGAGTCTCTGAGAGAAAGGGGGGTATAAATCAATCAAGCAAACAAATTACATCTCGTGACAGTGCATTCCACAGGAAATTATAGGTCACGGTCATATAAAGAAGTACTGCTTTTAGGCTGTCTTGAATGAATGGCGACCTGTTAGTGATTTTGGGGCCCTGGACAAAAGTCCAGGATGGGGCCCTAGAATCACTGCCGCCCCCAGTCCACCCCTGTCTGTGCCACTCCAGGTTCAAGAAAGGGGTGGCCCTTGCCCCCCCGAAAGGCAATGCTTGGGGGCAGGGGTGTGCAGTGACTGCTAAGCTTTGTAGCCTCTGCTCCTGGCTCTTCAGGCAGGGCTGTGTGAAGTCAGGGGTCCTCCCATCCCACACCCAGGCCCTGGGGCAACTACCCCGATACCCCATGGTTAAGACCACTCCCAGTTGACCCTGACTTGTAGTGCTGTAGGAGACATAAAAGAGCTCTCTCTATCCACTGTGCATCATTTACGCACATATAAACACAGGAGGCCTGCATATAATGAAATATAGAAATAAAAACATCCTCAGCTGAGGTAGAGCACACTCGTACGCACACACATTATTCTTCCTTGCCCCTCAAGCCACAGCAGGCAAGAGCGCCACCTGCTGGCACACACAAAAAGTCATTTCCTTGACTGTAATTAGCTTATTGCTAAGGACTTTTGCTTCCAGCATCCCTCTCCGCCGGTGCTCCAGTTGCCTTTTCATTTCAGCGTGATGTTTCTCGGTAATCATCTTTCCCTGTAGGCAGGATGCACTTTGCAAAGAGATCTGACACAAACAGCAGCTTCCTCCCTTGTGCGCGCACAGACACACACACACACACACTCTCGTGCGTGCACACACACACACACGTGCACACACGCTCTCTCATCCGTCTTCAGAGAGTAATTGTTGCCCAACACAATCCCACCATTTTTGTCCTTATCACCAAAAAAAAAAAAAAAATTGCACGGAAAAGCAATGCATATGAAGCCCCTCCATTCAGCGAGGAGGGGGGGGGAACTGCAGGCCTCCAAGCAAACAAATTAATGCGATTGCCGGAGACGGAGCCCTTGTCTCGCTGATGGAAATTGAACTATCACATCTGACAGGCATCAGTTTGCATAAAAGGAAGATCAGCATCAAGAGCGAGGCAGCGGCAGGGAGCGGCAGCCGCATCCAGGTGGACACACAGGTCTTTTGATCCCTTACCCTCCAGGCTGTGTGTTAGTCCCTTAGAAGCACACAGTTGGAGAGATGATGCAGAACAGCCAGCGTAGCTCCTCTGCCCTTCTTGCTCACACCATGTCACCTTCCTGGGACTTTTGCACCTCCAGAGATGGAGTGTCTACCTGCCCCAATTCACAGCACCTCTCCTCTTATTATGATTCTTTTTCAAATCTCCCTTTTGTTAGCATCACTGTGAACCTGGTGGAGTCCTTAGAGGGTCCCTGTGTGCACACGTTGGACAGCAACTTCAGTAAATTTCTACTTATTAGGGAAGTTTCTGTTTATTTAAGAGGGTGTTAATTAAGCTTCGGGACTAAAAATAACTGCTTTTAATCCAATTTGCACTTCCCTGACGGTAATAATTCAGAGACAGCCAAAGACACATGGAGACCCTTGGGCTTTCAACAGGGTTAGAGAGAGTGCTCAGCCAATTACGCAGACATCTCATTTCTCTAAGTGTGGCAGGGAGCCCTGCATAGTGAGAAAGAATGGCCCTGGCCTGCCCCATTCAGTGGTTACACAAAAAGTAGACGCATTCTTACACTGAGTCAGACAATCGCTCAGCCTAGCTAAATTTTGTCTATTTTCAACTGCAGTGGAAGGATAAGCAAATGTTTGCTGGTTTGTACTCTTACTCTTTTTGTACTCTTGGGCTTAGTAGATTTCTTTGTATTGTATACATGCATTGCATGGCTTCCACTGCCATATGCCCAACGTGTACCATTTACATTTTAAATAGACATATTATATATGATGCCGTTTTATTGATGCACAGAATACACAGCAAAAATGCATTCATTTTATGAGGAAAATGCAATGCAAGGAAACAGAAAATGGTGCGGAAAATATATTAAGTACAAAGAATCACACGTTTGGTGAACACAAGATTGGTGAAACTGAAATAGAGGATAAGGAATGAGAAATTCAACTTTTCCAGTATAGTTGTATCCTATCTTCTTCCAAGCAGCTAAAGATGGCAAACATAATTCAATCTTATCCTCAACCTCACAATACCTTGAGGTAGGTTAGGTGCACGCACACGCACGCGTGCGAGCACACACACACACACAGAGCACACTCTAGAAGTCACCCAACCTTCGAGGCAGATTGGTATTGTGAACCTGGTTTCTCCAGAACACAGTCCAATGCTCTAACCAGTATACAACATGTGATCTTGAAATTCAAACCTGAACAAAAATGAACACCAGCTCATTAACATATCTATGTCACTCTGCAAATAAGATTAGCTCACTTGGAACCCCAGAATTCTGGGAAGCATTTCAGAAGCAGTGCTATATCCAAGGCCTCAGCCCAGCATACTCACAGGGAACCAGTCTCTTCCGACAGTACCTTCTCACTTCCAGGAATTAGCAGATCACCCATAATACAACTCTGCAGACCCCCAAAGGCCACAGCCCTCTCCATTTTATTTACAGTTGACTTCCGAAGTTCTTCTCCAGCCTGCTGCCCCTCCAGTTTCCTCTGCACTCCCATTCAAAGAGCATTAACTTCGGTCCCTTAATTAAGTCGCACTCATGTGCCAGAACAGACTAACGCAGGGCTCAAGGCAACTGTCCTTATGAAGTCAAAGTCACTGAGCTTCCAAGGATACACTCCCAGAGTGGTACCAAAATAATCACAGAGACCTACAGCCTCTGGGTAATTGCTCACGTCACAGGGATTTTGTGGTTTGGAATCCTCCAGTTAGCATCCCGATAGCTGGCAGGTTTGTCTTTGGAATCGAAAAAAGCAGGGTGCAGTGCAGGCGTTCCTTCCCTCCCACCCCACCCCCTGCCCCTCGTCCCAACCCTATCTGTAGAGGGAAAGTGGAGCCAAGGAAAAGGTACGTTCTGCTGCAAACTGTTTCTAATAACCCTTCCCAAATGCATCTGCAGGAGCCAAAGTTTTACCTAGTGTCTGCTAAACTACAAACCACATAGTCTTGTGGTTAAAATCCTGGCTTGGGTGATGCACTGTCACTTTCCCCACTTTTGCTGCTTGAGGCTCATGAACAGAGGAACTTCAGTTTTTTAATTCTGTTCTGGCCCAGAGTTGTCACCACTTGAACTGGAGAATACCTTGGTAAGCAATAACAACAACAACAACATTCGATTTATTATTCAGGACAACTCAATGCCCACTCAGAGCAGTTTACAAAGTATGTCATTATTATCCCCACAAAAAAACCCACCCTGTGAGGTGGGTGGGGCTGAGAGAGCTCTGAGAGAGCTGTGACTGACCCAAGGTCACCCAGCTGGCTTCAAGTGGAGGAGTGAGGAATCAAACCCAGTTCTCCACATTAGAGTCCCGCGCTCTTAACCACTACACCAAACTGGCAACCTGAAGAAACATCTGCTCAGTTCTCAGAACCTGTGCAGAGAACTTTGTGGTGAATGTGTTCGGCAGGCAACCATCCAGGTTTTGCCAGCCACGATCATTTATAAGCATAGCGCTGGATCCTCTTGTGTCAATGCGTCTGAAAGCTGTGGTGGTGGAGTTCTGATTCCTTCTGCCTTGAAACTACTTTTTGCACCCATGCGGTAGTTGAAATCAGCTCTCCCCAGGGTTATGGAAGGCTGGGTCAGGTAATTAAATGATGTGGGGGCAAACCATGACTGTAGCCCAGTGGTTAAGTGGTTCGGCTGCGAATCAGCACTCTACTGGTTCGAATCCCACTACTGCCATGAGCTCAGTAGGTGGCCTTGGGTAAGCCACTCCTCTCAGCCCCAGCTCCCCAGCTGTCTTGCGAGGATAATAATAACACTAACTTGTTCACCGCTCTGGGTGAGGCACTAATCTGTCTAGAAGAACAGTATATAAAGCAAATTATAAGGCAAAAATGTACACGTGTTTGTGTGTTACCAGTGCATACTGATAACAAAGACCTAGACTAATGCCAAATGGCAAGACAAAAAACCCCCCAAAGAAATTCAAAATCATACCCAACAACATGGCATCACAGCTGATCTTAAATCATTGTGTGTATTTTGTGTAATGTGCTGTCAAGTCACTTCCAACTTGTGGCAGTCCTATGAATTAACAATCTCCAAAGCTTCCTGTAATTGACTGCGTTCCTCAGGTCTTGCAAACTGAAGGCTGTGGACTTCCTTTATTGAATCAAATCATTGGCAGGTATACATAAGCAGAGGTGGTCCTTCTCATACTTTGGACCTCCGAGTCTTTAGGGCTTCGAAGGTCAAAATCAATATTGAGCCTGAAAACAAACTGAGAGCCAATGTGGTTGTTAAAGCTCTGGAGTTATTAAATGTTCGTCATGGCAGGTGCTTGCTAAAACCCGAGAGCTGCCTCACTTTGCACCAATTCAGGTTTTTCGACAGGCACATCAAAGGTGTTGGCAATGTTACATTTTATTTCATTAACAGACTCTTCCTATCAGAGACCACAAAACATGTATCGGGAGACATTTCTTCTACACCCAATGATATCTCCCTTGTGTGGTTCGAACTCTTGACTGCCAAGTTCTTTACAGCCTCAAAATTGATCTGGAGAAATGAACCCAGTACAGAATGAAAATGTCTGAGATGGAGAGACGAGCAAGGAAGAAGAAAAAAAAAACAGTTGCAGATAACTTGCATGCTGGGAAAAGCAGCAGAATTCCTCCTGCAATTGATTCTGGGAAACTATTGACTCAGCGAGAAGAGACAGCCGGCTCTAAGGATTTTTCTCTGCTGCGACAAACAGAAAGGAAGAGTAAAATATTGCAGATGGTTCTTGAAGGCAAACTTGGCTTTCTTTCCATGTTACAATCACCCCACTTCTGCAGATATCGGGCAGCTCTAAGGGGTGTTCTTATATTATGAGGTGTTCTTGCAGCCCAATCTTCTTTGTATCTCCTCAGGTTGGTGTTCCAGGTCACAGTCAATGCTGGCCTTCCTGGAAGATTCAAGTTCAAATCTCAGTTTAGCCCTAGTCTCTGTGGCGTCATACCGTTTGCCCTCCATAGCCATAAATGGGGAATTCCACAATACGACACTATCATAAAAATAAACAGGTGTTGAAACTGATGTTATAAAATCTATTTTTTGTAAAAAAAACCAAAACTTTTATTTGTGTCTCCTTCTACTCCAAGGCAATTTGTTGGAATCACAATTTGATCACCCGCTCCAAGTAGCATAATTGAGTTTTTTTTTTTAAATTTTCACTCCCCCCCCCTCCCCATCAAACTCTTGAAATTACTCTAAAATGTACTGCAATTGTTTGGTAGCTGTGCACTGTTGCTGTTCTTTCTTGCAGCGATCCCCTTCCCTATCTGAGAGCCACCCAACCCAATTAAACACACACTTTCCTTAGTTCTGGTGAGGGGAAACTTCTCTCTAAAATTCCAGCCTCTCTGATTTGGCATTCTTGCCTGCCTCCTAAACTAATTTCCAGTCCAAGTAAGTCTTGCTCATGTGCCAACATGAGGGAAGTTACTGAAGTGTGCATGCAAAATGGTACATGTTCTTGACATACAGTCAATCTGAAATGCCGCACAACCTGCCCTGATGACCCTGGGGTGCGTACATAATCCAAGGAAGCAAGCAATTGGTGACCACGCACCAACTGGGGCCACCTGGCCCGCAGTTGTGTTCCATGTGGCTCACTATGTAAGCACAAACCCACTCAAAACAAAGCTTATTATTTAACCCCACTCCTGGGCCATTTCCACACGGCTTACCTTGTTCTGGAAAACAGTGAAATCTTGCACGAAATTGCGCGAGAAGACACTGTTATCGAATGAGAAGACGCGATAACAGCGTCTCCTCCTGCGATTTTGCGCGAGATTTTGCTGTTTTCTGGAACAAGGTAAGCCACGTGGAAATGGCCCAGGAGTCAAGACTGTGTTTCTTGACTGGATCTGACTATTGGATTCTTTGATTGTTTATTATTTTCATTATTTATTTTCATCTTTAGGATTGCACATATCACTTTATTAAATATTGGTAGGGTGATGATGTAAAATACCCTTTCTGTGGGGATTGTATTTCTGAGTCTATAATTTCTGCCGGCCTTTATTAAGAATACTGTCTATTTGCTATCTAATGTTGTGCTGTGGTTTATATTCATAGTTAGATGTTCATGGGGGGGGGGGTGGCGGGTGGAGAGAGTCCTGGTTGTTTTTACGAAATCAAAAAGAGTCCAGTAGCACCTTTAAGATTAACCAATTTTATTGTAGCATAAGCTTTCGAGAATCACAGTTCTCTTCGTCAGATGCATGGAGGGCCAACAGAAACTGGTCAAATATAGAGAACTTCTCGAGGGCTTGTGCTGCAGTGGAATTCGTTGGTCTTGGAGGTGCTGCTGGACTCTTTTTGATTTTGCTACTACAGACTAACACAGCAAACTCCTTTGAACCTTTACAGAAACAAACTGATCCCCACGTCAAAAGGAGCTGTTTGCATCTCCATATCAAAGGAGTTGTTTGCATCTCCCCTCTCCCCCCCCCCCGTCCCCTCTCCTCCTCTATATTTGACCAGTCTCTGTTGGCCCTCCATGCATCTGACGAAGAGAACTGTGATTCTCGAAAGCTTATGCTACAATAAAATTGGTTAGTCTTAAAGGTGCTACTGGACTCTTTTTGATTTTGCTACTACAGACTAACACGGCTAACTCCTCTGATTGTTTTTGTACTCCAACTGGAGAGAAAAACAAGCACAGGGTTTGAACAAAAGTGTGTTCAATTTCCGAGCATTCCCTTTGCCAAAACTGATCCCCTTCCCTAACTCCAGGCCTGATTGCATTTTACCTTCCACTGATTTTTTTTCCCAAAGACATGTAGCAGCCCTTCCAGTTACATTGATTCAGAGCTTAGCAGCAGCGCACAGATGCAGCGGCTGTATGCAACGAAGAGCGGGTGTTCCCAATTGGTTTGTTAAACGGCTTCCTGCTGAACTCACACTCTAACATGGTGTTTTCGGCTCAGGCTGCAAGACTGTTAGTTTATGAAAGAAGTGCCTTTTTGGAGTATTATAAAAGACATCACTTACGGTCCCCACCCTTATCAATTAACTTGCACATCTCAGGGATCTCTGCTGTTCAGCAGTTCAACCTCAGACCTCCTGAGGGAGCCACAGAGCTAACTAAAAACGCAGAGGCGAACGAATAAAGAAATGAAACCAGGGAGCTAAGGGCAAGGCTGAACATGAATGGAGACCTGTCCAACCAAGACTAAAACAAAGATAAATTTGGCACCAAGGCAAGCCAAATCCTTCAGCAGGAAAAGCAGCGTCCTGTGGCTTGCATATCTTATACAAACTGAGCAAGTGTGCATGAAGTCTCCTTGCGCCCATAATTTATTCTTTAAATAATCTTCTGTATGATTTATTCTGGCTTTTGCGTGGCACGGGGAGCGACAGAAAGCTAGTTTGGTGTAGTGGTTTGGGGTAGAGATTAAGAGCAGCAGGACTCTAATCTGGAGAGCCAGGTTTGATTCCCCACTCCTCTGCTGGAAGCCAGCTGCGTGGCCTTGGGTCAGTCACAGCTCTCTCGGAGCTCTCTCAGCCCCACCCACCTCACAGGGTGACTATTGTTGCGGAGATAATAATAACATACTTTGTAAACCGCTCTGAGTGGTGAAGGGCAGTATATAAATTGAATGTTGTTGTTGTTGTTGTTGTTGTTGTTGTTATGATGATGACAATGACGATGATACAGGGCCACTGGAAAGTTCGTTCTAGGCTTGGTGTACCAGTCAAACTGGGATCAAAGTGTTTGGACTTTAGACTATTATTTGCTTTCAGTCCATTATTATCCAATGTTCTCTAAAGCCAAGAATGCCAATGTGTAAGTAAGCCTTAAAAAAAAATTCATTCTGGTAGCATTTGTTTGCAATAGCATGGATAAAGACTGCTTGCCCCTAGTCTGGTGCCAGACTGGGTCAGTTTTGGCCTTTGCTGTGTTATTTGTTGTTTTCCATTGGCCACCGTGGGCCCAAATGACTACATGTGGGATTGTGCAATGTATGCTGCTAAGAGTGCTTTGTGAAATTGCAACTGCTCTTTTAATGCTACTAGTTTTTTTTATTTCTGTATTTTTAAATTGATGTTATCTGCTCTGAGCCTGGTTGTGGGGAAAGCGGGCTACAACAACAACAACAACAACAACAACAACAACAACAACAACAACAACAACAACAACAACAACAACAACAACAACAGCAACAACATAGCAGGGCTTCCCTACTGGCTACCTACTATAACAGCAGACATCTCCAAACAGAACAGTAGCAAAGGCCTAGGACCATGTTTAACATGCAATGGGGACCAAAAAATCCATACTATGGGGCCAGAGACTATATGTTTCTATAAACCCAAGAAGCCCTCAGGTTTGCAGGAAAAAATGAAATGGGACTAGGGTTACCAGGTCCCCCTATTCCCTGGGCAGGAGGTTGGAGGCCTGGCACCTACCTTTTTGAAGTCTTTCTCATGTGTGCTCCCAGCCTGTATGATGATATCACTTCTAGGAAGTGATGTTATCACACAGGTCACGTGCTGCCTTGGGAGCACTCCAGCGCTCCGCAGGGGGCTGAATTGGGCCACTGCGAAGCATGGGAGTGCGCCCCAGGAGGCGTGTCCCCCCAGCCAGATAAGCAGGGGAGGGGGTGGAGGGTGGGAGCGGGGGATCCTCCACCCCCAGTGGGGGACTGGCAACCCTGAATGGGACCTAGGTTGCCTGTGTTGGCCTGGAAGCTTTTTGGCTCCTGGGCCCATATCTCAGGCCTTTCCCCCCCACTGGCCATGAGTGGCGGCAGGAAGTCCCCCATTGGGCAGGAGGTCCCTCATTGGGCAGGAGGTCCCCCATTGGGGGATTGGCAGCCCTAAATGCGCATGTGTGTTATATAGAATGGAACTGGATAATGCAACTGTTAATTTTTCAATGGAACAGATCCTTGTGCTTGAAAAAGCTCGGAGCACATAACCAGAAGTGCTCATCTTTGATTATATAATGTGTGAAGAAACCACAGTCTCTGTTTAGGCCCTGACTGACACTGTCAGATTTTGCTGAGTGACACTCCGTATGTCAAAAAAATTCATTTTCTATGGATGGCTACTCGCAGGTCTTGGATGAAGCGATGCTCACTTTTTCTGTATTTTTGCTTTGTCTACTGGCTTTGCATCCATCTTCTCTGCGGATACAGCCCTGTCTGTTCAATACAGACCGAACATAAAATGAGGGTACAGAATCAATAAACTTAGCATCGAGTACTGATGGGCGAACACTAAAACGGGGTGTATGTTTGGGAGCATCTCTGTCCAATGTGCAGCCATGTTCCATTGGCACTTGCAAGTGCTTGCAAAACATGCCTCCTGCCTCTTTTCATGAGCAAGGAAT
Source organism: Eublepharis macularius (assembly GCF_028583425.1). Taxonomy (NCBI): domain Eukaryota; kingdom Metazoa; phylum Chordata; class Lepidosauria; order Squamata; family Eublepharidae; genus Eublepharis; species Eublepharis macularius. The sequence continues at coordinate 35,929,231 of NC_072807.1, read as the reverse complement.
TCTGAGCCCTTATCTGTGTCTCTCTAATGCAATCATTAGGCTTTGTTACCGACACTGGCCGGGATGATTCTACCTAGTAATGAGGTGCGCTGCTAATGCAGGCCTTGAGTCATTCACCGGCAGTGTCAGAGAGGCTAACAGATTCCTGCTGGAAATGCAGCTAAACCATCTCCTGGGACAGCTGACGGAGCCAAACAGGGCTAATAAGGTCTTTACTACGAAAAGCAAAGTAAGACGGGCCTCCGTAATTGGCATGTAGTTGCCCTTGGAAAGGAAATATTCTGTTTGCCACGTGAGTGTAGAAGGGTGACATTTTACCAAAAGAATAATCTGGGGAGCCATGGCAGTGCATTTCCCCCCATATGCAAGATGAGCCACAAGCCCTCCCTATTAAAACTATATAGACGTATGACACTACCTTATAATGAATCAGACCATTAGCTCAACACTCGGTTTGCAGTGGTGCTAGTTCATCAAGATCTTTGAGGAGAGGCTGTGGCCAAGTAGCTGTCAGGTCCAGGCAGGTAGATCCCGGCTCAGCCCTTCTCCGGTGAACACACATTGATTCCAGTAGAAAAGCTTTTATTAGGATCTTTGCCGTTCAGGTCTGAACTCCATCACGGAGCTTGGTAGAAGTGACAAGGCAAAACAAAAAGTCTATATGATACTTGAGTTTCCCGCGCTCCAGCAACTGTTAAGGTTTTGGCGCTCAAGGTGAGAGCTCTTTATAGTTATGGCTAAACAGTGAGTACACAATAATAGGTTCCCAGTGTCTGGGCAAAGTAGCAAAAGCAGGCATCTGGAGTCTCCAAGGTCGTCTCTAGCTCAGAGATGCATAGCTCTGTGAGATAACATGAGAGGCCCATCGTGTCTAGAAGGTCTAGAGAAATAACGTAATATGGAAATAACATGGCTAAGGAGAGAATACATCAGGTTAGCATTAAACATTAAACATTCAATATACTGTGGCATCAGTGACATAACAACCAAACAATCATGGCACGGCTGTACACAGACATGACAGTAGCTATGCAGAAATATCCATGTTTCAATCCTTTACATCCCACAGGTAATATGACAGACCTCTGCCTCAGATGCTGGAGACCGACTGCTAGTCAGAGTAGACTACTGACCTTGATAGACGAAGGCTCTGTCTCATTATCAAGCGCTTTCATAATTATGCTCGCAAGATTAAATGCACTGCCTTCTGCAGTCTCCAAAGGCAGCATTTTGGGTTCGCCTTTCCCAAATAGATATTGCGGCTGTGGTCTGGGCGCTATCAAATCTATACCCCGTGCTTTATTTCAATGTCCTGACTCAAGGCGAGACAGAAATGGATCAAACCCCCAACATTACACTGGACAGAGTCTACACCAGATATTTTAGTTCTTAAATGGATAACAGACTCAAGTCGCCTGAAACTGAGATTGAATTATTATGATTTGTGACTTGTTTTTATAGTTTGCTGCTTCTAAATTTGTATTTATTGTTACTATCATTATTGTTAGCCACCCTGAGCCCGTTTGCGGGAAGGATGGGATACAAATATAAATAAATAAATAAATAAATAAATAAATAAATAAATAAATAAATAAATAAATAAATAAATAAATAAATAAGAGTGGAAAATTTACTCATTTTAGTCAAATTTTTAGTTCAGGCCATTAGAATTTGAGCAACTTATAAGAAACCTGCCTTTTTTGTAGTTTGCGTACTAACCTTCTCTGGCCTGAATTCTTCCTTTCTTCCTCATATTTTTAGTTTTGTTTGATGAACACTACTTAAGACTTACAGGTCAGAAGAGTAGAGAAAGAAAGAAAGAAAGAAAGAAAGAAAGAAAGAAAGAAAGAAAGAAAGAAAGAAAGAAAGAAAAGACTTATGTGTATGCAGTTTTGTTTGATGAACACTACTTAAGACTTACAGGTCAGAAGAGTAGAGAAAGAAAGAAAGAAAGAAAGAAAGAAAGAAAGAAAGAAAGAAAGAAAGAAAGAAAGAAAGAAAGAAAGAAAAGACTTATGTGTATGCAGCTCTTAAATTCACTTGGGACTCTCCTTTCTCTAGAAGGAGAAGAAACCTTATACTTCTAATGCCTTTGAGACTGTTAATTAAAAAAAATCTTCCACAGAAAATTTCATGGGTGTTCTTTATGTGAGCAGTAAGTTTCTCACAACAAACATATCCTATGTAGGCCTAAGCACATTTTCTTACAGCATTTCTGAACAAGGTGGGCCCATGTTCTCGCTTCCTGGGAAAAGACCTCATAAATCTCATCGCTTTTACTTACAGAGACATGAGTTCTTGAGAGATATAATGACATGTTTTTTAATATAATAGACCCTGTGACTGTTTTACTTCAGCCTTGTAAAAGAATCGCCTCACAGTGACTCTGTAACAATAAGTGTCATTAAAGCTACATTGATGAAAGCCACAATATGGAAAGCGCCGTGATACTTCAGCTGTGTTTGTTCAATTAATTGGATCGTAGAAAAAGGGACATCTAAACATTATGACAAAAAAAAGCAAAGAAGAGGCGCTATTACTGAAATATAATAGCCGAGGGGCTCTGCAATAAAGGAAGACGTTGCGGTTAAAAAAACAACAACTCTACTCCCAAGTTACGTCTGCGTTGAGTGAGAAATGTTATTTATTTATTTGGTGCATTTCGGACGCCACCTTTCCATCTTCATAGACCCCACAGGTGGCTAAGATTAAAACTATCGATCATGTGCAATATCGATAGAAGAAACATGCTGGATTTTTTTAAAAAGAGCACAAAAAACAACCATCTCCATCTCATCATTTCAGTTCAAAGGCCTTCCAGAATCGACGGCCACCAGACTTACCTGGGGCCAGGTTGTCGCCATGGAGGTGAAGAGAGGGACAGAGCATGGCGGCCACCAGGGCCCACCTGACTTCCCTGGGCGGTTCCTTGACTAATAAGATTCAAATCCCTCGCTGTCCTATCAGAGGCAGCTGGGGACGAGTGGCTGGGGGGGGCGGAGCCTGGCTCTGGACTTCACGGGGGGGGGGGAGTTTTCCCTCAGGTCTGGCAGCCAGGTATTTAAATAGCTGCTGGCCCCACTTCTCTCCACTTTCTTGGGAGCGAACCCTCACCTACCTTTCCCTCTTGCATGTATGTAATTTTTTATTTTGTCACAACTTTGTCGGCGGTTTGTAATTGGAGCGGATCCCTTTGGGGGGCGAGGCAGAGCCTGTGTGCCCAGGCTCCCTGTTAAGGGGATTCCCGTAAGGAATCTTGGGAGATAGGGCAGAACCACAAGTGACAAAAGGCACAGATTGGACACTTGTCAGCTTCCCTCAAGTTTTGATGGGAAATGTAGGCATCCTCGTCTTGCAGCTTGACTCTCTGACTGCTGTCCAATGGACTTTTCAACTGTCATTTGTCCAACATTCCGCCAAGCTGCCTACATTTCCCATCAAAACTTGAGGGAAGCTGACAAGTGTCCAATCTGTGCCTTTTGTCACTTGTGGTTCTGCTCTGAGTTACGGAGGTGCATGCCTAGCTCAGGGGCTGCCGGGGCATACTCACTCCCAGGTGACAGAGGAATTACGCAAGGGTGATTCCCCTGCCCTTAATATCACTCCTCGGTTTCCCCCTTCAGCTGCAGTCTGGGTGTGCATGTGTGAGGGTCTTCAGCTGGCAGGTGGGTCAGCCGATGTTTTTTGGGATCCGACTCACATGCATCGCCAATGCTCCTTTATGCTGTATTCAATAAACAGTAGAAACGGACCTTGAGCTTGTTTGGAGGTTCTAGCAGGGGAGCGCAGCTATCGTATACCCTTGCCCGAAGAACGGTACACTCCTTCTATCTGGGATGGTCGTCCTCTTCCACCGAGCATGCAGCTTCGGGAGAGACGCACATGGAGCGGTGAGGGAGGAAGGGGACACCTGCCTAGCCAGCCAGATCAGCCGAATCAACCCTGGCGACCAACGGGGTGACAGATGTCGCAGCCAGATCGCCCTCACATCCTGTATTCAATAAAACTGTGGCCAATTTTCATTCCAGCTAAGGTGTGGATCTGAGTTTGTCGCTGTGTCGTCTTCCCCTTTGCTCACCCTCAGCCCTAGGTGGCAATAAAAATATCTTCAGTCCATGCTGGAAGGTCTGCAGGGAGATGCCAATTAGACCTCCGGGGAAGTAGTTCCAAAGTTCAGGAGTGATAGTCCTAAAAGCCGTGACGCGGATCCTGGCTAACCTCACCTCTGATGAATGCATGACGTTGCTGTATACCGAATCAGATCCTTGGACTGTCAAGGTTAGTATTGTCAACAGCAGCAGCAGCTCTCCAGGGTCTCAGGTAGAGATATTTCATATCACTTACCATCTGCTCCTTTCAAGGTGGGTATTTAATGTGGGACCTTTTGCATGCATGCAACCTAGATGCTCTACTCTGAGCCAAGCCCCTCCCAGAAGATCTGCACAAAGGACCTGAAGCAGCTTGTCACACACACACACACCCTTCTGAGGGTAGATTAAGGTGCAGTATTGTGACCTGGATGTTTTTGCCTTCCTCTGGGCATAGAGCAGCAGTCACTGGGGTCGGTGGTAGCTTTGAATTTCCTACATTGTGCAGGGGGTTGGATTAGATGACCCATGGGGTTCCTGCCTGCTCTTTGTTTCTGTGGTGGTGCTGTGGTTACAGTACTAGATTAGATCCAAGAAAACTTGTGTTTAAAACCTTATTTGGCCTGGAAGCTTAGTGGGTAACCATAGCTAGTCACTCTTGGCAAGATGGAAATATAAAATAGACAGGTTTCTGGTATGTAACTCTATTCAAAGTTATCCTTCTGGGATGACCTTCGCGTGCCTTTTTAATATTTTCTTCATTTATATAATAAAAGTTGCTGAATGTGGATACCAGATCCTTTGTGAGATTAAATGTACGTCCTTCATTTTCAAGCAGAGAATGGTTACAATACCTTTACTAAGGCTCCTGCCACAAAAGCAGGCCCAAATGATCATCTGAAGTCTCTGCACCCAAGGAGCTTACAGTCTCATTTTCACCCGTGGCAGGGATGTCTACACAGGAACAAGTCGCGTTGCACCGTTAATCATCTTGCAATGACTCTTGTCTTAAATCAACAGAGATTGCCCTGTTTCCCACACGCCTGCAATCTGAGAAGGTACATGTTTGTCATCTATACAAGATTGATGCTGATTGCAGTCTGGCAACACGGGTGTCGGGGGAATTCTCGGGGAAGGGGTTTGACAGGAGGGCCTTTCTCAACAGCACGCTTCACGGCTTCCCATCCTCTCCGGCAGCTGCTCCGCAAGTTACACCTGAGGTTGGCTTGCATAAAAGTGACAGAAGCAGAGGCGTTGTTGTCACCTGAGCCCTTCAGCCATTCTCATGGAAAGGGACCCCCAGTTGCTCCCCCCCTTCGGCTGAAGCCTCCTCTCTCCCCAGCTGGCTCGCACAAGGTCTAACAAGGCCCCAGGGTACAGATAACAGGGAATATAACACGGAGAGCTCAGGCTGAATTCTCCAGAGCTTTGTAGCTTTTTTTTTGGTGCCTTGCCTGCTATATTATCATATTGCTGAGTGATAGAGCTCAAGGGAACAGCGGCCGAAACCACGTCGCTCAGCAGCCATGCTCCTCCTGACTGTCGCAAAGATTCCAAAAAGGGAGTTCTCAAATTTGCGCACGCTAATGCCGGCCTCTTTGCAATAATGAGATTTGGGGAGGCAGGTTTGCTCTGATGATGCCTTTTATTCCCGTTTCTTTCCCCAGCCTCAGAATAATGCACGCCAGGCTTCTGAAATATGTAGAGAGGATTTTCTTCTTTTCTCTCTCATTCCCTCATAAGTAGGAAATTCAAGGCAGCCTTTTCAGGATCCATTGTCCCCCACAGTCGGAAGAAAGAGGCAGACACAATATTTGGAACTAAGGGCCGCTTTATTAAACATAACATTAACAATAAACTGCGGCAAGGCCAACTGGCGGTACAGCTCAAGCCACGGGGTCCAACCAGTACCTCCGCCTTGACCTGCATGGGCGAGCCCCGCTGCCCCGGGCTTGAACCATTCGAAGAATGGCCTAGACCCGGCCGGCCAGGCAAAGGGTTCCCCCTCAAGATCCTAAAGCCTCAGCCATACAGCATGAGGGAAGGACTTGCACCCAGGGTTCCCAGTAGGCAGTCTAGCCAGGTGGTGGCAGCCATGAAGCATGCCCTCCTTCCTGACAGACCCCTTTCCCCACCTATGGGGAATTGCCAAAGGGGTGCTCACCGGCCCGCTCCCTACTCCCCGACTTTCACCTGCCAGGACACCTACACAGCACCACCCATACAAAACGCCTCTCGTCCTGCTACAATACAAGGTAGGCGAAAAACCCAAACCAATATGGCCAATCTAGGAATGGGAAAAAATTCCTACCTGGCTCAACAGCAGCCGGCTAATCCTGCACCGCAACAGGGCGAGGCGGGTGGGCCGATCGCGTGGAAGGGACTGCTGCTGGAGGGCGGAGACTCCTACTAAGGCTCTGTCTCCGCCCCCAGCAAATACCCGGATGCCCGGGAAAGCTCTGCCCCCACCTCCAGCCGTGGGGGCAAATACCAGCACCCAGCTAAGCTGCAATGCAGCAGCTGGGTTAGTGCTGTATTGTTTTTGAAGGACAGCATGTTGGACACTTGCGGATGTCTTTTGTTTACAAGTTTGGAAAGGAGGAAGGAACCACAGGGCTGCAGAGGCAGCCAGAAGCCAACACAGGCACTCTGAGGTCCAAAAGAAAATCCGCTTAAGATGCAAGTTTTAAAAAGCCCAGTACATCTCAAGTTGTTGTGAGCATAAAACCTAACTCGGTGGATCAGATGGTTAATCTATTCCAACTTGCTGTTTCCGACAGTGGCTCGCCATATACTTCTGAAAGCTCACAAATATAGCATATGGCCATCTCTGTGATACTCAGAGGTATACTGCCCCTGAACACAGAGTCTCTTTCAGCTGTCATGGCTAATAACTTGGGAAGTGCACAGATATTGCAAAGCTTTCCCCAAGCTAGTCTGCTAGAAGTATAACAAGTACAAAATCTTTGGAAAGACAAACCCATTGATGTAATCCTCTCTGGTGGCAAGATCTGTATATCTCTTCTCTTTGGAAAACATCCTTGTCAGTTATATCGTCTGCTGAATCCCTTTCTTCTAACTCCCTCCTGCCCTTAATGAACTCTAAACAAGGCAGCCAGGTGCAAGTATTATAGACAGATTCAGAGCTTTCAAAATATGACCAACTGTTATTAATTTTTCACTGGGTAAGTTATAATCATGATTACAATGCTCAGAGGTATTTCCCTCCATGTTTTAATTAGTTAATATCTAAATGCACCTCCTTTCTCCCAGATCTGTTTCCCCTGTAAGTACCTAAGTAGATGTAAATGGCATAACCTTGTAAGGAGTACTCACTGGCTGCTTTTCTCTTCTAACAGCTCTTCTGAGAATTCACAAGCACAGTCTCCCCCCCCCTCCACCTTCATGACTGCTCCTGCAGTACTTTCAGATTGCTGTGAAATGCGCGCATGTGATGGGGGGGGGGCTAACACTGGGAACTAGACAGACAAAGAAATGCTTAACCAGAAGGGCACCACTGCACAATACCAACTGAAACACCACTTGCAGACGAAGACATTGTCAGGCATGGATTCTTGAGCACTCTGCGGAATCAAATTTATTTATTTAGAGCATTTTTTTAAAGCTCTCCTTTCTCCAGAACTGGAAGGTAGATTGCAAGCATGATTAAAAACAATATACAATTAAAGAATCCATAAAGGCAAGTTAATACATATAATTAAAATTGGGTGGCAGTGTCAAAAACCCTCCCAGATAATTCAGCCGTGCCCCTTGTGCCTCAACAAACGGCTGATTCCGCACACGTTGGATAATGCACTTTCAATGCACTTTAGCTATCGTTTGGAAGTGAATTTTTTGTTTCCCACTCGAAAAATTCAGTTCCAAATGATCTCTAAAGAGGACTGGAAGTGCATTATCCAACGTGTGCGGAATCAGCTAAAGTGGCAGCTTAAGGATAATTTTCATAAGATAAGGGCAGCAGCTCCTGGAAAAAAGCCCTAGATCTAGCAGAGATTGACTTGCAGGAACAAATAACCAATAGGAGCCAATTTTATTTATTTATATGCTGCTTTTCTCCTGACAAGGAATTCAAAGAGACTTACATTAACAGACATGTGCGCACATGCACGCGTGTGCATGCACACGCTGAGCAATGGTCAGAGCAGCCCCCCAGCAGAACAGGCTTTCTCGGGAGGTGGTGGGATCTCCTTCTTTGGAGGTTTTTAAGCAGAGGCTAGATGGCCATCTGACAGCAATGCTGATTCTGTGAATCTGGGCAGATCATGAGAGGGAGGGCAGGAAGGGTTACAGCAGTGCTTAGTTCTCGTGGCCCCTTCTTACACAGCCAGGGCAATGCCAATCACCACTTTGGGGTCAGGAAGCAATTTTCTCCAGGCCAGTTTGGCTGGGGATCCTGACAGTGGTTTGCCATCTTCTGGGCATGGAGTAAGGGTCACTGGGTGTATGGGTGGGGGGAGGTAGTTGTGAATTTCCTGCATTGTGCAAGGGGTTGGACTAGATGACCCTGGAGGTCCCTTCCCCCTTCCAACTCTATGATTTTATGATTCTAATGGCATCACACCAATTGATACTGGAAGAGGCAGACTTGCAGGTATGTTGCTCCCAAGCTAGGAAGGGCTTTAAAGTTAACAACCACCCACACTTTGAATTAAACTCACAAACAAACAAACAACCAGAGCAGAGATCTCAAAAAAACAGGTCAACCTGTGCCAGAGAGCTAAGCTGGTGAAAAGACGGAAACCAGCCCTACCCCCTTACAGATAACTGGAAGTTCTGCCTGGCCTACTTCTCTCCAAAGACTGTCTTCACGCTTCAAGGCATTCATCCATAATCCTGAAACTTTCTCTAATTAAAAAAGACAGAGAGCTGAGATTCGTAGGCGGCTACGTGTTATGTGTTCTTCTGTAATCATTTTCAAAGTTCTCCATTTTCCCACTCCCCTCGATACTGGGGCTGTTTTTTTCAAGGGGCAGAATAGCATGGAAGGTGAAGGACTCGTACCTGTGTTACTTGTGTGCTTTTTTCCCACTGGCTGAGTTCCCTACTGGGAACATTTTATGGATAACTGTATCCCCCTTTCCCCAAGCTGTGATTTAAGTGGGCCAAGACTGGAACAACTCTGCCTAGGATTGCCATAGTAAGATTGTCCGAAGCCTTTGGTTACCCAACTCTTTTCCAGATTCTTCGATTCTGTAGTTGCAGGATAGAAGTTCAGGAAATGATACCCACCGTGTTTGCTTCCAACCAACAGACAATGTGAGGCTTTGGAAGGCGCTGGTTCTTCAGGGAATCGGCCACAATAACCATATTATGGTTAAAATCTCCTCTCTGCAAACTGCAATCAGGGGAAGAGGGGGAGGAAGGTGATTCTGAAGGACTCTAGAGGAGTCCTCACTGCTTTTTGGCTGGCACTTCCCTTGGCATGAAATTGATGGTAGTATATGAGTGGTGGCAGCAGCCAGAGGAACAATCTTAGGAAAATAGTAAAGAGTCCAGTAGCACCTTTAAGAGTAACCAATTTATTGTAGCATAAGCTTTTGAGAACCACAGCTGTCTTCATCAGATGCATGACGAAGAGAGCTGTGGTTCTCAAAAGCTTATGCTACAATAAATTGGTTACTCTTAAAGGTGCTACTGGACTCTTTACTGTTTTGCTACTACAGACTAACACGGCTAGCTCATCTGGATCTATCACCTTAGGAAAGGCATTTATTAATATCCCTTCTGCTTTTTAGCCTCTCTGAGCCTAGTCCCTGCACACCAAAAATATCTCCCTACCTGTGGCTCATGTTAGTCGGATATGATGCAAATATCTCTGCAGGGTTGCCTTCTTGCTTTGCAAGAGGTAAAACGATCGTACCAAATAAAACACTCCATTTCTTTTGAGCATGGCAGATGAAATTTCTGCACAGGGTTCCTCCAGGGATAAAAAACAATGCTTAGAGCATACCAATGCAAGAGAAAAAAGGAGCCTAGGAAACAGAATTATGGCAAAAAGGGCCAATTTTCCCAAAGACCCAGTTCCTGGGAAGATTTTCTCTGCGTGGAAAGCAAAGTTCCTTCTGAGAACGGTGTAAGGGACCCCTATAGAGAGAAGAAAAGGCAGGAAGGGTTTCTTTTCCCCCTTCCCCTTTTCCCTGCTCCCATTACGGAGGCTGACTTATGCCTTGCAGCAAGCTGCCTAATTAAGCCCCCTTTTAAAATCTCTTTGCGTAAATGCCTAGGAGTTTCTCTTTTATTAATCCTGACATTCTTTTCAATCCTCCTTTAGGTCAGGCCTGGGAGAGGTTAGCTGGAGGGGGTTTAAAATATGCTGTAATGCTTAAGCAGCTCACAGCAGGCCAAATTGTAGTCTTAGCGGGAGACCCTTTGGTTCGATACATTGGATACATATGAGCAAATCTCTTACCCCTTAGCCTCACTACATGCATTACTGTACAGCCTAAAAGCAGGACGCAACTAGGATTGCTGAACAATGGATCTCTCTCTAGCATGGTCAGTAAAACTGTTCTGTAAAATAACTGGCATGGGGGTATGGGAAGTCTGCAAATTTCCGCTTCTGCTCCAACCGTATTCCAGATTCTGCTCTGGTTGTTTTTTATTCTGACTTGATAGGTCATCTTTGCTTCATCCCAGAGCTGTCAGACCATCGGGGACACATCTAGTAGCCAACAGCCATCAAAGGTTAATGAAGAACCATCTCTGATGAGCAGGCTATCCAAAAGCCTCAACAGAAGGTTCACTTGCAAAAAATTTTTGGCCTCTACTCTTTTTGCGGATACCATGGACAGCCAAAAAGACAAATAAGTGGGTCCTGGATCAAATCAAGCCTGCATTCTCCCTAGAAACTAAAATGACAAAACTAAGGTGATCAGACTTTGGTCACATCATGAGAAGACAAGATTCTCTGGAAAAGTCATTAATGCTAGGAAAAGTGGAAGGCAGAAGGAAAAGAGGAAGACCTAAAACGAGATGGCTGGACTCAATAAAAGAAGCCGTGTCCTCCAGTTTGCAGGATCTGAGCAAATCTGTTAATGATAGGATGTTTTGGAGGTCTTTCATTCATTGGGTCACCAGAGGTCAGAGGCAGCTTGACGGCACATAACACACACACACTCCCTTGCAAAGATCACACCTAATGTCTCGACAGCACAGGGGATTTTCTATCACTAATATGGATGCTTGTTTCCAAAATTCTCTTGCCCCTCGCTTCTCTTCTGCCATTTTGGAATCTCTAATTTCCTAGACTTGTTTCTGAACAGATGTGTCAGAAATCCTCCAGTCTTCCAGCACTGGAAATACACCAGCCACTGAAAACACAGCAAGGAGAATAAAAATTTAATGGATTAGGACCTGGAGCCCTGAAGGTGTAGCATCCAGTGCCAAGTTGGGGAAGCTGACATCACAGGCTCCTCTGGTGTATTTCTGCCTCCCTCTTTTCCACCAGGTGGGCCCCCCACTTCACAGGTTCGGCCTTGCCCAATTGAATTGTAATATTACCAGTTGATTCCTTAACGGGTTCGGCAAGCCGCAGGCAAACGCTACCCTTTGTGTTCAATTAACAGCCGACACCTTAGAGAGCAGGAGGTAATATAAATATTTTTGCAAGTGGTAATAGGACTATTTTTCGTGCCACTGACGTTCTAATATTGATTTGACACCCAGGTGTCAGAAACGGCTGGATGATAGAAAAATTGCAACTTGGATTCCCCCTCTGTCGGCAGGAGATGGGAATGATTTCCCCGAGGCTTCAGTAGCTTCCTTCTTTGCCAATCATGCTGTAACCTGATGGGGACATTTATAAACTGCCACTCTGTGCCACGTTATTAACTGCTGGATTCGTTAAAGAGGCAATTAATTATTCACCTGCCTCCAGATCGCATTTTTTACAGCATTTAAACAGCAACATTTAAAAAAAAAATAGAGTGGAAAGCCACAGAAACTAACCCTTGAACATTCTAACATGCACGCAGCAATGGATGCATTTCTCTTATGTAAATTGGTTTACATCTTCAGCTGAGCTAAATAAAGTAGCACCAGTGATTCCAACAGGTTTGCAAAGGAAGAAAGGCTTCTGCAACACAGAGATGTGTTTCCAACATGAACTTCTTTTGGGAAGAACACATCACATATTTAAAGCCATTCCTAGTACTGTTCCAGTAATGGCTCATTGACATGCTCTGTGAACAGAAAGCCAGATAAAACGTCACACTTATTATTGTTCAACTCTGGAATATAAGATTTAACACACATCTCCTGTAATAAATCTCAGGACTATCAGAAATCCTATTATACAGCTTTTCCATTGTTGATTTCAAATGCTGTTGTGCGGCTCCTAATCATTGCAATACAGTTTGTGCTCTGTCCAGGTGGGCAATACCAAAAAGACTGGTTAGATCTTAAAGCACTGTGTTTCTGGGCTGGGAGGAGGGATCACATATTGAGTCCAAATCAGGTGACTGAATGGGTGCTCTCTATAGATGCAATACTTCTTAAGCATTCTCTGTACTAGGGAAGCCAGGTTGCCAGCTTTGGTAAGCAATCTCCCACCCTCCGTCTTTGTCTCCCACAGCGGAGAGGCCAAAACCACATCCATGATACCATGGTGCCACTTTCTGCTGCATAACTGGAAGTGATGTCACCATGTCATGAGACACTCTAGGATTTGCCTGAAACTCTGTGGTTTTTTACCATAGAATTTCAGGGGAATTCTAGAGCAACCCACAACAAAGTGACATTACTTCCAGTTACGCAGCCAGGTTATGACATTGTGGGAGACCATTTGGGTAAGTCTTTCCCCTCCCGTAGTCTCCCTGCACTGGAGAGGCAGAGGAAAGCCAGGACTGGTTCTTTGTATTTTTGCAAAATCTGCTGCTTGGTTTCAGTTTCCAAACCAATGGAGGGTTTGTGCCTTGTAAGGCTGCAAGGAGAGGTTCCCAACCCTGGAGAGATAAGGTCAGTGTCTGGGGCCAAGCTGAGGATGCAGAGCTCTGACTCACCTGTCTGGGATGAACTCAGTATTCTGCTAGTCAGGGAGTGCTCTGAAACTCTCTTCTGTTCTAGTTCCATTCCACACCCTTTCTGCTCAATGCTCAAGAAGCAAAAAGTTTCCAGGAAACACATCAGTGGGTGTCACACTGGACATCACCACTTTAAGAGGTAGTGTAGAGTCTAGGATATAAGAGAGGAGGTGCAACCAAGCCAACGTCAGCCATCACGAAAGGGAAAACTACCGAAAAAATGCACGCATCAATGGTTCGATGATCTAAAGTAAAGAAGCTTTGAGCGGGGACGATTCTGAAGGGAGAAACAGGCAGGAAGGGGATTGCATCACTGTTTCCATAATAGCTATTTTTGCACCCCGTATTGCCTCCTCTCTCCCCTAAGCTGGACATATCTGTATGTGGGATTGGGGAATGTCAAGTGTTAGCAACATCTTTATCCTCAATTCCATTTTGCTCAATTGTACAGATGGTGTTTGGCAGGTATCATCAAGGAAAAATGACTTCTGAAAGCCTTTCCTGTGATTTACGATCCCTGCGTGTATGAACAAGTCGATGTTTAAATCTTTCCCCCAGGGGAGTGGATTGAATAAGTCACTATCCCTTTTTAAAATTTTAAATGCAGAGTTAGAGATTTGCAAGACAAGCAAGGGCAATTCTCTCCTCCTTTCCCGTCTCAGAACCTTCTGATTTCTCTGCGTCAGGACGGAGCTTATTGCTTTCCTGATGAAAGATATTGATGGAATCCATGAACAATGGAGTCTCGTCTCGGCTTTGAAATGAAGAAATCAAATCTATCCTCCTCTTCTGCTTTGTCTCTGAAAGGTTTTGCTGGCAGCTGGCAGGACTCCCTGTTAATTCCGTACTGGATACAGCCGCTCATGTAGAGATTAGCTTATACTGATTTTTTTTTTTTTAAGGTCACAATTGCATTCACATTAAGTGCTCGTTTTTTGGATCTTCTGCTGTTTGCCAAATCCAAGACTAATTCTTGTATATTTTTTTTAAAAATTGGCAGGAAGAAAAAGTTCCTGGATGCATTGAACACCAAAAGGAAAGTTACTCAAACCTGAAAATAATCACTAACACAACCCCGGTGAGATTTCATCACCAATAATGTTTTTCCAATCTAAACATAACTTGGATGGTTCCACTTAAGGAAACGAAGAAACGAGGAAGCCTCAAAGGTACCCAGGAACCAATCTGTTTATTAAGGCCCACTTAAAGAGCCAATTACACAATGCTTTGGTACTTGGTCATCATTTTCAATTTGCTTTACCATCTTAATTCTTCCAGTTTGCGACTTTGTGAGCAGAGTGGTGCATGTTTTAATCTTTTTTATAAAGCCGAGTTCTTTTTCTAGGTGCGTAGTGATAACAATATTACTACTTATCTCAATAACCTGCAGCACTTTTATATATTACTTTATTTTACAAACGGAAATCTAAAATTTAAGGTTTTAAATTCTGAGGTCACTTCCCATGTGTTCAGTTCCTCTAATTTGTAAGGGATGTTATAGAGTTATGGTGACGTCTTGCAACGATGTGCTTTATATACAAAAGCGAGGGATGAATTTCTCACATTCTGTCTACCTAGAATATTTTTATCCTGCCCTTCCTCCAAGGTGTTCATTGAATACATGGTTCTCTTTTCCTTATTTTATCCTCACAGGAATCCTGAGACTGGCCCAAGATCATCTCACAAGCTTCTAGAGTATAGCGAAGATCCAAAAGCCAAGCTACAAGTGACGAATGACACTTGAATGGCACGTGGACCGAGTGGAGAGCAAGTGGAGGGCAAGTGGACAGGGAGGTACACTTGCCGTTCAAGTGTCATTCGTCACTTGTAGTTTGGCCCCAAGCCTGAAGCTCTAACCACTATACCACACAGTGATCCTTTAATGTTACTGAATGGTCCTTTAAGGTTCCACTCTGTTCAGTGTTTCATTCTCTCTTAATTCTAGTTTAACAAAGATAATTTCTAAAACCAACCCCAGAATGGTCACAAGCTCCATTCGTTCCCATTTTTCGTTCCTGTAGTATGCTTCTATTGTTTCTTTTCAGTATCATAGATGGTGGGGGGAGGGGTTGCATGTGCTTGACTAAAACATAGTTGTTGTTCGTCATATGAGTATATCAGGCTTCTTTTTGTTTTCTTACTAGTCCTCACATGCATTGGCAAAATAACACATAAAAGGAAGGACTTGCAATGTGTACATTTTATCACCCCTTTCTCCAAGGGGCCCAGAGCAGCATACATGGCTGTTTATCCCCATAACAAGCCTGTGGGGTAGGTCTGGCTGAAAGAGTGTGATTGGTCTACCAGTCAAACAGCAAACTTCATATCAGAGAGGGGACTTGAACCTAGGACCCTGGGGAGGCGTGATGATGTCACTTCCAGGAAGTGACATTACCATGCCGGCCCCTGGGTGCTCTCGCGCTTTGCACAGGGCTAATTCTGGCCCTTGGAGGCCAAAATTGGCTCCTGAAAAGCGCAGGAGCATGCCTGTGGCGAGTGCGATTACATCACTTCAGGAAGTGACATCATTATGCCTTGCTGGGATCATGTCCGGTGCATTCTTTCCCAGGTTGCCTGCTGGTGGTGGGTGATCGCTAGGGGGTTGCCACCTCCAGCAATAGGCGGGCAATCGGGCAAACTTCTGGGAGTTCACCTGCCACCGGTGGGCAACTGGTAAACCTATCCACAGGAAGTGATCTCTAATCTGGAGATCAGTTGTAATTCCAGGAAAACTGCAGGACCCACCTGGAGACAGATGGCTTTTTTCTTTTCTTTGGCCAGTAGAAGGATAGTGAAATGGGTATCTAACAATGCATGGTGTGGCAAAGGTCTTTGAAATACCAGCCGAACCTAGGCTGTCAGCACACATCTTCTAATTTCCATTCCTGGGAGCCTTTCAGCAGGCTTTGACAAAAGACCTCTTTCCCCACACTTCAGCCTCCCTGCTCCATCCCCGCTGCTAATGATAACGCAGCTTTTGTGGAAAGAGCCTCTTCACCTGGCAGCCACTTACCTGCAATTTATTCACACCTCCCTCAAAGAACCGGCACAAAAGGGCTGGTGTTTTTCTTTTTATCACACTGTATAATTTCATTGTTTGCGGGTTTGTTTCCTTCCCCTTTTGGGGAGATGCCAGGAAGCTGTTTTGCCTACTTGGCAGCCTCTTTGCCACATGGAAAGCGTGTAACGGGGGGTGGAGGCCGATCACTGATTAAAATGCCTCCTGAGCCACTGCTCGAAGAACAGAGGGTAACGAGGACCCACCATGCGAGGACGATTTTGCAGTAATGCTCAGATGTCTTTTTAATCTGCGGCTTTATGGAACCGTATGGCCAAGCATGCGTGAGAGACATCGATGGCTGGGATTCATGGCTGGAGGTCAAAAAACTTTCTCCCGCAAGCTGCAGACCTGCCTTTTACTCTTCTTTTTTCATTCTCTACCAATGAGCTTTCTCACCTAGGGTTGCCAACAGTCCTGGAGAAAAATTCCTTCCTTCCTTTCATTTATAGTCCGCCTTTCTCATTGAGACTCAAGGTGGATTACAAAGTAAGAGATTAGTACAATCAGTAACATTTCAGTACAATATCAAGGACATTTCCATAAGCAATGCCATAGGGTAAATACATACAAGTGTAAAAGACATAGTATTAGCAAGAATCCAATATGGAACAGAAAAAATACTGAAGCAGAACATAACAAATTCTAGGCCTAACATTAGACAACATGGGGCACTGGCTGTATATAGGAGTGCATATTAAAGGAACAGATAATATATAAGGCAAAAATAGTGATGAAGTCTATGATCCCCAACTCGTTAGTAAAGCATCTGAGACCCCCTCCCTACAATACAGCCCTCACATTTGAGTAAAAAGCCTTTTTGAATAATTCAGTTTTGCATCGTTTACGAAAAGCCAGGAGAGTGGGATACAGAAGATATTATCACGCACAGTGAGTGAGGTATTCCTGGTCTCTGTTGAGACCACTCGAGGCTAACTAGTCTCAAATTTGTTAATGAACTTACATTGATCGATCAATTAATGCTAATTGTTTTAAGACAAAAATTATACTTCCTATTGTACCTACTTATCTTGCATGAGATTTTATGCTCATCCTGCCTGGTTTATCTGTTGTGGTGGGTGACGTTCCCCACTTAATGTGCACTGATTACTCTTTTTATTGGATCTTGTTTTAAACGAGCTCATCTTTGGAAACATAAAAACATAAAGCCAGAAGGGATACCACGAGTCATCGAATCCAACCCCCTCCACAATGCAGGAAATTCACAGCTACCCCCCCTCACTCCCCCAGTGACCGCTGCTCCATGCCCAGAGAAAGGGAAAAAGCCTCCAAGATCCCTGGAAGAAGGGAAGAAAATTCCTCCTTGGCCCCAAAGTGGCAATCAGCATTACCCTGAGCAAGTATGGAAGGGCCATGAGAGCCTAGCATTGGCTCATCCCTTCCTGCCTTCCCTCTCTCCATCTGTGTGCATTCATATTGAGTCATGGAATCAGCATTGCTGTCAGATGGCCATCTACCCTCTTCTTAAAAACTTCCCAAGAAAGAGAGCCCACCACCTCCCGAGAAAGGCTGCTCCACTGAGGAACAGCTCTAACTGTCTTCAAGTTCTTCCTAACAATTAGCTGAAAACTCTTTCGGTTTAATTTTAACCCATTGATTCAGTTCCGAACCCCTTTGTTAGCATCTCTTCCCGCTTGGTGCCACTTTCTGCTGTGGTTATAAAAGCATCACACTAATGGATATGCACTTCAGTGCACCTGATGAAGTGAGCTCTGACTCATGAAAGCTTATGCTGGATTCAATTTAAAGTGCCCCTGGACTTCTTTCCCCTGCTCTTGTTTTAAGCATTATACAGTAGACGTATAATCGACTGCACACTGAATCCATAAATTGTATTTAAAAACTTATCACATGCTTTGCAGAACAATCAAATCTACAAAACCCACAGTGAAAAGCAGAAAGCCATATACCGCTGACATTGACGTGCACACGGAGAACCAACCAATCTGTCCATTTTTATTCCAGCCCTCCTCCAAAGAGCTTAAGACAGCATGCATGGTTAGACAAAGGCCATCCCAGAGAGTTGTGAAGGAACAGTCTATCAACACATTATTATCCATCTATCTTTCCTCCAAGAAGCTCAGAGCACCATACATAGTTCTTTCTTCTGTGCCATACTCACAACAGTCCTGGAAGGTAGACTAGGCTCAGAGAGGGTGACAGGCAAACTTTTCAGCTCAGTTAGGATATGAATTTGAGAGACAGACAGAAGAATTTAGAGTATGTGGCCATAGACCTTTACAAGTTAAAAACATATTTGTGTGGTGGAGAGTGCCCTCAAGTCATAGCTGACATGGCGACCCCTGGTGAGGTTTTCATGGCAAGAGCCTAACAGAGGTGGTTTGCCATTGCCTGCCTCTGCAACCCTGGTCTTTGTTGGAGGTCTCCCATCCAAGTACTAACCAAAGCTGACCGTGCTTAGCTTCTGAGATCTGACGAGATCAGGCTCACCTGGGCTATCCAGGTCAGGGCCAAAACATACTTACAGCTCTAAAATTTTAATCTCGAAAAATTCACATTCAGACACAGAGATTACATTTCATTGCATCTGACTGCTTTCTTAAGAACCACATTTGCTCTAATTTTTCTGGCAGCTAAAACAAAAAGTACCATCCTGTTGGAAACAAGGGGGTCTCCGAAACCCCAGCCTGACACTCCAAATGCTTCGCTGCAATGGTGGACATATGTAAGCATCAGATTCAGACACTCAGAATAAGTAAGGAAAAAAGTAGGGATCAAGATTGGGGTCCAGCAGCCCCTTAAAGACCGACTAGATTTCCAGGGTATGAGCTTTCGAGGGTCAGAGCGCTCTTTGTCAGATTCTTTAACGGGCTGGAATGTGCAGCTGTCTTAAACCACCAAGACCTGCATTGACCATTCTGGCTGGCAGCATCTTTACAAGGTCTCCAATAGAGGCCTTTCACATCCTTTTAACTGGAGACGCTGGGGACTGAAACTGGGACCTTCAGTACGCAGAGCAGATGTTCCCCCGCTGAGCCACATCCCAAGCTGGTGGTCTTGAGGACCTTGCAGGCACGCTGTTGACTTTTCTTCACAAGGCATTTGCTGGCAACTGGAGACCAAATGAGCTCTCTGTTTATACCAGGCCCTGTTTCTTTTCCTTTCTCCAGAAAACTAGCCCCTGTTTCCTCCGACCTCTGTTTCTTTGGAGGGGGCGTGAAAGGTGCCAAATGAACAAGCACTGCAACTCTAATGAAGCGTTTGAAAAAGCCGGCACATTTCCCTTTTGTAGCTCCTTCCACCCTCACTGATTTAACAAGCAGCTCTCGCCTTCCTTTGTCATGTACCCGAGTTTGATGCAATTCCTTCCCAGCCGTAGAGAAAAGCAGGAGGCCTTGCGCGGGCTGCGCGGTTGACACGGGGGTTGATTAAAAAGGCTGGGCTTTGTTGTTGTTTATTTGTGCAGAAATGATTTCTCGCCTATTGTTCTTTCTTCGCTTAAGGAACATTTCATTTGCAAAAGCAATTGCAGGAGCCGAGGGGGTTGGGCTCTCAGTTGACAACTGCAGAGGCTTTGATCCGTGGGTACACAAATTGCAAGGTTTCTGAGAGCCAAGCTACAAGTGACGCCTGACACAGGTTGGACACTTGTCAGCTTCCCTCAAGTTTTGATGGGAAATGTAGGTGGTCTGGTTTTACAGCTTGGCTCTCCATTACAGCTGCAGGACCAGGATGCCTACATTTCCCATCAAAACTTGAGGGAAGCCGACAAGTGTCCAACCTGTGTAAGACGTCACTTGTAGTTTGGCTCTGATTCTGGGAAGCAGTTGCTGGCTTCTGCAAAACTGGATCCTGGTCCCTAAGGCCAGCTTCCTCCAAGGAGCACAGAATAGAATACGGGATTCTCCCATCTTTGGTCCAGCATACCTATGGCTGCACATGGGTGAAATCGACAGCAGCCCGTTTACGGGCTTTCTCTGTGGTGGCCCCTACCCTGTGGAATGGCCTGAGACCACCACTCTCCTGGCTTTCTGCAAATGATGCAAAACCAAATTATTCAGGAAGGCTTTTTACTCAGATAGGAGGGCTTTATTGTAGGGATGGTGTCTCATATGCTTCGCTAATGATTTAGGGAAATGTGACTTCATCACTACGTTGCTTTAAATATGTGCTCCTATGAGTTACCTGTGCTTCATGTTGCTTATAATTGCTTATGTTCTGTTTCAGCATTTCTTCAGCTCTGTATTGGATCCTTGCTAATGCTATGTCTTTGTAAACTTGTATCTATTTACCCTATGGCATTGTTTATGGAAACGGCCTTGGCACTGTGTGGAAATGTACTTGATACTGATTGTACTAATCAATTACTGTGTAATCCGCCTTGAGCAAGGTGGACTGTAAATGACATAAATAAATAAAAAATATATTTAAAAAATCCTCCATTTTCTCCTTATAATAAAGGTGTGAGGCACATTGGGCTGAGAAAGAGTAACTGGCCCGAGGTCAACCAGCAAGCATGCATGATAATTTGGCAGTGGTTTGCCATTGCCTGCCTCTGCAACCCTGGTCTTCGTTGGAGGTGTCCCATCCAATTACTAACCAAGGCTGACCTTGCTTAGCTTTTGAAATGGGACAAGATTGGGCTCACCTGGGCTATCCAGGTCAGGGCTCCTTGTGGAATATGGTTCACAATTTGTACTACACTCATGTGTGTGTCTGGGATAACCAGAAGGGGCCTATACCCCATGAATAGACATGATGCTGCCTTATGCTGAAATCAGACCCTCAGTCTATCAAGATCTGTACTGTCTACTAGCTGTGGATCTCCAAAGTCTCAGGTGGAAGTTTTTCACATCACCTGTTCCATGTTTGTTTTACCTGGAGGCTTCAGGGATTGAACCTGAGACCTTCTGCATGCAAAGGAGAGGCTTTTGTATTATAGGGAGGGGTATCAGAAGCTCTGCTAATGAGTTAGGAACCATAGACTTCACCCAGACTTCACCACTATGTTGCCTTATGTACTATATGTTGCTTTAAATATGACAGCCCTAGAATTGCTTATGTTCCGTTCCAGCATTTCTTCAACTCTGTATTGGATTCTTGCTAATGCTATGTCTTTGTAAACTTGGGTTTGTTTACCCTATGGCATTGTTCATGAAATTATCCTAGATATTGACTGTATTACTCTCACATGGTGTAATCTGCCTTGAGTCTCAGTGAGAAAGGCGGACCATAAATGATGTAAGTAAAATAAATAAATAAATAAAATAAAATTTTTGCACTGATCCACAGCCCCTTCCCTTTAAATCCCATTATTATTTCAATCTTTTCCTTTGGCAAAACAAAAAAAGTAGTTTCTGCCTTCCTACGGAAGTTGTCAAATCTTGTCAAGCAACTCTCCCTCTATACTCCTATCAACCATGCTCTCTTTTTTCTTGTGGGATAAGCTAGCCTTTATAGGTATGCTGTGACCCCTCCCCTCCAAAGCCAGGTGGTATTACTCTAGAAGCATAGAAAAAGGCTTGGAGTCCTGAAGTACTTAGCAAAGGCATGATTCCCACAGGCTCATACCCAGGGGTCATTTCGTAGAAAAAGAGCGGGAGGAACTCATTAGCATAACTTAGCATATGCCACACCCCTTGCCATCACTGGAAATGTGTCATTAGCATAGCTGATTTGCATATGCCACACCCCCTGACATCACCTATCCTGGCTGTTTTGGCCCATTCCGGCCCATTCAGGGCTGAAATTGGGCCCAAAATGGCAAAAAGGGGCTGAAAATGGCCAAAAAGGGGCCCAAAATGATTAGGATCAGGCTGCTGTTGAGCGGGAGAGTGATCCACCACCCGTCGGAGGCCCGATCCGGGCTGTTTTGGCCCCAATCCAGGCTGAAACAGGCCCCAAATGGCCAAGAGTCAGGTGGGTGGGGCCACCTGTCATGGGACCTCTTTGGGGGACTGCCAGAACTGCATTCCTGTGCATTGCCCCTCGGAATGAGCCCTGCTCATACTATTAAAATGGTCCCAACCTGTTTATTCTGCTATCTCCTAGGTGCAAGATGAATGCTGGGTCAACCTGCAGTCTGAACTGGGGCATCAGACGTGCCCTCAATCTTTAGGCTTGTTTACATGTTACACTTGTGTGTTTATGGCTCTGTGTGATTTGAGTGTGCATGCGGGCAAGCCATCTCAGGGGACTTAGAAGTAGAAGGTGCCCTGATGTTATGGGTTGTTGAGATTTTTACAAGTGTCATTCTCTTCAGTCATGAAAGAGTTAATTTGTTTGTGTTTCGTTAGAGACAACTAGTTAGCATAAGACCAGTTAGATGTGGAGTTGTTCTTCCCGCCAGGGTAAAAGGGGAGTTGCGTGCTTAATGAACCGATCTAGGATTGATTATTGGCTGACCAGGTTTATCGGGGGGGGGGCAATTGACATTCTTCCCTTTACTCTGGAGGCCATTGCTCTCCAGTTAGATAGACCCAGGGCTTTTTTTCAGGGGGAACCCGGGGGAACGGAGTTCCGGAACCTACGCAGTGCTCAGCGGCGCGGAGGGCAATCCAAACTCTCCTCTGGCTGGAGATAAGGGGGCGGGGCCACCAGCCATGTGACCATTTTCTCCGAGGGCAACCCACTGAGTTCCACCACTTCTTTTTCCAGAAAAAAACCCCGGTTAGACCGTTATCTCCAGGGATGTAAGGATGTAGGAACTAAGTTAGCTCTTCCTTATTTTACCTCCAATGCACCCTTTATTATTTTTTTCCTATATGTAGTAAACATTTATTTTAGAAGCTGAACACACATGCGTCTGTGATTCTTTATCTGCTGTGCAAATTTTCTACTCCTCTGCAGCAATACTTATCCAACATGGGTGCCAGCCAAATGAGGTGGGGAAAGCCCTATCTTTCCACTAGCTCATTCAGCAAAAGAGACATATGAAGATTCAGTGTGTTCTTCTGCACAGGAGCGCCATGTAATAGGGGGCTACTTATAAGCAACGGCCAACTCATCAGTTAAGTCATCATCATAATTAAGGAGTTGGAGTGTAACAGGAAATGGGTGCAGCTGAAAGAGCTTCTTATTAAGGGCAGAAAAAGGTGTAGGTTGAAAAGAATTTTTAAAAAGAGAAAGGTTGTAGATTGAGTTTATAATGTTGGTTAAGTTACAAAGTATACTGGGTGGTCCTTTGGTCTCAGACGAATCTACTTCAGAGAGGTATTGCAAGTATAAAGGGAAAAGGAGCTGTAAACTGCACAGAATGAAGGGAGAAAAAGCCTTTTAGCATACAATGAAAGCTGATTACTGCTGTTTGCAATGGCAATAATTTCTCCCCACACAAAGACTTGGCAATTGCTCATCCTTGTGTGTAAAATCACTTAAATAGATCATCGTGAAAGTGTAGCATTGATCAACCCATTCAGCATTATATGGAGAGAAGAGAAGAGAGCAAATTACCCAGACCTAAACTGGAAACCCTGACCTAAGATTAGAATTAGTCAAAAGGTGGCTCAAAAAGGTGCCTTCCTAGGTGGCTGAGTTCGCACAAAGCAGGGTTGTTTCTCAGATGTGCTCGAAGAGAAGCTTATTCAAATGAGAGACAGTGTTGTGTAGTGGTTAGAGTGTCAGATTAGGAACTGGGAAACCCAGGTTGCAATGCCCGCACTGTCATGGAAGCTCGCTGGGGGACCTCGGACCAGTCATATTCTCTCCGTCTCGCCTACCTCACAGGACTGTTGTAAAGACAGAATGGAGGAGAGGAGAATGATGTAAATCACATTGGGTCCCCGTTGTAATTTCATTTGCACTGTGCAATCTGCCTTGGATGTCAGTGAGAAAGTGAACAAATAACAACAAAAGTAAAAAATGAACAAACAAATTAACGGGCCCCTAAAAGGCCCACACATCAGCCAATTTCTCTCTCTCTCAGCCTAACATATCTAAGAAGGTTTTATTTTTGTTGTTGTTGTTGGTGGTGGTGGTGGTGATGATGATGATGATGATAATAATAATAATAATGTCATTTATAATCCTGCCTTTTTCACTGAGACTCAAGGCGGATTACACAGTACGAGATTAGTACAGTCAATATCAAGGACATCTCACCAAACTTAGAGCCAGTTTGGTGTAGTGGTTAAGAGCAGCAGGACTCTAATCTGGAGAACCGGGTTTGATTCCCCACTCCTCTGCTTGAAGCCAGCTGGGTGACCTTGGGTCAGTCACAGCTTCTTGGCGCTCGCTCAACTCCACCCACCTCACAGGGCAATGGTTGTGTGGATAAAAATAACATACTTTGTAAACCGCTCTGAGTGGATGTTAAGTTGTCCTGAAGGGCGGTATATAAATAGAATGGTATTATTATTATTATTATTATTTCCATAAACAATGCCATAGAGTAAACAAATACAAGTTTACATAGCAATAACAAGGATCCAATACGGGGTTGAAGAAATGCTGGAACAGAGCATAAGCAATTCTAGGACAGACATGAAGCACAGGTAGCTCACAGGAGCACATATTTAAAGCAACAGCTAGTACATAAGACAACATAGTGGTGAAGTCTATGGTCCCTAATTCATTAGTGAAGCATCTGAGACCCCCTCCCTACAATACAGCCCTCCTATCTAAAAAGCCTTTTTGAATAAATCAGTTATGAGAAGAACATAAAAATAACCAGATGAATCAGACCAGTGGTCCGTCTAGCTGAGCATCTTCTTCTACACGGTGGCCAGCTAGTTATCTTGGAGGGTTAAGCAAAGCCATGTTGGATTAGGCCAGTGGCCCATCCAGTCCAACATTCTGTCACACACAGTGGCTAGAAATCCAGTGCCATCTAAAGGACTGTCAGTGAGGCCAGGACACCAGAAGCCCTCCCACTGCCTTCCTTCCAGCACCAAGACAACAGAGCACCACCTCCCCACAAAGAGAATACCAGGGTTGACAAGAAGGCCCTGGCACTGCTATTCAGAGTTTTACTGCCTCTCTATAAGGAGGTCCTCTTCAGGCAAGGTAGCTGGTAGCCATCCATGAAGCTCTCCTCCATAACTCTGTGTCATTGATTTTCAAAGCCACCCATGCTTTAAAACAAGGGAAGAACAATGCAGGCTATTGACTGCCGGCAGTAAAGAAACCATCCTTCGCATGGAGGCAGAAACGGTTTCTAGCAGAGCATTGCACTGGATTTTGTAGCGATTCACCCTGCCAGTAGATTTTGACATGCCGGGACCTGGCTGATTTGCCTGCTCTCCCCGATGCACATAGGAAGGCAGTCTATCGGAGGGAAGATGCCCAATTCACCAGCAGCGGCAGTGACAAATAAATACCCACCTGCGTTTGTCTCATACCTCCTTCCCGTCTTTCCATGAGGTGTGTTGGGGGCAGGAAGGGCTCTCTCTGGGAACTATGCTGATTGGGAAGAATTCAGGTCCTCTCTGATCATCGCTTTACTGCCTTTTCACCCTGATTGCAATCAGTGCCTCATTCAGGACCCCGCGGTCGCCTGTTCCCTGAGCGATGCTACAATAACCAGCTAGCTGCAATCAGCGGGAGAAGAAGACATGGGCCTGAAGAGGACGGTGAGCTGTTGACCGTCAGGGCAATGGTGGAAAGTTGTGTACTGCCTGCAGTGAAAAGGGCAACAGGAGTAGGTGGCAAAATGCCCTCCCCAGTGTCTTGACTCAGCGTTCTGCCATCCGTTTCTCAGGCTCTGCTCCT
Source organism: Eublepharis macularius (assembly GCF_028583425.1). Lineage (NCBI taxonomy): Eukaryota > Metazoa > Chordata > Lepidosauria > Squamata > Eublepharidae > Eublepharis > Eublepharis macularius. Next base: position 35,903,354 of record NC_072807.1, on the reverse strand, counting down.
GAGCCAGGGCTGTCTGCCCAGGAGAGCTTGGCAAGCTACTGCCAGCCGTGGGCTAAACATCCAAGGCTGTTTCATGTGTTTTTTTCTCTACTCATGTGTTTTCATGCACTGGATTGTAAGGCTGTGGGTTTTCCTTGGGAAAAGTGTGGGATCAAACTATTAGTAAAACCATTACTCTCGCCACAGAAAGTGGACCGTGCCATAGAAAAAGGCTGCCTCCATGGACCCCCCCCCCTTGACCTGGATAGCCCAGGCAAGCCTGATCTCGTCAGATCTTGGAAGCTACGAAGAGTCAGTTAGTAATTGGATAGGGAAAGCTCCAAAGAAGACCAGGGTTGCTATGCAGAGGCAGGCAATGGCTAACCATCTCTGATAGTCTCTTGCCTTGAGAACCCCAGCAGGGGTCGCCATAAATCAGTGATGACTTGACGGCACTTTCCACCACCGCCACGGACCACCCCATTGACAAATTCACACTAACAATTCTTTCCCAGTCTGCAAGAACTCATGGTGAAGTTTAGTGGAGTGTATTATATGCCTATAAAAGATTTAGAGAGGAAAGCCACTGGTTTATGACATCAAGACAGGGTTGCAATAAGACACTGGTGGGTTCTAGCTGAAGTATTCAAGAATGGGTCCTGTTACTTCAAGTGATGAAACACTACAAAAAAGTAATCATGATATGATTAATACTCGAGTCACAGAGAAGATTCTGTGTGTGTGTTTTCCTCTGTGCATTGGTAAAACACTCCAATAGAAGACAATCACTATATACCATGACATCACCCTGACTTGGATGTTCTAGGCTAACCTGATCTAACCAGATCTTGGAAGCAGGGTCAACCCTGGTTAATACTTGGATGGGGAACTATCAAGAAAATCCAGGGTTGCTACGCAGAGTGGCAGGCAATGGCAAACCACCTCCGTTTGTCTCTTGCCTTGAAAACCCTATTGGTTGCCATAAATTGGCTATGACATGATGGCATTTGGCACCCCCGCAATTGCATCAAGGTTCACTTCTTGCATGTCTGGGCACGTGTATCAGTCACATAAAAAGGGGAAAGTGACTGAAGGGAGTGAAAGTCGTGGCTAATATGTACAAGTGCAGTATGCCCAAAATTCTGAAAGGGGAAAAAATGAGAACATGAAAGATTTATAATGCGTCGGTTCCACTTCAGAAAGAAGCTCAGGTATTCTGGAATGCAAAAATGCAAGGCAAAATCCTGTTAAGTGGAATTTTGGAGGAAGCCATTTTCCTTTCACTCTTTTGAACCCCTTTATAACATACTTGATCCATAGCTGGAAGCTCTCACAGTGGTAGACATCCACAGGGCTGCTATGTTTGCACCATTCCCAAGGGTGGCTTCATGGATCCAGTGGGCACAGCCAACAGACCTCTCCTAGGCAGACTACTTGGTTGCTGTCCCTCCATCACTCTCGGCACGCTGAGAGCATTAAAATGGAATGAGGATGCTCCTCAGATGAATGTTAATGAGATAAAATACCTTTTCCCAAGCCCGGGCTTTGCTGTGTCCTCATGCGTAATGTCTTCGATCTCCTTTTACAAGCAAAGATGTCTTTTTAATTAACTCGTGGGCCTCTCTTCTCATCTCAGGCTGCAGAGGGAAGGGGAACGGGGGAGTGCACAGCGGGGTAATACAAGTAAACAGTGGGTAGAATGATTCCGCTTGATACCGTTCCTTTATGTCTCCTGGAGTGATCCAAGGAAACACTACGCTCTGGGTAATGAAGGACGAAGGAGGGGACAGTGGGGTTTGGAGGAGGCTTACCTGTGGGGTGCAGGGCTGCATTCAGGAAGGCAAGAGAGTATAGCTTGGTGGAAGAGGCATGTTCATCGGGTGCAATGAGATGCCATCCTTGTGCAGGCTGTAGCATCACTTAACAATGGCTGTAGCACGAGAGAATTAATTGATTCATTCAGGAATACAGTACTGTGGGGACAGACACAGTAAACTCGAAACTGCATGTTTAGTTTTTGAGTGTTTGGAATGGCTCCTACTGCTGACGAAGGGAAGTAATGTGAACTGCCATAGGTTTCCCAATACGCTTTATTTCTAGATTCTGAAATTCTGCCTCTCTGAATTTACTCTCTGGATTTTGGAGCGCTGGCCTTCTTACCAAAACTTGAACCTTTGGAAAGCCTCCTCTGTGGTACAAAGCAACACAAAGTACAAACTTGGAACAAAGCAACACACACGTGGCATTTGCTCCAGTTCTCAGTTCCTCCAGTTCATGCTTACCCCCCCCCCATCTTTGTGACTCTGAGATACATATGAACATTGATAAAGAACTGCAAAAGTGCATTTGTGGTGTGGTTGGGCATACAGCTGTATGAAGCGTCATCTGTGAAGTTGTGTTACCAATGTGCAAAGTCACAAGAGTAAATCTGTAAAACTCACACACACAAAAATCCTGATGTGATCATATATACGAGCGCATCAAGACATCTTTCCTGGAGTTCAGTAGAAAGCATGAAGCAGAATTGTGTAAGAGGGTTAACTTAATGTGTTTTGGGCCCTGTTGGGTGATTTGACTATCTTTCACAATTACCGTAAAATCTATAGATAGGATGTCCTATGGGCTTCTCGATTTCATGGATTATTTACGGAAACCGTTTTGAGCAAAATGGAGAAGCAGCATATAAATATGTTAAATAAAAAACATCAAAATAAAGATTGCCCTTTCTTATCATTTGGGGGATTTTGAGAATGGAGAGAGAGAACCACCACAAAATGACAGCTGTGGAAGCTGGAGACAATCACAAAACGTTAGGAGATTCCAAGCGAAGCACCCCTCCTACAATGGAGGCAACTGTTTGCGAACGTATACTCCCTCCAGACACAGAGGTGATGCCTCCTGGGTCCTTATGAAACACCCTTTGCTCCAGTAGAGTGGACAAAAGTCAAGACTGGCTATCTTGCTTTGGGGATGAAGCAAATGGACGGATGCCAGGAAATCCATCAGCAAGTGCCATGGTGCCCATGCCCAACCATCCACGTAGCCTAAGAAACAACCAGCTTCTTGGTGACTGATACATCAAGGGAGTACTAATAGCAAGGTGATTCATAAAAGATGAAAACAAAGCAGCAGTACCATGGCAACACGCTCCTGTCACATTCCCAGACCCCAGAGACTATCGGGTGTTGATCCCCCCATGGCACAAGATTTACATATCCGACTGGGTCTCTTTGTGTGGACTCGGGCCCTCTTCTTTTCCTTGCAGCATCTCCTTCTCATCTTTTCTTGGTAATTAATGGTTAACGATTCATCCCAGAGGCTAGAATGGAGGCAGGCGTCCCTACGGAGCCATGGGCCGACTCTCTTCATTGCCATGGAGGCATCTGGATGGAACTGGCTCGAGGATTCAAGAGGGAGATAGATAGAGAGAGAATGAGCCCAGATTTGTAGAGAACTGTGGCAATACGCTTCATTCAAGGAACACGGCAGGAAGTGCTACGAAGAGACTACAGTCTAGAATCCATCGACAAAAGGACAAGGGAGCCCAAAAGAAGGAGGTTGGGGGGTAATTTGAACAGGGAGATAGGGGCTGGTGGCCCAGGCTTTGCTTTAAGGCCTTGACAGTCTATCGGCAGGAACTCCCACAGTAGTTTTGAGAACGGGTAAGTTCCCAGCCGTGAAAGCCTTCGACAATATATTCTAAACAGAGTTGATGAACCTGTCAAATGACCAACACCAACACCATACATGTTTCGGCCCCAGGGGCCTTCCTCAGTGGACAATAATGCACACTTTTACAAAGAATCATAAAAACAAACCCACGTACCACCGGTCATGGGTCTCTCTCTCTCTCTCTCTCAGCCTACCACACAGGGTTGTTGTGAGGACAGAATGGAGGGAAGCTGAATAGTGTACACCACCCCGAGCTCCTTGGTGGACAGATGGGATTAAAATATGGGAAATAAAAACAAAAGGTAGGGAATCTGACCATGAGTTTTCCGCATCATGTCTAGGTTGGCCCTTAGGAAGCAAGTTTGCCATATGAGTTAGCCAAGACTGATTAGAGTACAACAAGTGGAAGATGGTCTGTTTGGACTTCCCGATGACAATACGAGGCCTCAGAAAAAAATGATGGTGTTTTTTTTTGTTTGTTTTATGTTTTTAAAGAAATTGATTCTTTAAAGTGACAGGGCGCGGAATGAGCTCTGACATCTGTCCTCTGCCGCAGCACAGCACGGAGGCAAGGGATGCTATCAGAGGACCAGATAATCCCGTCAGAGGGATGCTGCTGAGGGGGGAAGGAGGGGGGAAAGCATTTCTTTACCACCAGGGGCCAATGTTGGCTGAATCGTGTCAGAAGGAATTAAACTGTGTCGAAATGAAATTGCCCAGAATCCCTTGCAGCTGTGGAGGAACAGACCGTTAGAGAGACGCCACTTGTCAGAGAAAAGTCCTCTTGGACTCATTTTTTTTTTAACCCCCCAAGGCAGGAAACATTGTGGCGCTTCAGAGATTTACTGGTCTCTAAAGCATCTCTAGGTGAGTTTTTTTTTTTAAACAGGCCCTCGTTGTCAGACAGAGGAGATGGAGGAAATAATTGGATAGAATAAGCAGTTCGGCTTGTATCCTTCAAATGTATTTTAACCTGCTCTTTCATGTGCCCTGTTTCTCTGAGTGAAGAGAAGGTCTGGGGGCAGGCAAGTATGCAGGTACAGCCTGAACTCCTGGATACTTTTTGCACCGGTGAATCTCAGCTTGCTCTGGTGAGGAGCGGCGTAACTCACTTGGCTGGCAAAATACCTTCCTTTGGTCCTAGTACTGAGCATGTATAGAATGCGTTCCCCTGTCATGCATCACACTCCGAAGGATGTTTGGTACGCAGGTTAAGGGCTGTGGGAATAAGATGGATGAAAGAAAGTTTGAGCTCCAGAATCTGGCACCAGAATCATAGATTCAGAGGAGTTAGCCGTGTTAGTCTGTAGTCGCAAAACAGTAAAGAGTTCAGTTGCACCTTTAAGATGCATCTGACAAAGAAAGCTGTGGTTCTCGAAAGCTTATGCTACAATGAAGCTGGTTAGTCTTAGAGGTGCTACTGGACTCTTTGCTATTGATGAAGATAGCTGTGGTTTTCGGAAGCTTATGCTGCAATAAAGTTGGTTAGTCTTAAACCACTCTGAGCCTGCGAAAGCGGAGAGGGTGGAATATAAATATAATAAATTAAATTAAATTAAATTAAAGGTGCTACTGGACTCTTTACTATTTTGGCACCAGAATAGCATCACCAGAAACACTAACAGGCTGGTGCCAACACTGGGTTTTTCATATGGCTTGGGGTGGACTTAGTGATTCTGTGGCCCTGTGCAAAAATCCAAGATGGGCTTCCAGAATCAATGCCCCCCTCCCCACCTACCCTCTGCCACTGGTATCCAAAAAAGGGTCAGCCTTCACTCTGCAAGGTGAGCAGGAGCCATTATTTTCACCTGAAGCCAGCTGCCCAAACCTCAGAAGTCGTTACTGCAAGTGGCTACTGCGCTGAGCCTGCTGCTAAAGTCCCAGCTGGAGTAGCCATATGCAGCCGCTTCTGCAGAGCCAGCTGTCCCTTTCTGTTGGGCAGGCAGGGCTGAGGGCTGTCAGCTGGCTGCCTCCATAAACATAGGGCCCAGGGCAGCTGCCCCTGTTGCCTGTTGGTTAACACCATTCCTGGTACACCTGGATTCCTACTTCTTCCTTAGGAGATCCATGACCGCTGCAATTGGTGGGGAGAAAACGTCTGACTCCTGAATAATTCACCAACCGTTCCCCAGCACTCCCCCTCCTTGTCTGTCTCCTGGTAATAACAGATTTTTCACAACATCTCTCTGATGTAAATAATTAACTGTCTCAATAGCCCTTTAATGTGTTTCCCTTGTATGTGGGTTTGTTAAGATGGTGCTGGTTGGCTGCTGTGACTATGTTTGTTGACCAAGAAAACCTAGAGAGATACTGAAGGTGGGGAATTGGGAGCGGGGTGGGTGGGGAGAAAGCTTTGCTCAAATGCAATGTAGCATTCCTATAGAGAGGGCTGAATGCAAAGCAGTGGGCACAGCTAGGGAAATTAGACAATAAATGGAATGTGCAGGGCAATGAGTTCCCCAGTCCCCGAGAGACTGAGGTAACTCCACTGTCACAGAACCCCATCCTCAATTGCATCTGGATTTCACACGGTCACATCTTCACCACTGTAAGATGCTCGTTGTAGTCACCACCTGGCCATGGGTTTCACTGCAGATCCACCCAGAGTCAGTAGAGGGCAGACTGGTGAAAATGACCTTTGTATGTTTGATTGCATCCCATCTGCTATGCACATTTCTTAAAACACTGTGTTTACTCAGGCAAATTAATGTATGCATTTATATGCCACCTTATCAGAGACCTGCTCAACGCAGCTCGCCGAATAAGACAAGATAAAGTCAAATAAGACAGGAAAGAGTCCATCACTATAGATGTTTGGCTGTGGACTGCTCAGCCCAGAGACAGGTGCACGCTGAACAAGAGAAACACTGAACTGCCAGCACCCCGGTCCCCAGCAGAAACATCTGGATATGTTCTTTTAATGGAAATCTCTGAACATGTCTGTTGACAAACCAAGAAGGTGAGATGACAGGATACAGCCAGGGAGTATCCAGGGAAGTTCATGGGAGCCCTGGGGGAAATCAGTGAAGGCGGAACAGTGGACTCTGGATCTGAAAGACAATTTGGGAACCTTTTTCCATGGAAGAAAGGACAACAGCTGCTGTCGGTGCACAGGAAAAAAATAGATTATAGAATCCCGCTGACTCAGGAACTAAATTGAGGTTCATCAGAGAGAAGGAGGGGAGGTTTGTACTTGTGGAATGTGAGAACTGGAGGCCTTTCAGTTTTAAACTGACACAGCCATCAGCCATCGAAGAAAGCAAATAAAATGAAGCAGGAGTGACAGAGAGCCCCCAGGCATAGCTTCCTACCTGATGCAGCCTTCTCTTGGCAGTCTGGGTGTCCTAGGAATCTCTCCGCATTGGAGGACCAGAGCAGGGCTAAAGCCACGTTCAACAGAAATCCTCCCAGGACACATCCATCCTTCATTTGCTCAGTTTTACCAGCTTCTCTTGCATTTATGTTAAAAGGGAGCAACTGAAGGCTGGGCCTCCACTGGCTGGAGGATACAACATCTACTCCCCTCCCTATGAGAGCTGCCCACCACTGTTCTGAAGCTGCTGCCATGCTTCAATTGCACTGCTGCACTTTCTGTAATCGCCACTAAAAAAAAAAAGTGCTGCTATTTTTAATATCTTTATACAATGCTTTTAATGTTTTATGATAATGTTTAATGAAATGTTTTAAATGTTTTTAATGCTGTTATCCGCCCTGAGCTTGCTTGCGGGGAGGGTGGAATATAAATATGATAAAATAAATAAATAAATAATAACAATAAATAATAACAATAACGACGACAACAACAACAACATTCGATTTGTATAGCGCCTTTCAGGATGACTTAACACCTACTCAGAGCAGTTTACAAAGTATGTCATTGTTGTCCCCACAACAATAATCACCCAGTGAGGTGGGTGGGACTGAGAGAGCTTTGAGAGCTGCTACAAGTGGAGGAGTGGAGAATCAAACCCGGTTCTCCAGATTAGAGTCCTGCCACTCTTAACCACTACACCAAACTGGCTGTCAAAACATCATGTTGATCTCTACCCTTAATTAAAAGGAGCCCAAAGTAACCATAAAGAGTACAATCGCCACCGAAATTTCAAAAATCTGCAGGTCAGATCAAATGCTACAGTTCTGTCTAGGGTGCGCTGAATATTATTCAGTTGTGATTGTCAGGAAGAAAAATGGAGTTTGTCTTTTCTCCTGTCCTTTTTATTTTAAGGGGAGCTTCCCCCAGCTTGCTGTTGCTTTGACATAATTTCCCCCTCCTGACTGCTATTTCTTTCTCCCTACTTAGATAGCTATTCTTCTTATTCCCAGCTCAAACTGTAACTGAGGGCCAAGCTACAAGTGACAAGTGACACAGGTTGGACACTTGTCAGCTTCCCTCAAGTTTTGATGGAAACGTAGGCATCCTGGTCTTGCAGCTTGGCTCTCCGACTGCTGTCCAATGGACTTTTCAACTGTCACTTGTCCAACATTCCGCCAAGCTGCCTACATTTCCCACCAAAACTTGAGGGAAGCTGACAAGTGTCCAACCTGTGTCAGGCGTCACTTGTAGTTTGGCCCTCAGTTCCTCTTATCATAGTTTAGGGACTGGGAAGACCTAGGTTCAGATCCCAACTCTACCATCAAACCCGCTGGTCTTTAACCAGTCACACGCTCTTAGTCGAACCAAGCTCATTTAGGGGTGTTGTGAGGAGAACCTGATGGAGTGGAGTACTGTGGGCATCACCTTGTGCTCCGTGGTGGAAGGGCAGGATAAAAATGCAACAGATGGATGTCACCATCCTATGTATTCAATCAGCTTTGCTTATGTGGTGACATCACCTGGGAGACAAGTGTGGGTAACTGAGAGTGAAGGCAGTGTAAGTTAAGAAGCAAACATTTTTGCAAGCGCTGAAAAAAAATGCATCGTTTGGCATTCCTGAAAAAGCTTGTGAAAGAATCAGTGAGCAGTTTTAGCAGGGCTCTAGACCTGTCACTTCTGAAACTTGATCCAAAAATTCTGGCAGCCATTCCAGCGTCTGCCATGTTTTCCATTAATCTAGGAATGAATCATGACATGCAAGTATTCTTGCTAAGTCTGTCTCCTAACAATGCCTCATGCTAAAGCCTCTGCATTCTCACAGTATTTCACCCCTTCCATGACAGACCATCTGGATCCTTAAAATCTATATTCTCATCTCATGCCAGCATATCACTCTTTTAAGTCTTCAGGCAATGCAACAATAACCCAAACATGCCTGAGTAGGAGGAAAGGCAGTTTAGGGGCCTTGAAACTACAAAACCCATAGTGCAGCGTGAGTGTAAATGAAACTCATATCTATATTCTCATCTCATGGGAACATACCATTCTCTTAAGTCTTCAGGAAATGTGGTAATATCCTAAATATGCCTGAGCAGGAATGGTTGTTTAGTGGCCCTGAAACTACAAAGCCCACAGTGCAGCGCAAGCACAAATGAAACTCATATGACAAACTATTTAGAGGTTTTCAACTAAAACAAAGGGCTTGCTCTCACTGGCAAATTCTCTAAAAACCACAGATGAGAAACAATATGGAAACTGGCTCACATCTCTCTGAAGTCTATCATATAATTTATTTGGGACTTGATAGCTACTGCAAAATGAGCAATTGGTGCATTCTAAGTAAGACACTGATTTCCACTGTGCCAGTCTAAATTTGCCTGCCCTTCCTGTTGGAATTCTACTGTTACTACAACTCCATGGAAAGAAGTTGCACACAAATACTTCACTTCGCTTTGGTGGCACAGATGCAACAAGAACTATAACTTCTACAATTACTGCTACCCATTTGAAACAGGGGAGAGGTAAGACTGATGGCTGAATCAGTATAAATCTTGTTTGAATATATGTAAATCAGTTTCAAATCCGAGATCACACTATAGCTGAAAAACAGCTACGACTACTATAAATGTTAATTTGTTCTCTTTATTGTCTTCTGTGTCTGATTCTTTATCATTGCATCTGTCTTCATACTCAGTAGAGATGGGCACGACCTGGGGAAAAAACAAACTGTGTGGTTTGTGGTTTGTCGTGTTTCATGAACCACGAACTTTCACAAACCCACCCCGGTTTGCTAACTGGTTTGTTTGGCTCATGAAAAAGTCACTTCCGGGTCAGCAAATTGTCACTTCCAAGTCAGCAGAAGGTCACTTCTGGGTCAGCAGAAGGTCTGCAGAAAGCCCATCCCCCATTACCTAAGAAACTGATTGATCGATGCCAGGCTGTTTGCAGTGACAAACCAAAAAATGAACCAAACGAACTGGCTTAAAGTTTGTGGTGGTTTGTCAGAAATGGGATCTGTTACTAATTCTGACTTTGTGTTTTGTAATGTTTTTTGTGTTACACAGTTTCAATAAAATTTAAAAGAAAAGAAAAGAAAAGAAAAGAAAAGAAAAGAAAAGAAAAGAAAAGAAAAGAAAAGAAAAGAAAAGAAAAGAAAAGAAAAGAAAAGAAAAGAAAAGAATGGGATATGATGAACCACCCCGGTTCGTGCCAAACTTTGGTTCGTATTTCGGTTCATGCCCACCTCTAATACTCAGTCTTCGCTGTCTTTGTCATTACATTTGTCTTCACTCTCAGTTATGTGTTATCCTTTAATATTCATCGCCAAGCCCATGAAACATATCTCTTTGGTTCACTGAGTAGACAAATTCTTGTTTTACTGAAGCCATAAAAAAGATTGCATAAGGTTTCTGTAATTGTGTTTTATTTATTTTTATTTTTTTCCGCCTGTGTAAAAGGAACTGACAAGCTTTAATTAGCTGGTGATGGCCAGTAAAAAGGCTAATAATGGTGAGCGAGCATGTGAACTGCAGGGACTCTTCAGTCTTCTTCCCCCCCCCCCCACCCTTTCTTGCATCTCTATGTAATTAGGTTTTAATTTAAAGGAAGGAAAGGGAAAAGAAAGCCATTCCACCATATCGACAAGGTGTTGCTTGAGATTGTACAAAAGACACAATGGGAGACACAGGAATAAATAATAGGGCAGGCTTGCTTTGAATATAATTTCTGTTCTGGACTCTTTCCCTGTCTCTGTGGGGCTAGAAAGTGAGCCACAAAGTAGGATAAATTCTGGAACAACAGAGCATTCATTTATACAAAAGACAAGTAGCGATGACTCAAGGGGACTCTGCTAAGAGCTTGATGGCTTGACCGATGCTTGATAAAGTGAGGAACAGAGCCCAGGATTTTGGCCAAGAAGGGGGCAGCGTTGCACTCGTTCACAGCTTAATTATTGTGCTTCTTTAGTTATTGGGAAGATTTATACGTGGCATCTCTGCTGCCAGGCTTTTGGGGCAGTGAACAACAGATAAAATTCACACGCCATCCGTGGCTGCATATCAGACCAACAATAATGAAATGAAGGAGAAAAGCAGAATTAAATCTATAACTCTATCCGAGGGGGGCAGGGATGAAGGAAGGGAAGCGAAAGAAAGATTGGAGGCAAGGCCAATCACATCCCTTGGACATATGAAATTGCCAGAGATTCTGCCCTTAAACCAAGCATTTCACAGCCCTCCAAGGCTTAGAACTAGCAAAGAGAGTTTGCTGAAGATACAGACTGCAAGATAGCTGGATCGACGTATTTATGGCAAGCAGGAGTCCAAAGGAAGAGAGGATTTCAAACTTTTCATCCCTTCTGTTTTGACCTGAAAATGAGTTCATTTTCACTTTTCCCTTGTGCCAATGAAGCCCGCAACTTGCACCAGGTTCTGTCTCCTCTTGTCATTTCTTTCTCACCAAATGTGCATGTCTTTCAACATTCTATTTTGTCGGTCGGTACTGCACACTTATTCACACTTTACAGACATAACACACAGTATAGTAGTCTAAATACTATATGAATTGTGTACATATATGATACGAGCAAACAGAATTACGAAGCCAACCATGAAAAAGGAGACACAAATAATTGGCAACATGTCAATGGATATGAAACAAAACAAGGTCTAATGTGGTATAGGGGTTAGACGTTCAGATTAGAACCTGGAAGACCCAGGTTTGAATCTCCACTTGGCTATGATGTTCTATGGGTGAACTTGGCCAGACACTCTCCCAGTCTGAAGTACTTCACAGGGTTGCAGTTAGGATAAAGGGGGAAGGGAAAAATCATGGGAGGAAGATGAAGACAAGGTGCTTGATAGAACTAAGGGGACATTAGTGCAGCCAAGTTCTGAGATGAAGAAGCCAAAAACAGGCCCTTTGCTTTGGTGGCACAGATGTTTCTGAGAGCTTCTCTCTCTTCCTCCAAAGCACATCCTCCGCTCCTCCCTCTCCTCACTGCTTTCTACCTCCCGACTGTGCCACAGCCGCTGCATTATCCCAACCTTCATTGTTTCTCCTCCACTCCATTATTCCCATTCACCACTTCCCCCACTTTTGTCTTTTCTCTTCCCTCAATCATTCCTTGCTTTTTTCAAAACAAAAATCCCATTGTTAGGCAGTTGCAATTTTTTTTAAAAAAGTTGCCAAGAGCACACCTGTACATCACTTCTCTATTTTTAATGAATCTTTTCTTTTTAGTTCGGGGAATTTTCTGCAAAGCTGGGAGTGGCCTCAGGTTTTTTTTAAAAAGAAAAATCTCCCCTTTTTGTACCGAGCCCCATTGTGTGGATTCAATGTTCTGCACTCTGGGACAATGTTCAGAATTATAAAATGTTGGCATAAATCTAGGATTCTGCCCACCACAAGAAAATTGGCCTATAAGAAAACTCCCTCGGAATATCTCCGTTCTTGGGGAAGGGGGCAGCACGAGCCACTAAACGGCACCTTTCGAGGCAGGCATTTTTGTCATGACATTGTAATGTTACTCCAATGAGGTTTTATTTCTGCAATCTAGTCTTAAATAGTTTGCTGCTGTAATCTGTTATTAAAGCACAGTAAAACCGTTTTGTGTTATCTACCGCCTATATTTTATAATGGTTTTAGGGCTTTATGGGTTTTTAAAAAATATCTTATTTGCAAACTACTTTGTGTTTCCATTGATAAAATAGGGTAGAAATTTAAATAAAACTAGAACGTGAACGGTCCGACATTACGGCCAGCTGCTTTATGTCATTGTCAGGTGATGAAAAGCTGGCCTTGGCTTCCTTCCATTACTACAGAGTTTGGAAGCTTCTCTGCTTGGCTGCAACCTATAACAAGGTTCCATATGAAGCTTGCTCAGATTTCGTCTGACCTCCGGTCCGTCAGATTCCGTACTGTCTTTTCTGACTGGCAGAGCTTTGCCAAGGTCTTCTGAAAAACGCAAGAGGGCATGCTCAACATCTGCCTGCACCTTTGTATTCTCTGTTGTGTCTCCCACCTTGTGGATTGGCCTGCCTCAGGGGGTCAATAAGCTTTGCCTGCTTCTATCTTTCAACAGACTGTACAAAACTAAATTTCTCAGCAGGGTATTTTTTTATTAGGGGAATCAAGTTGTAGTTGTCTGTGAAATTCCAGGTCGTTTTCATTGCATTGTTCATATATATTATACTGTTTTCTTGCGTTGTTTTCCTATTTTGTTATCCTGATTTATTGCATGTATTATAGTTTTCTAATGTATTCTCTAATTGTGTAATCCAAGGTTTGGTTTGGGGTTTTGTTTTTTACATTGTCTGTTGTATCTATGGGCCAAGCTACACATGACGAATGACACTTGAACGGCAAGTGGATTTAGTGGAGGGCAAGTGAACAGGGAGAAATACACTTGCTGTTCAAGTGTCATTCGTCATGTGTAGCTTGGCCCTATTATACTGTTTTCTGCTGCCTTGAGTCACAGTGAGAAAGGTAAAGTATAAATGAAATAAATATGTAGATTTATAATGCTTCCGCATTAGGCTGTGCTTGCTCTTTCTGCTCAATTACAGGATGGTTTAAGGCATCAAAAGGGAAATGCATAATCATTTGGTAAGGAAAGAGGAAAGGTATGGGGAAGATGGAGGCGAATGGAACAGTGAAACAGAGAAAAATAAGAAGAGAGAGATGGAGAACAAATCAAGAGTCTGAACATCTATGGTGCAATTCACAAGTGATTATCGCTGGAGGATGAACACAAACACACATTGTGTTGTGAAATCTGAGCATCCACCGGAAGGCATTGCTCCACTGCAGATGTTTTTGTTACAGGTGTAGATCTCCAAAATTGTTATGCACAGAGATAGAAATAATTTGATTTGGGGCCAAACCAGGCAGGCCGGTATAGCATACGAGCTACAGTGTGGTGCCTTCCATGAGGACAGTTTAGTGGATAGCTGTGTTGGTCTGCAGTAGAACAGCAGGATTTGAGTCCAGTGGCACTTGAGAGACCAACAAGATTTTCAGAATATAAGTGGAGACATTTTTATTGATGCCATTTTTATCACTCCATTCCTACTTGTGTCTGAAGAAGGAAGATTTGACTCTCAAAAGCTTACACTATAAAAAACTTGTTGGTCTCTAATTTGCCACTGGACTCTAATCTTGCTAGCCACAGTATGAGACGTGGAGGAGGTAGACTTGGGCTTGAATCCACACTGAGCCACAATGCTCATTGTATGACCTCAAGACCGCTGCCTCTTCTCAGACTGGTTGTTATAGCTGAACTATCTTGGTTATCTTGGCCTTTTATTTTTAAGAGAAGGAGAAAGAGGAGTTTGGGGGAAAGAGGTAGATATAGCACTGAAGAATCAAAAGTGGGGACTGTGTTGCAGAGTGAAGTTGAAGGTGGATGCCCAATCTGAAGAGATCAAAAGTTACTGACTCTGTCATCTTACCTGGAATTTTAAAATAATGTTTATTATTCTAGAGACTCATTGGTTTGGATCCAGCCCCAAACTTCTGCTTGCTCTGGAGCTCTTGCAGAAAGGGAAATGCAAGAACACCATGGTAATGTCGCAGGCCTCAAGGAAAATGTTTTATATTATATTGATTATTAACTAATAAGTGCTATAATACTGTTCTGATTGATTGATGATTGATTGCTAACGTTTAAGAAAGATTAAGTATATTATTATGCAGGATTAAGTATATATATTATGGAGGAAAGTGCTGGGTGTTGCAGAAGATCTTGCACACGTCAAACTGTGCTAAGTCCTTCTGTGATCCTGCTTGTGCATTTCTGGGCCAAGCCATTGATCTCTGTTTTCTCTCTACACACGCTTTCAGTCTAGAAGCCAATATTCTCCTTTCACGGTCAGGTTCGAGAGCAGTCCATATTTAATTTTGTGAATCTCAAGATGGCTGTGTTGAGAACAAAAGATACATTCTTCACATTTATTTATTTAAATCACTTCTAAGTGATTTCACAAAATGTCTTCCTTTTACCAATTTGAGCATGCCTTGCTAAAGCAAAAGCGGTTAGAAGAGGGATCGAGCTTTGGAATGGAAGCTATCCATGGTCCACAACCTGAGGGCCAAGCTACAAGTGACAAATGATACTTGAATGGCAAGTGTATTTCTCCCTGTTCACTTGCCCTCCAGGCAAGTGTCTTTCGTCATGTGTAGCTTGGCCTTCAGTAGAAAATTGGACTTGACTGTCATCAGCTATCATGCTTTGCTGCTGGGAGGAAGTAGATATAAACGTCCCAGCTTTCTCTTGAAATGTCGCATTAACTAAAAGGTATTCTTTTGGTTTGTTACGGCTTTCTAATAAATGATTCTCCGTGCCTGGAACTTTTGCACCTCACTCTTGTCCCTCATCTGTAACCCACCCCTGTTTCGTTCTCGGTTTGACCTCCTGAATCCAAACCATTATGGCTTTCATGACGGATTCCAAATTATTCTGCAACTCAGTCTTCAGTCCCATCGTCATACAGCCAAACCCGATCATGTAACATTCTGGCATTGTACCATTCTTTAAGCGATTCTTGATTGCATAGGATCCCCCGTGTGACTCAAAACAGGAAAGAGGAGGAAGAAGCAGTTGGTTACGGAAATCTGACTAAAGTAACAACAGCCAGGAAAGAGAATGGAGCCAAGAAGGATTTTTTTTTAAAAAGCAGCTGTTCACACCACGGATGCAATTGTCAGGACGAAATGTCCGCCCTACAAAAATGGCTAGATTTGACTTAAAACGTCGAAACAAACCTGTCCTTTCCTGCATGCCTCATAACAAGTGAAGTTGGAGAAAAATGAAATGCGGCTGAATCTCCAGGGACACCTCGATCAGCCCTCCATTCTCTCCTCGCTCCAACCCCGTCTTCCAACAGAGCTTCTTCCATTATTCCCTCTTTCTGTTTGTTCAGGAGAAAACCAAGGCTCTGTTATTAGGGACAGCATGATCTTGTGTTTGCTGGCACGACCGATCCGTGTTCCTCTCCCACCCTTTGGGTTCTGAGATTGCTTTCTGGCAGAGGTGAGAGGGACCCCTGCTGTAGCTGCTTTGTTTACCTTGGCAGAGACGAGAGTTTATTCTAATTTGCTGTAATAGTGGAATAAAACGCATCCCTATTGTAACTGCAAAAAGTGACAGATGCAGCCGCTTCCCCCTTGGCTCCTTAGGTGTCCACATCTCAGTTTTGCTCTTTCTCCCTCCCTCTGAGTTTGCACGCTTCCTCTCTAGCCCAGACTGAAGCCTGTGGGACTCACCTTGCAAAAAAAAAGATCCAAGTTCCAAACGGGCAACCTATCACGGACCAGTTCCGTAGAGGAATGACTTGGTGTAAATGGCACCCTTTGGTGTGGTGGGAGCCAAATCATTAAACTTCACTCCCTGGCAAACAGGAAACCACAGAAATTGGCATGGCCTCAACGCCCAAGTTTCGGCACACCACGGAGGTCCACAAAAGGGATGTAATTGTTCGTGTGATTTAAAAGTTACCTCGCTTTCCCCGATAGTCCTTTAGTTATTTTTCGTTCACAGCAATTGCTGTTTCCACTGCCTTTCCCCAATAAGTTAGGAGGACACATCCCTGTAAACACACCAACGAACAGCCCATATGGCTCAGGACGGAATTGGAGCTCTGAGAGCTGTAAGGCAGGTTGGATGCAAGCGAGGCCTCTCCATATGTCAGAGAGTCTGTATTTTGTCTCCATTAAGCTTCTTTCCTCTGTTTTTCCTTTCCTGTTTTTTTTGGCAACGTGGCCTAGAATGCAATTTGCAGACAGTCCGTATATGTCAGTGTATGTTCTACCGAAACAGGGGAATGAGTCAAATAGGTTTCTCCACGTACAAAACAAGGTTGCCAGGGCCAGCTCTGCAGTGTGGTGGTGTGGTGGGGGCCGCAGGCAGTCGATTTTGAGGGGTGGCAGCTTCCTCCCACCCACTGCCTTACTTTGCCTCTCTTCTCATTCTGCTGCCCCCACTCTTCCATGCTCACGTCACTGTTCGTAAGGCATCATGCTCTTCACCCGTCCGTGCACATGAGGTACAACGACTGTGATGGTGTGCATATTTATTATTAGCTAAAAGTTTTGAATTCTGCTTTTTGGTTTATACAAGTCCTCAAAGAGGCTAATGGGGAATTTTAAAACCGGCCAGCAATTTAGAAAAGCGCTACAAAAATCCAATCAACCAAGTGAACCTAAACACACAGGGCAACAAAGCAAAAGCAACCAGCCAAACTAAGCAAACCTCCAACACAAGCAAATACAATAAAAGAGCTGCACAACCAACTGCAATTTGTTGACCCCCCTGATTATATAGGAGCTCTTTAATTTTATTTCTGCAATCTCAGATTATTTAGCTGATCACCAAAAAAGATCTATCCAATGACTAGAAATATAGCAAAGGCTGCTAAGCAGGGTCAGTCTTGGTTAGTAATTGGATGGGAGATCTCCAATGAAGAGCAGGGTCCCAGAGGCAGACAACGTCAAACCACTTCTGTTAGTCTCTCGCCATGAAAACCCTACCAGGGGTTGTTATAAGTCAACTATGACTTGAGAGCACTCTTCACCACCACCAATGTTATTTAAATTCCCTGTAACAATTTTGACTATAAAGACTTGCAGTAACTTTTTCATGTTTCCTGTGGAAGAGGGATTTCTTTCTTTCTTTCTTTCTTTCTTTCTTTCTTTCTTTCTTTCTTTCTTTCTTTCTTTCTTTCTTTCTTTCTTTCTTTCTTTCTTTCTTTCTTTCTTTCTTTCTTTCTTTCTTTCTTTCTTTCTTTCTTTCTTTCTTTCTTTCTTTCTTTCTTTCTTTCTTTGCTCCTCTGACCTATAAATCTTAAGTAGTATTTATCAAACATAACTGAGAATATGAGGAAGAAAGGAAAAATTCAGGCCAGAGAAGGTCAAAACATAACCTATGAAAGGAAGAAGAACTTCAACTTGGTTATCATGTGACAGTACTGAACAGGCAGGGCCCATGTCTTAATGGCAGAGCACATGCCTTGTGTGAGGAAGTTTGCCACTTCATCTTGGGTAGCAAGCAATGGTGAAGACCCGATCTCGAGTCCCTGGAGTACGCCAGCCAGAGAAGACAATTCTCAGTTGGATGAAACAACTGACTGACTCAGCATAAGGCATCTCCATAAGCCGACCTGACTCTCAAAACATGACCTTTTTCTACCTGAGACCTTGGAGAGCTCTTGTCAGTCAAAGAAGACAAGAAAGAGCTTCATCGACTCGATATATGTATTTTTTTTACAATTACAATCTGGTGCAAGTTGGCAGTCTATTTCTCAAGGCCAAGTGCTTCGCTCTGAAAAGAATATAAAATAAATGCACTATAAATCATAGCATAGCAACATTCTATAAAAAGAAGCAATCATCGACACGTTCCTGTTCCAGTGTTTGATGGGTCTGAGGAGTAACAAAAGAAGCCACTTGCTGTACGGGTGTCTGGGTTTCTTTTGGTAGGTTTGGATAAATGAAAACGAATAAAGAAATCTGGAAACCGGCAATGAGATGTTCTTTCCTGGTGTTAGTGGGCCAGGCTTGCCCTCACAATATTAAGAAGGCTTATGAATATGGAATATCATAAGCCCCTCTCCTCATGTGTTTAAAACACAGACAAGCTGCCTGTCGAGGCAGGAGATGGGGAAATACTGGAACGTGGGAGGTGACGTAAGACTAACTCCTGGCCCCATGGCTCGGAGATGTGCAAAACCATAGAACAATGGAGGACTCTAGAATTACTTGAATGAATCCACCCTACTGGATCTTCCCTTATTTACTCTCTTATTCTCAGGCAACTCAGGGTGCTGATAGCCTCACCCACCTATCAATCCTGGGTCATCAATCATCGTTGATTAATTTCGCCCAGGAAGGTCTTATCAAACCTTCCCAGTTTTATTGTCTCACATGGGAGACAGCTTCCTAGTCCACTGTCCCACCCTGGAGACAGCCTCTCAATTCTTTGTCTTGTCTTAGAGATGACCGTTAAGCCATTGTTTTTCAGCAGAAGATGCAGTGCTGCCCCAGGGTATGTTTCACAGTATAATTGGACTGTCCGCTGCCTCATTATGTGTGTGTGCCCGCTCATGTGCTCTTGGACTGCATGTCTGTGCCCTCTTCCTCTTCTTGTCGCGAAGTGCTGGTCACTAAAGCCGCTCTCGGACACCCTCTATCTTCTTGAACTGGTAAATATAACCAAACTCTGCAACTCTTTCCAACTTCCTTCCCTGTTTTCCTAGTTAGCCCTCTGTGTGTGCTGTGTGTTTGGTGTGCAATTGATCTTTATTATTTTAAATTAAAATGCCTTTTGATTGAACATCTGCCTGCTTATTGAAAGGGTTCTCTAGAGGAAGGAATCCTCATATACATAGCTGCAAAATATCTCTAAGGGCCAAGCTACACATGACGAATGACACTTGAACGGCAAGTGGATTGAGTGGAGGGCAAGTGAACAGGGAGAAATACACTTGCTGTTCAAGTGTCATTCGTCATGTGTAGCTTGGCCCTCAGATACCTGGCTCTCACGACCTCTCCTCGCACGCTAATTCCCCCAACTTGTAAGGAAACCTCATTGGGTGACACTGGCTTCTGGCAATCGACAACAGCTGCCAAAGAATGTCACGGAAAATGGCCGTCATTTGCGTATTTGCTGTTGGAGATTGCGCCAGGTGCAGACCCTTTGGGAGTGGGAGTGTATTGGATATTTTCTCCGCCCTTGAAAAAGTGGGTGTTATAAAATGGGTTGAGTGAGCTGGCTTCCCGTTGGGTGGAGGGGAGGTTGTACCTCCAGTTTGTAGTATCCGACCCGTAGGAAAAAACATAAAAAGGTCCTTAGAATATTAATTGTCACAGAGACTGTTACACTTACCTATTCATTTGCAAACGATGACATCTGTCACTTTAAGACTTCACTCCAGCAGCTCTGCAAGCGAATGAGAGAAAGAAGAGATGAGACAATGAATTATTTTTGTATTGGACTTTGGAAATAATGACCACCTTTATATGCCTATGCATATGTATCTGTGGTTTTGATATTTATGGCAGTGTTTGAACTGATGTTAACTTTGCAAACATGGGAAGAATTGGAGGGAGTTGGATATATGTTGTGATGATAGTAATTTATGTATCGTATTTTGTAGATATTTTTGTATGAGATTTTGTATGAGATATATTCATTCACTAGCAGCACTTGCCACTTTATAAAACATACATGTGATTCTATATACAGTTTTGCATATTTTCCTTCTGTGTTTGGGGTTTCCCTTGCTGATTGCTGTACCAAAGAATGTCAGGATACCTCTAAGGTCAACCACGGATGTTAGCTTCCCCTGATGTCCTCTCGTCTAAGAGGTGTGCAGGCGTCTCTTACCTAACACCTTGCCCTTCCAGTGGCAGCTTTAGTTCTGATTACTGCTGCTGGACCAGAGTGAAAAAGGAGGATTGTGTAGGGTTACTTATTACTCTTCCTCAGAAATAATTCTATTATTGCTCAAAGTCTCTGTGAATTTAATTACATTATGTTCTGTGGGGAGCGGGTTGGAGGGGAACCACCAATGTTTCTGTTTTAAACAAAAGGAGCTATAAACCAACTAATTAGTTACTTGACTTCTTCCCTAACCTTGCACGACTCCCTCGCACATTTCGCACAATTTCTGTGCCGCTAATTAGGAGAGCCACCAAGGGAAGTGGAGTGTGTCGTTGTTAAGGGTACTGCTGCTGCAGCGGGCTTGGAACAGATGACTCAGGCGTGGATGCCTGGAGGAATAGCAAACATGTTTCTGCTAATGAGGTGACCATCCAGTGATGATGGGCCCGTCCCCAAACTTATCTCGCCTTCCCTCCATGGTGGATTTTCTACTTCCACTTGCAGTCATGCGGCACTGCAGAAACGAATGTCCTTTCCCCTGGGATTAGAGATTCTGTGAGCTTTGAGAAATTCGGGTCTACAAGGAATTCAATATTTTGAGATCCAATGTGGTAAAGTGGAGGGCGGCCAAAGGATGGACATATAAGTAGTACCCCCAATTCTAATGTCAGTGGTCTTTACTTGAGCCCCCATCTACCGCCTATTGAGAGAGGGAGAGCCAGTATTGTATAGTGGTTAGAGTATCCCACAAGGATCTGGGAGACACAGGTTCGAATCCCAATGGAAACTACTGGAGAACTTGGGCCAGTCATTTTCTCTCAGCCTAACCTTCCTCAAACAGTTGCTGTTCTAAGAGTAAAATGAAGGAAAGGAGAATGCTGTTGGAAGCTCCTTTGAGTGTGCATTAAGGAGAAAAGTAGGATTTGAATGTACATATGTGGCAACTGCGCAAAGCTCTCACAAGAAGATGCTATCTTCCACGTTTTTTGCGTGACATTTCGCAACATTACAGAAGCAGGTTCCTCCCTCCGTCCATCTGTCCATCTATCTGTCACATTGCAAAAAGCTCTGTTCTCCCCACCAAATTCGTTTGCTGATTTGCCGCAACTTGTCCTGAACTGATAAAAAAGATAAAAATCTTCTTTGGACGAGAAAGAGATTTGGAAAACAGTATTGTCCTAGTGTTTGCACTATTCAATATATATTTCAGTGGCTATAGGACGTGAAGTGTCATGCTATGAACTGCACGAGGCTTTACTGTCCATGCACATGCATTGGCATTTGTGTGTGCATCAGAGACGAGATGCTGCCGGCTGCTACCCTTTTATTCTGCCACAACACGCTTGCCAGGTATTGAACTTGTAGAGATGCTGGGGAGTGAGTGGAACCCTAAAGAAAGTCTCGTCATTTGTAACCCAATTTTAAACAGGGAGATCCTGAAAGGCGGCTATTAGAGAACAAACAGAGGCAGTGATTTTCCAGGGACAGAGACAAAGACATGGGGACCATGTTGGAGAAATAAGGCCAGTTGGAATACATGTATTTGGCACATCTGTGAAATGCCCCTGTACCCACGGAGACTTTGTGGAAATGCTGCGGCACATATAAAAACCTGCTGGTTGCCTGTGTGAGACCACTGCCGTAATGGCAGGGTCCTCTCCTCTCCTTTAATCTTTCCCATCAGCCCTTTTTTCCTAGCTTGGCTGCATCTCTCATGCCAGAGCCTTTCAGCTGCCCGCACAAAGCCGCCCGTGCGCACACTTCTCCCAGTCCCCTCCCAATTTGTTAAACCTTGGATTTCACTCCAAAGGTGGCTTGTTGCTCCCTTTGAAGTCGACACAATCCTTCTGCCTCTATGCTTGGCTGCTCTGACTCATGGCGTTTGCATATAAATCAGAAGCAGGAGCGAGCCAGGCAAGGGAGGGTAGAAGAGAGGCAGTGGCTGAGCCTCCAACCTAGGCAGCTAGGGGAGTCGGGAGGAGGAGGAGGAGGAGGGAGCTGGCCTGTTTGGCCCTGGGGGGAGCAAGTGGCTGACTGGCCGGCCGGCTTAGCTGCAGACTTCTCATTTCTACGGTTCTCTGCCTTACTGCTCCAGAGCTATGCTGAAGAGGATGAGTCAGCCAGCAGCAGTCTGCAAATGTAAACTGTCTTGGTGTAATTCTCTGGAAGCAGGGTGCCAGAGATTATTCTGAATTTCTCACCCTGGTCCTTTCTCTCTGAACATCACAATTCCAGTCCGTCCGTCCTCCCCACAATGCAATTCGAACCCACATTTTAGTTTCGATTTGTGTTTTCATTGCCTTGTGCTGAATTGATTTCCCCTCTTAAGATGTATGCCTTTTTCAACATCGTAAGCGCAAAGAATGAATTGGCATAATGCATTCTGTGTTTATTGTATGTATGAAAAGATACCGTGCATGTAACCATTATATACCTAGCATAAGAAAACCTTGCCGTGTGCATACACAATGCAAACAATCTATAAAACCAACAGTGAAAAGCAGAAAATAAAAACCATTGACAATGATGCAAATGAGTGTGAAAAAGAAACAAAACTGGGGAAATCTATCTATCTATCTATCTATCTATCTATCTATCTATCTATCTATCTATCTATCTATCTATCTATCTATCTATCTATCTATCTATCATCTATCTATCTATCTATCTATCTATCTATCTATCTATCTATCTATCTATCTATCTATCTATCTATCTATCTATCTATCGCGCTCTCGCTATGTCTGTCTGTCTGTCTGTCTGTCTGTCTGTCTGTCTATCACACTCTTGCTCTGTCTGTCTGTCTCTTTCTTGTTCTCTCACTGTCTGTCTGTCTGTCTGTCTGTCTGGGCTTTAAGGAGTGAAGAATAGGCTTTAAGGAGCAAGAGTGATGTGGTTTTATTTATTTAGGCATTTTTGCCCTGGGGACTCCCAGTGTCTCACAAGGTATACATCTGGAATTACAAACACAGAACTCGAGCTTGTAGATGGGCCCTGAGTAGATTCCCTGTTCACTTCCTTCCTCCATGTTCTGATTTTAGACGCTGCTGCTTAAGTTTGGAATAGGACAACCCCAATAACCACAAAGCAGCCATGTCGGATCAGACCCAGGGTCCATCTGGCCGAGCACCCCATTTTACATAGAGGCCAATCAGATGCCCCAGGAAGGCTGACAAGCCAAAGCCTTGCTCTGGTGTTGTCTCCCAGTAACTGGAACCCAGAGCTTCGGCATATGGACGTTCCATTAAGTCATAACAGCCACTGATGGACTGTCCTTCATTAATTTGCCTAAAACGACTCTCCCCACCAAGAATCTGGCCTCTGTTTGTAACTTGAAGCAAAAAAGCATGGATGCAAATCAATCTTGAAATTGCGCCAAGATACATCAGACTGCTTTATGATTTTTTTTACATTTCTTTATTTTACCTCATTTGTATCCCACCTTTCTCCCCAGTGTGGACTCGAAGCGGCTTTCATCGTTCTTCATTTGTCCTCACAACAACCCTGTGAGGTAGGTTAGGCTGAGAGAATGTGATTGGCTGAAGGTCACTGTTAAGGGATTTTTAGGAGCCCTCTTCTAGAATCTAAGAGTGATTCTGCACACGTTCCAATCCTCTTTATAGATCATTTGGAACGGATTTTTTCATGTGCAGAACAAAAAATCCACCTCAAATGATTGATAAAGTGCATTGAAAGTGCATTATCCAACATGTGAGGAATCAGCGCTCTTTATAGATCATTTGGAACAGATTTTTTTGTGTGCGGAACAAAAAATCCACCTCAAACGATTGATAAAGTGCATTGAAAGTGCATTATCCAACGTGTGCAGAATCAGCCTATATGTGAGCACATTCAGGCAAAAGACACACACACCTAAGAGGCAAAATTGCCTCCGTGGCTGATTTTTTTTCTCCTTGGCGTCTGCAATTGAACTACAGTTCAGCTTAATCTTGCAGTGAAGCAAGAAAGTTCCTTTTAACTATAAAAAAATTCTCTTGTTTTCATTTTGTAACTCAGATTTTAACCTTGGATGTGTTACTTCCCAGAAGAATTTTGAACCCATGACAAAAGTATGACTTCAGCTTTGAGGTGTTTATATTACAGTGAGATCTGATTGCCCTGTCAATCAGGGTTGCTGGGTGCCCTGTATCCTGGGAAATGTAACTCTGAAGAACTGTTTCTATTAACCTTTTGATCTTTCATTCCGTAAACAATTCACAATTATTCTGTAAACAATCAGTGCTGAAGGTATATAAGATTGTCTGATGTAACTGGTCTTTACCCATATGATCCTAAAGAGAGGTGTTATGTGTCTGGGCTTATTCTGTAAACAGTAAACCCATTTTTCTTTTGTAATCACTTATTACTTATAAGTGAACTTTTAAATTGGCAGCAGCATAGGGCCAAGCTACACATGACGAATGACACTTGAACGGCAAGTGGATTGAGTGGAGGGCAAGTGAACAGGGAGAAATACACTTGCCGTTCAAGTGTCATTCGTCATGTGTAGCTTGGCCCATAGATTTAGAAATTCCCCTATCAGCCACCCATCAAGCTTCCATGGCAGAATAGGAATTCAAACCTGGGTCTCCCAGATCTCAGACTGTCGCTCCCGCCACTACACTATGCTATGATGCTCTGAATGATGAGAAATCCCATTTCTTTTCATCTTTAATATGTTTTTCTTTCATCAGGAGGGTTTAGACAGCCCTCCTTCCTTTGTTGGCTCAGTTAGACGTATCCTCCTTCCCCACTCAACTGGCATGCAACCACGTTCTCACTTCTCTTCCTCTTCTTTTATGGTAACTTGACTCAGGGCCTTAGTTGGTAAACAAAGCCGAATGAAATTGCATGTCCAGTGCTTGCGGTCTCTCCCTCCACCCCTTTCTATGACAAACTTTCAGGATCAGGAAGAAAGGGAAGACAGATGAATCGGATGCAAAAGCAGAGGAAGGGGGGGGAAAGAATCAAACAATACAGCAAGAACAGTCAAAAACAAAAGGATCAGTCGCAGATATCGCCAAGCATCAAATGAAAGATGAGAGGAGAACTGCACAGGGAGACAGCAAAAGCAAGAGCCACTGAGTGAAAATGAAGAAATATTTGCTCACATCAAAAACAGAGTTGTCATTAAGACTGCCATCTGGATGTTGGCGGAGGGGTGTGGGGAAAGGCAAGCAAGCTGCTTTTGCTCAATATTTCTGCAACCTGCTCTCAGGACTTAGTAGGAACAAGTTTCCAGCTGAGCTTTGCTCCCCCAATCAGTTTCAAAACTATATGACCCTACCTCCGTGCAGCTTCAGCTGCTCAAGGAGGGGGGTCATGCATTGCTCCCCTGGAAGGAGGGAGAGCAATGCAATTCCTGGGCATCTGGGTCTCTGCTGGGTGGGTGGAGCCAGCAGCCTTTAGGTGACTCCGCTCCCCCAGCATCAGTCGCTTCAATAAACTCGGCCCACCCTCCTCACACTGTTTTTGGCGCAGGATTAGCTGGTTGCTGTATTCAGAGCCAGGAAGGATTTTTTCCCCTTATCCCAAATTGACCTGGGGGGTAATGGGTTTTTCACCTACCTTGCACCATTGCACGGGCAGAGGAAATTGGCTTGAGGTGGTGCCTGTTAGGTGTGTCCTCGGTGGGATAGAGTTTGGTGATAGGCAGCGGGCCGGTGAGCACCCTTGGCGCTTCCCTATTGGTGGGGAAGAGGGGTCTCCTGGGAGCGGCTGGTACTGCTCATGACGGCTGCCAGCGTGCGTGGGCAGACTGCCTGGGGGAACCCCATGTGCAAGTCCTTTCCTCACTGCCGTACGGCTGAGGCTTAGGAGCTTGAAAGGGGGGAACCAATTTGCCTTGCCGGCCGGGTCTCCTTGCCATCCCCTGGGATGGCTGATACCCGGGGCTTCGGGGCTCGCCCAGACAGGTCAAGGCGGAGGTCTAGGGGTGACCCCGTGACTTGACCTGTACCGCCTTACCCTTGCCGCAGTTTTGGTTAATGTTCATGTTGAGGTTAATTTAATAAAGTGGCCCTTAGATCCAACAACATTGTCTGTCTCTTCATTCCAAAAATGGGAGCAATAGATGAACCCCAAAACAGTATAATGCAGAATCCTTCCTGAGAGCTCTTCTTTACATGCATCTGAGGAAGAGAGCTGTGGTTCTCGAAAGCTTATGCTACAATGAAATTGGTTAGCCTTAAAGGTGCTACTGGACTCTTTACCATTTTGCAACTACAGACAGACACGGCTAACTCCTCTGGATCTTCTTTACATGGTAAAGGACTCCCCTAGTTATTCATTAGGCTGGATACTTTCCCTTTCAGAGCCAGGGCCCAGGAGGTAAAGGAAATCACTACCATGCGCCATAATTATGAATGAGAAATACCGCAAAAAGAAAGAATTGTGTTATGACAAAGATCGTAACAGAGCGAAAGAAAAGTGGAGGGTTGGAACCTGCAGCCACTAAACCTTCCAGCCTATACCCTCCCACAAATTTTGTTAGTCTTACAGGTGCTACTGGACTCTTGCCCTTTTCTACTGCTACAGACAGACTAACATGGCTACCCACCTTGATCTACCCCTAAGGAAGGAAATTTGCTCAGGGTGCAACCTTGCTTGTGAAGATAGTTGCATTGTTGGGCTTAATGCTCCGATTTCAATTTTAGTCAAAAGAAATGACCAGTATTCACAACTGATTGCTTTAATTATTATCCTCCACCTTCACATATCTAAGATTATTGTGAGGATATAACTTCTCTTCAGTCTTGTATTATTATGACTTCGGTCATTTTTGTCATACGTGCACGGGCTATCAAGAGATTACTGTTTTCTTCCACTTTATGATTGCACGGACATGGTCCTTATTCTTCATTCAATCTGAAGGAAGTATCAGATGGCTATTGAAAAGAGTTTATGTCCAGAATCTTATAACATAAGAATAACATTAAATGTATATATAACTTAACACCCATTCAAAGCAGTTTACAAATTGTGTTATTATTATCCCCACAACAATCACCCTGTGAGGTGGGTGAGGCTGAAAAAGCTCTGAGAGAGCTGCGACTGACCCAAGGTCATCCAGTTGGCTTCAAAGGGAGGAGTGGGGAATAAAACCTGGTTCTCCAGATTAGAGTCCTGCTGCTCTTAACCACTACCAAACTGACCGAAAGGGTGTGACTGACCCAAGGTTACCCAGCTGGCTTCAAAGGGAGGAGCGGGGAATCAAACCTGGTTCTCCACATTAGAGTCCTGCCACTCTTAACCACTACCAAACTGACCCAAAGGGTGTGACTGACCCAAGGTCACCCAGCTGGCTTCAAAGGGAGGAGCAGGGAATCAAACTTGGTTCTCCAGATTAAAGTCCTGCCGCTATTAACCACTACACCAAACTGGCTCTCCTGTTCTATTATTCTATATGTTTCATGGTACACATGCTCATATCAATGGTGGAGCCATTGATATGAGCATGTGTACAAATAGATCTGGGAAATTTACGGCTGAGTTCATTTTATGTTTCCATCCAGGATTTATACATGCCAGATTTTTTTAAAAAAATAATTCCTGCCTATTGGGTGTTCTGAATGGTCTAGGCTCTGCCTTAGTCTTTTGTTGGGGGAGCATTCTACAAAAGCCAGTCCTCAAATCTCCCTAAGTAAATTTTACGAGGGTGCAAGCCCGCTACTCAACAGTGCTGCTTTAGAGGTTGCAGAAAAAGTGGTAAGTCAAGACCCTTCTGTTTATTCAGGGGGTCCTGCTGTGCATGGGTATCAGACTGAGGGTAACTTCTCCAACAGCAAAACAGATTATGGAGCTTGAGAGTAAACAGCTTAAGGGATCGTATAAACAAGCTTTCAGTTTCTCCTTTTGCCACTGCCAGCCAATTCCCCAGCACCCCAGAGAACCAGGATGGTTGGCTCATTAAAAGCGAGCAAAGTGAGAAGTCATGAATGGATGAGATATGAAACGATGCCAAGAAAGACTACCTTGGGCAGCTGAAGCTCAGCATGACATACACTCCTTATACATTATTTAGTGCTATGTTGTCTTCCCCCTTGGCACATTGTACAATTCCCACCAAATCTGGGGGGAAGAAAAATTAGATGATACTTGAAGGTGGTTTCTGAAGGGATTTGCCACCTCCTCTCCCTCTCTGTGCATGAAACACAAATTGCTGTAGGACAGGGGTGACTATGTGAGCATCTGAGAGCTTTAACCTGTATCTTTGCCTGTCAAAACTCATAAATTTCTCCTTGATAGTTAATACTTTGAAATGACGGAAGGGCTTGGAGATCAAGGTAGGAGGGGAAGCAGGCTATTGCCAAAGACATAAATATCTCTTTTGTATTCCTTTGCTATCAACAGGCAGCAGTAATACAAGAGGACCAACACCCGATCCATCCCTGCTGGAGTATGGATTTTTTAAAAAGGGTGCAGAAGTGAGCTCTTATTCCCGCTTTGCCTTCCCAGAGCCATCATTTCCGCCACAGAACCAAAGATATAGTTGGTGGTCCCGGGCCCCAGAGAGGCTCGACTGGCCTCGACCAGGGGCAGGGAATTTTCAGTCCTGGGCCCCAACCTGGTGGAACTCTGTGTTGGAGGGTACTCAGGCCTGCCAAGACCTTGGCCGTTTCCACACGGCTTACCTTGTTACAGAAAACAGCGAAATCTCACGTGAAATCTCACGAGAAGACGCTGTTATCACATCTTCTTGTGCAATTTCACTTGATAACAGTGTCTTCTCGCACAATTTTGTGCAAGATTTCGCTGTTTTCTGGAACAAGATAAGCCGTGTGGAAACAGCCCTTGTGTCCTTTCGGCGGGCCTGCAAGACAGAGGGCCAAGCTACAAGTGACAAATGACACTTGAACGGCAAGTGTATTTCTCCCTGTTCACTTGCACTCCACTCAATCCACTTGCCGTTCAAGTGTCATTTGTCACTTGTAGCTTGGCCCAGAGATGTTCCGCCAGGTGTATGGTTGAGGCCAGCACTTAGATCTACTGAATTAGCCTCCCTCCCAATCTCCTATCAGCGGTGGGGGGGGGATACAATCAGTTGCCCCCATGTATGAGTTGTGTTTTAAAGCAGCAATCTCACGTCTCCACCCCTCCCCTCCTTTTTGGGTTGCAGGGAAAGACAAATGGAAACCCGTCCCGGGAGATTAGAAGTAAGATTGTAGAGTCTGTTTTATGCCGCTGAATCCGAGTATGAATCTGTGATTTTATTGCTTTTATTGTAATGTATTTGTGTTTATTTTTATGCTGTAATCCGCCTTGAGTCCCTTTGCGGGGAGGGTCCAGTAGCACCTTTAAGACTAACCAACTTTATTGTAAGTTTCTTCTTATTAAGTTTCTTCTTGCCCTCCATGCATCTGACAAAGAGAACTGTGATTCTCGAAAGCTTATGCTACAATAAAGTTGGTTAGTCTTAAAGGTGCTACTGGACTCTTTTTGATTTTGCTACTACAGACTAACACGGCTAACTCCTTTGCGGGGAGGGCGGACTATAAATCTGATTAATAATAATAACAACAATAACAACACAGCAACAGCTATGCCAGATCAGTCCAAAGGTCCATCTAGTCCAGCATTCAGATACCTAACAACAGCAGAAGTCCCAAAGCAGGGCCTGCTGGCAACAGCCCTCTCGTACTGACTGCTCTCTAGCAACTCGCAATTGGATGCACAAATTTGTCCAACCCCTTTTTAACCCATCTAAGCCAGTGGCCCGCAACACATCTCATGGCAATTACTACATGGGCAGTTTTCAATGGGCTTAGACTGGAGTAACTCTGGTTAGGGTTGTACTGAATGCCATTGCCTGGGGATCGCTGAATAAATATGCACTTGGGAATGCCACGCATATTCCCCTTCCTGCCAACTGAGTTAATTGGTATAATACTAAGGGCTCAGTCTCTCCTCTTGGAATGATTGGTTGGTAGATTTATTGCTAAGGCAAACATGCTGCCACCAGCCCACTATCTGCCTGTCTGAGTTGCTGCTGTGCAGTAAAAACCCAAATAAAAAGCACAAACTTTTTGGAGAGGGGGTTCATAACAGCATCTTTTCCCAAATTGAGTTCATTATTCGGGAAGCTGCTTTAACAGAATGTCACAGTGAATTCTGGGTCCATTTCCAGCTCATTCGTTTAGTTTTGTACACCCCTAACAATCAATAAGAATCGCTGGTCCAATCTGTGTAAATTTGAGCCAGTTTGGTACAGTGGTTAAGAGTGGCAGGACGCTAATCTGGAGAGCTGAGTTTGATTCCCCACTCCTCCTCTCAAAGCAAGCTGGGTGACCTTGGGTCAGTCACTTAAGAGCAGCAGGACTCTAATCTGGAGAGCCAGGTTTGATTCCCCACTCCTCCTCTTGAAGCCAGCTAGGTGACTTTGGGTCAGTCACAGCTCTCTCAGAGCTCTCTCAGCCCCATCCTCCTCACAAGGTGATTGTCGTGAGGATAATAACAACACACTTTGTAAATCGCTCTGAGTGGGCATTAAGTTGTTCTGAAGGGTGGTATATAAATTGAATATTGTTGTTCTTATTAAAAAGAATCAAATTTAGGATTTCTGGGTTGAAACAAGCACCATGAGAAATTTGAAGTCATTCCTAACCTGTAACTGTGTTCCAGTGTGGAAACCGGAGTCCCAGTTTGGTCAAAATTTATTACCTGGCCATTCTCAAATATTTGTTTCTTCTGTTGGATTTGCTCAAGTTAGAATCAGTGCTTTGATATCTTTGGTCTTGTCTTAATTTGCTCGCGTCAAGTTTGCCCAGTTCATTAAAAATCAAACTGAATTATTGAACTAATTGAATTTAACACCACCACAAAACCCCGCAGTATCTGCTACCTGCTCTACTCTGCCTCCAACAATGGAGCACTTGCTGAACTAGGTTTAACCTCTGCTAACAAAGCCCATGGGCTTGACAAAGTGCAAAAGGAATGGGAGGGGGTCTATCATATCTCTCAGGAAGGTGATGCAAACGTTCTCGGTGGAGAGAAAAGAAGGAAAATGTGAATGCCAATGCATGGAAACTGACCTCCCTTGATCAATCACATATTTGCCTCATTGTTAATGAGGAATGCTTTGGCAAATGTATGTACTGGAGAACCCAATGGGAAATAAAATTATCATTGAAAAAGTTTGCAAAGGCTGTGATCTAGATCCCACAGAAGGCCGGTTGATAAGGGCCACCCTTGGCTATGTTAAGATCTGCCTTTGATTAGATAAAAGGCTGGATTAATGACGCAGATGTAACACTAGGGGGGCTACAGCTAGGACGGGGCTCGGCAACGAAGCCACTAAGCAGTCAAACTGAATGGCTGGAAACTGACTTATCCATAGTTTACCCATAATGCCACCCCCCTCTTGCTTTTTGTATTCTGTAACGCTTCCTTGTGGAGAGATGAAGGAGAAATACTTTTTGAATCTAAATCTTTTGATTTGTATCCGGAGACGTTCTTTTTCAGGTGGAGCATTTTAATTATGGCAGACCGAGCTGTTTTAGGCGACCTGTACAGTATCTAGACTACAGCACTGAGTTTAAACTGGGGAGATCTGCAATTAAATCCATGCGCACCCTGGAAGAGAGAATCTAACCTTCCTCAAAAAGACGATGCGAGGATAAAATTGGGGCAAGGAACCTGCATACTAGGGCTTTTTTTCTGGGGAAAGAGGTGGGGGAACTCTCACCTGGGGCAACTCCTGGGAGGAGGTGCTGCCCCTGACATTACATGTGCGTGCGTGCAGTGTGCACACGGTCCCAGGAAGTGCGCACATGGCGCGCAGTGTGCACACAGTCCCGGGAAGTGACATCATTGGGCTGCCCTGGGAGTGCTCCACAGGGGGCCTGATTCGGCCCAGATCAGGTCACATTTGGTCTGAATCAGCCCTGAATGGGCTGCCGCGGTGTGGGGGAGCACTCCCCTGCCCAGCAGCAGCCAGATCCGGACTATATTGGGCCAAAATGGGCCCTAATTGGACTGGAATGGCAGGAGAGCACTCCCCTGCCTGGGCTGAAACAGGCTCAAAACAGCCAGGATGGGGCCCAAATTGGCCTGGAATAGGCTGCTGCCACATGGGAGAGCACTCCCCCACCAGGCAGTGGCCTGATCTTGGCCATTTCGGGCCCAATCCTGGCCATTTTTGGCCTGAATTGGGCCTAAAATAGTCAGAAGGAGCAAAAAAATGGCCAGGATCTAGCTGCTGCTGGGCAGGGGAGTGTTCCTTTGCTCAGCAGAGGCCTGATCCTGGCCATTTTGGGCCATATCCCGGCCACTTTGGTCCCAATTCTGGTCGTCATGGGCCCTTAATGGGCCCCAAATGGCCAAAATCGGCTGGAAATGGCCTGGATTGGGGTGGAATTGGCCTGGAACGGGCCACTGCTGGGTAGGGGAACCCTCCCCCTGACCAATAGATCCCAATCCTGGCCATTTCAGGCCCAATACAGGCCCCAAAGGGCCCAAAATGCCCAGGGCGTCTTAAAAATACCCATGTGATGTGGGTATTTTTAGTGGTGCAGGAATGCCGTTCTGGGCGTTCTGTCTCAAAAAAAGCCCTGATACTAGTTAAGATCAGCATCAGAGCCGCTGCTCTCTTCGAGTATAACTTCTGGATTAAGCTGGGTGGTCTCAGACAGAGTCTTTTCAGTGGCGGCACCATGGACGTAAAATTCCCTCTCTTCGACAGCAGTTTGCCTGGCATCCAGTCTGTTTTAGGCACCAACTTTCTCCTCTTGCCCAGATGTTCTATGAATTGTTTCTTATTAAATGCCTGATGCGGAAGCATTTTACGAGAGTTTTACCTTATCAGTTGTAATCATGCCTTCACTTAGGAAGTGTTTTCTCCTGCACTGTTTTAAATTATTTTTATTCCATTTTTTAAAAAAATGATTGCAGTCATTTCATTAGATTGTTTTAATATTTCATTCTGATTTTGCAACTGTAATGAACATTTCTGGAGAATATGGCTAATTGTATTTATTTGTTTCATGTAGAATAAAGAAATAATAGTATATGCCACCCTGAGTATTTCAGGGGAGGTGCCAGAACACCGAATGAATATATTTGGATTCAAATGACATCTTGGTGCCACTTCAGGCTTTTATTTTTTTTAAATGATGACATTTGCTGTTTTGATACGGAAAACAGCAGAAATATATGGAGCAAAATTGGCTGGCCAATTGGCTAGTCAACAATACAGTTGCATCTGGACTGTCCATTCAACTTCATGGGGGAGGGGGGGAATCTTTTGAAGTAATC
This sequence comes from Eublepharis macularius, assembly GCF_028583425.1. Classification (NCBI taxonomy): domain Eukaryota; kingdom Metazoa; phylum Chordata; class Lepidosauria; order Squamata; family Eublepharidae; genus Eublepharis; species Eublepharis macularius. The sequence goes on along the minus strand of NC_072807.1, from coordinate 35,869,761 downwards.
ATTTGGAATAACTTGATCCACCAGGCAATTCTTTTTAAAAGTTTGCTGCAGAACTTTTCGGATTTTACACTTCCATCTTTGCTATTACTGCATCATATGCCTGCATTTTATGAGTTCATTTGAAGAAAGGAAGCTCAGGCTACAGAAGTGCATTCTCGGTGATGAAGCATAAGTGAGATATTGTAGGATTTTTCTGCAAATCGTCTCCAGTGCCTCCTTTCAGTCTCTGCAGCTTTCGAGAAGCCTACCCTTGATGACATCTCTCTCGTCCTGAAACGCAGATCCTCTCGTCTCCTTTTGTATTGGGCGAGAGTTCTTGTGGAGACAAAGAATTCTGGAACTCTTTCTCTCTTTGTCAAGTCTCAAGATTGGAAACCTTTTAGCTGTAGAATTCTCTCATGACAGCTGCAGACGTGCAAGTGCTTACGGCTTACAAACATATTCAAGGGTCTTGAAGTATGTCTTTCAGCGACTGCCTAGATAGGAGAATCCAGTTGGCTAGCTTCGCCAGACTGAACAAATCCTGGGTCGAATCGTCTTACACATTACAACGTCCTTGTGTTTGAGTATGATTCAAGGACTTCAAATCAGACATTTTTGTGTCTCTCTGACTCACATGTGCCCTTCTCTCCTTGCGACTGAAGTGTGTTGCAGAAGCAATAGTGGCTTTACCCTTTGTGCTGTTTTCTCCTCCACAAAGTGTTCGTTGGAACTGCTATTAACCCTATTGCAAAAGGCAGGATATTGATCCAGAGGAGTTAGCTGACGAAGAGAGCAGTGGTTCTCGAAAGCTTATGCTACAATAAAGTTGGTTAGTCTTAAAGGCAGGTTATTGTGTTCTTAAAATATAAGGCTACCACATCTTGAATAATAATGCATTGCATTTCTATAACACTTGCTGTAGTTTAAAGTGCTTTGTATGATCTTCTGGTCATTCTTACAACAGCCATGTAAGGTAGGCCAGTTTTATTATCCCTATTTTGCAGATGGAGGGACAGAGGCCAGAAAGAAACTGTAGCCACCTTGAACTGTTGAGTTTCTGAGTCTTCACTCAATCTCCCAGCACCGGTGTTCAATTTTTCACTGTCCTTTGCACAGTTGATGGGGTTCCTTTTAAACATATTAGGATATTACAAACACAAACACTGAGGGGGAGCAATTTACCTTGTGGTGTCTCTTTCCTCTAAAAAAAAAAAAAGTCCTGTGAATTAGCAAATATTTTCCACCATTTGTGGAGAGAGGTTTTCTGCCACTGGATTGGCATACGCTATCATTAAATGATAATAGAATTCTAGTCTCTCTCACACTTGAGTGGGCTGTGTGTGAAAAATACAATTGAAAAGAAACCCCCTTTCATTTTATTTGCCTCTCCCCCACCCTTTGATTCCCTATTTCTTTTGCAAAATAGACTCTTGAGCTCTTCTTTTTTAATCTTTTCTTTTTTGAGGGAGGGTGTCAGCTCTTTAAAAATTAATATTTATTTTTTTCCCCATTTGCTCTCTGCCAGAGAATCCCAGTTTAACTTAATGAAATGTCAAATACCTCTGGGTTTCGATAAGCTGTGTGTGATAAATGTCGGCAAGACAAGTAACCTATTTCTAACTTGGCTACCGTCTTCTTCTCTTACTCTCCTTTCCTAAAAGGCATTCAATCTGACTGAAATTTGTCTTATTAAATCTGCTCTTTCCCTGGCTCATTCCTCTTCTGTACCTATTGTAGCTTCACACTAAGAGAAGCTGTATTCATTTGCTTAACTAAAGATTTCAGGCTTTGGGACTTGATTAATATTTTAATTGCATTTTCTTCTGCCTTTTCTACCATTATTGGTACTTTCATATAATCCAAAAACATTTGGGGATGAATGGGAAATGGTACGCAGGAGAAAAACTCCTTCGTATTTTAAACACTGGTTGAAGTGAATGTATCAGGGAATGTACCGCCTCACAGGACTGTTGTGAGAATAAAATGGGGGAAGGAGAATAATGTATGCTACGCTGAGCCTTTTGAAGGAATGTAATCAATAAAACATGGTTTGTTCTCATGTGCAAGTAGACACATACTGTGCAGCGTTAAAAATTGTGTGCCGTGAAGCATCTGGACATATGGGATTTCTTCAAAAGAAATAGAAGAAGAAAAGATAAAAAAGAAACAGGAAACGTAGATGAATACTGATTCTTTCCAGCCTTCATAACCATATATATCATGTACATGCTATGGCACTAATTATGTAGATCGTCAAGGTATTTATTGGCTCAGACTGAACTCTGATTAAAAACGTGGCTCGTCTCCTACCTTCTCGCCCAGCGAAATCTGCAGTCTTCCTCCAGCATGGGGCTGTATGTGCCAGCAGCCTCTATTCTCCTCAGTCCTTGAAGCCACTTCTTCCTGCTCTGCCCTTCAGCAGAATTTAGCCCAGTGAGCTTGCAAAAATCTCAAGTCAGGCTCCCAATGCCAACTCCAGGTTGGGAAATTCCTGGAGATATGAGAGTGGAGCCTGGGGAGGGAAGGGAGCTCAGCAAGGTATAATACTCTGCAGAGCAGCCATTTTCTCCAGGGGCATGCATCTGACAAAGAGAGCTGTGGTTCTCGAAAGCTTATGCCTCAATAAAGTTGGTTAGTCTTTAAGGTGCTACTGGACTTTTTACTATTTTGCCACTACAGACTGACACGGCTAACTCTGCTGTATCCATAACCCTACAACTGACTTTTTTCTGGCATCTTTTACTCCTTGGCCTTCCTCCTCCCCCTAAAAACAGACTTCTTCCTGTTTGACTTGGCAAAAGTCTCAGGCCAGGCCCCCGACTGACGTTTCTGGCTGACAGCTTCTGTACAAGCTCTTTGTTGACCTTCCTTCTCTCCTTGAGAACAGGTCTCTGTTACAACTCCCAGGAGGATATTCAGAGTTTTGTCCCTATTGGCTAGTATCAGTATCATCACCATCTGTCATGTATGATTGTACCCATCCATCTATGCCAATGTTAATTCTGATGCTTATGTTCTAATGCCAGTTAGTGTACACATAATCCTGGTGTAACTCAATTTCCTGTTGCTAGTATTCTGATGGTTTCTCAGGCTTTCACAGGTGGCTATCTGTTGAGCTCAACTACTTACAACCTTGGACTTTCCCTCAGACTTTCTTCTTAGTGGTGCAGCGTGATAGCACAAATATGCAAAATGTTCTCACACCGAAAAAGCGGCAAGGGAATATTTGGGAATTGGGAGGAGGAAGAAAAGCAGGGTAGAAAAGAGATGTAATTTTCCCATGTTGCCATTCTTGTCAAACTTCTACTAGAGCTACTTAGATGCTTACCTTACTCCTAAGTAGACCTTTGGACTTGAATATGGAAAAGATCTGATTTCTGAATAAAAGTCATTTAACCAAGGACCTGTGTCTTGCTATGATGATCCAGGGATCTGTCTGCCATATCCTGTCATCCGGAGCCTGATACCACCTCTCCTGGACAACCAGCCAGGAGAAGAAGAATCCTGTCCAGTTTGACTGGATTAGTGACTCTTCTGAAGATGGCATCAGTTAAAGACTCTCTGATGAAGACCAGGCCTCAGTTCGGTCAGGCGAGAAGGACAAAAAACCTTCCCTCAAACTCATATTGTTCTTGCTTAGCGGGTGGTTTTTGGTTGGGAATGGACATGTTCTGAGTTATAGGCAAGAGCCAGTGTGCCATTTGGGAGCAGCCATTTTGGGGAGAGCCTGCATTAAACCCCTCGTACACACCCCAGACAGTAAACGGAAACAGAACTTTACTGGGGCTTTTGTCACAGAGGGCAAATCACAGTCACTAGAGTTATGAGTGCTCAGCCCCTTATTCGGGAATGGAGTCATCTCAGTACGCAAGTGCAGCCTCGGGACAAGAGAGGATATCAGCCCCAAATAATTTGCACGGGGAAACATGTTTCTTTACTCCCTGTATTCCTTTGAATGCACCTGGTTTTTTTGCTCCTTCTTTTTCTTCCTCTTTCATCTTACCAACCTTCCTGGCCCTTTCTTCTTTCCTCCCTGCCTGCTTGTCTCTTTCTCTTGTCATTTTCTCTTCCCTCTTTGCTGATATCTCTCAGCTTCAAAAAAACACAGGAGAGTAAAGGTGGCAGGCAACGGACCAGCTGCTTGTCCAATAAGGAAAAAACAAGGGCCAGAATAAAGCTATTTTAAAAAGAAAGAGAGAGGACCTGCTCAGTGCGTTGGCATTGAACCTGGGGGACCTTCTCCTAGCAAAGCAGATGCCCTCTCAAAACATTAGGTCTTTGCAAGGTGGTTCTGCTGCGTGCATGAAAAGGCCTTTGACTAGAGCTCTTGTTTGACAAGTATCAGACCACACAGTGCATTGCCAGTCAACAATAAGCGTCGTGAATGACTTGTGTTTGAAGATACTCTCTTTGATTTGAATAGATTTGTTAATTTTAGATCATTTCTTTGATGGCGGTATTCCATTTTTAATATGCATGCTTGGGCCTGTTTGCACTTCATGCTCCTGAATCCAACCCTGGCTCAAACATCTGGGCGTTTGTTTCCGTTCCTTGCAGCAAGTAAGCTCCGAGATGACATTAATTGGTACGAAAGGCAGTCCCCTCTTCCCCCCATGATCCAACGTATTGCACTTTAGCTAGTGACCTTGTAAGCAAAAGAACAGGTTCATTATCTTCCAAAGTGCTGCCTCGTCGCAATGGGAGTGAAAGCAGACAATTAAGAACCGTATAAACAGGAATCGCCAGTTAACCAGCCAGAGAACGGGCTGGAAATTGCTAGGCACAGCTGGGACTTGGCATGCAAAGTGGCTAGAGGAGGAATGGTGTCGGGTTGCTAAGGCTGGGTTGGAAAATTCCTGGAGATTTGGAGATGGAGCCTGAGGACGATGGGTTTGGGGGTGGAAAGGGTCTTCAGAGGTATAATGCCATAGGGCACATGGTCCAAAGCAGCCATTTTCTCTAGGGGAACTGATCTCGGTAGTCTGGAGAGCATTTATAAATCTGGGAGATCTATAGGCCCCACCTGGAGGGTGGCAACCCTAGGTTGAGAATTCATGGTAGAGTAGCTACCTTCTGGTTTCCACTCTCAAAGCAAAACCAGTGATAGAGTCTCACTATATGAGATGTCTCGGCGCTTGTTTATCAAGTGTAGGGAGACACAATGTTAGCCTGGAAGCATAGTTTAAAAAGACAGAGCAGGTAAAGATCACTCCTCAGAGGATTTGTCAATTTCATCTTCACTGCCTGGAAGGCTCAGTCAATGTCACCTCTCCAGCCTAAAACTGTGTGGGATCGCAAGCAGAGGGCAGCAAGGAATGGAAATGGGCTGGAGCTGCTTCCAGAGCTGGGCTTGGAGCTGTAGAGGTTTTAATGGGCTGAAGTTTCCCTTCTAACATTTCACAGCCCCTTCACACAGATCCAGTGTGTAGCAAAGCCTTTGCCCTTTCTTTCCCATGTTGTGTGTGTTTGGGAGAACCCCTCATCTTAAATACTTAGGCTCCGAATCGGTGCCAAGATTTAAAAACAAAATCAGCAGCCAGATGACAGACACAAATAGTATTTTCCCCTTAAAGCATCTTTTTTTACTTATGTTTGAAACACATTATAGGAGTCTTTAAAAAAATGGCTCTGTGCATTCTAGCTCAGGGGATGTAGCTTTTCAAACACTGTATGCCACTTTTTTAAAAAAGAAAAGATCATTGAATTTTGAGAAGTGTGGATCTGACAAAACATGATTGCTTACTGCACATTTCAGTTTTCCAGGTACTCTAGTTTGGCTCCTCGGGTGTCCCTTTGGGGACACCTGCACTGTTTTTCTACCACTCACCTGATGACGCCACCACTGCCCCAGTGGTGCACTCCAGTAATGAAATGGAATGCCTCCTCCATCTTGCCCAGTGCTTGGTAGTGGTGACTAGACGTGGGCACAAACAGAAAAAAAAATGAACATGGTGTTCATTGTTCGTTGCCATACGTGAACAACGAACAATGATGAACATGATCCTGTCATGAACATGTTCGTTGTTTGTGGGGGCCAGCCATCAAGATCCCTACTGCACCACTCCCAGAAACCTGACCTGAGCAGGCAGCAGGAAATGTACCAATAATAAATAATAGCTTTTCCCCAGAGCCTGGCAGCAGCCCTGGAAGCTGAAGAGGTAGATCCCTATCCCACCACACACAAAGAAAATTAAAGCTCCAATGCACTCGCCCTGTCTCTCTAACAGCAGCTGTCTCTCCCTGAAAGCCAGAGCTGGGAGCCCCCCTCCCCCCTGGTCTTTTCCTCTTTGGAGGAATTTGGAGCTCCAGTCCACACTGGGAAGGAAGACCTGCCTATCAAGCTAAATCGGGCTTAGATTGGGGTTTCCAGGGCAACAGCAGGAGTTCAGACAGAGTTCAGACAATCCCTGCCTAAGATGCCAAGGGAATTGATTGCAGGTGCCAGGCTGTCTGGCTTGACGAACAGCAACGAATGACGAGGCTTGCAATGGCCACCTGTTCGTTTAGGATGGGGCCTCACGAACAGCTTGTTCGCGAACAGCAGATTGGGCTGTTCGTGGGTTTTTTGAGTTTGTATTGCTGTTCGTGCCCATCTCTAGTGGTGACTGGCCAGTACATATCCACTCTGTCTGTCTGTCTGTCTGTCTGTCACACACACATACACTCATACATGCATGCATGTCACCACTTTTGCAAATTGTGCTGAGGAATATTTAGAATTTTCCATTTTCTTTTCAACACTCAACAGTACATTTGCATGTATGCAGCAATTTAGCCAAAGATTAGGCGGGGGCAGGGCAGATTCTGGTTACTGCCACAAAATCACTGGCAGGGGAAAAAATCCAGAACAGAATTCTGCGATAATGCCGCCTGTGGATGCATAATTAAAGCCCTGGTGTTCTCAAAGCATGGTGTATACGCTAGCTGTGGAATTCTTGCAAGATCCTTGCAAAGTAGATCCATATTAGCTGTATGTTGCAAACAAAGGGGGCAAGTTGAAGCTGAGGGAGGTCTTCTCATGAGTTTGTGACTGAGTTGTGACATTTTTGCTTCAGCCTCTGAGACATTCTGCTACACCAGTCATCTTCATGTGGGAACTTAGCCCTGTGGAGGAACCTGCCCCCTCTATGGCAAGATGGAAAGACGCCTGTCCCCAAAATTGCCAACTGACTAATACCCCCCGCCCCCCCCATGTCTATCATACTCCTGTGCAATATTAGCAATCTGCTTCTGGAGGGGGGAATTTTATCCTGATCCATCCCATGATACTCGTTAGGCAGGAATTGTTGTCATGGAAGCCAAGTTCACTCCCTTGTCACTGTTCCCATCAATTTAAACTTGCTTTATGTTAAAAAAGCTGTGGGCAGAGTCCTGTACACTCACGGCATGCAGGGACAAGACTGAGTGTGTTGATGCACTGCCCCCATTTTCTGCTCACAACCGGGCATGCTCCAGTTGCCATTGGGACAGGACATTACAAAACAAAATGGCTGCTTTAGAGAGTCAAGATCCCTTCCCAGGCTCCACCCTCCAAATCTCCAGGAATTCCTCAACTCTGCTACTATGCACATGTAGGTGCTGTGCTCATGTTTAGATGAGGGCCAAGCTACACATGATGAATGACACTTGAACGGCAAGTGGATTGAGTGGAGGGCAAGTGAACAGGGAGAAATACACTTGCCGTTCAAGTGTCATTCGTCATGTGTAGCTTGGCCCTGAGTATATAAAGGGCAACCCCACACGGTAAACCGAGTATGAGGGAAAAAACCACAACGGAATGGCTAAGGACCAACAATTCCTTAACGAGCACCGTACAGCAAGCTAAGCCACAGTGAAATGCTCATAAATTACGCAGAATTGTTCTCTTAATATTAAAGTGCTGGGTGCTTTATATTTCATTCACGAACAACAAGAATGCACCAAGGCCAGTAACCAGGGGTCATTTCATAGAAAAAGAGCTGGAGGAACTCCTTAGCACAACTCATTAGCATAACTCATCAGCATATTCCATGCCCCTTGCCATCACGGGAAGTGTGTCATTCGCATAGCTGATTTGCATATGCCACACCCCCTGGTATCACCTATCCTGGCTGTTTTGGACCCAATCCTGGCCGTTCAGGGCCGAAATTGGGCCCAAAATGGCAAAAAAAGGGCTGAAAATGGCCGAAAAGGGACCCAAAATGATCAGGATTGGGCTGCTGCTGAGTGGGAGAGTGAGTCACCACCTGTCAGAGGCCCAATTTGGGCTGTTTCGGCCCCAATCCAAGCTGAAACGAGCCCAAGATGGCCGAGAGTCAGGTTGGCGGGGCCACCTGACATGTGACCTCCTTGGAGAACTGCCCGAACTGTATTTCTGCGTGTTCCCCCTCGAAATGAGCCCTGCCAGTAACATAACGCCCCCCCCCAAGTTCGCAATCCCAGGAAGTCTTTCATACAATGAGAACAGTCTCTCTTGTCCTGCAGTGGTTCCTGATGAGGTGCATTCCGGAGACCAACTCCCAGGCGGGAGAATCCGCAGTTGAGACGTCAAACTTGCAGGGAGAATAACAGCCACCAAACGCTCAACAGGGCGCAAGCTAAACTCCTGTTTCGGAATCTCTTTTTTCATGAGCGTTGAAGGACGGCAATTGTGCAGTTCCGAAGTTGTCAACTCACTCCTCTCTGCCCAAACGGGAACCAGGTTCCTGGGATTGCAAAATTGGGGGGGGGGGGTTATGTTACTGGCCTTGGTGCATTCTTGTTGTTCATGATTGAAATATAAAGCACCCAGCACTTTAATATTAAGAGAACAATTTTGAGTAATTTATGAGCATTTCACTGTGGCTTAGCTTGCTGTACGGTGTTTGTTGAGGAATTGTTGATCCTTAGGCCATTCTGTTGCGTGTTTAGATGAGGCCAGGGTGCCCAGTCATGAGTGGGAAGCAGGAGCAAATCTCCTGGCCCTAATCTGTGTTGGAAGAGGAGGACTCAGCGCTGTCCCTTTCCTCATGTTCAGAGGGGGACAAACCAAAGAGTTAGAAAGACAGAGAGGTCAGGGCATCCTGATTACTGTCTACTGCTCTGCCTATCTCTTTGATATGTAGCTTGTTATTCTCAGGACATCCTCCTCCTGACTTCCTCCCTCTCACTTCTTCTCTTCCTGGCATTGTTCAGGCAACATCTTCTCCTCCTTCCATCTTGGCAGCATGGATGCAGGCCTTGCCCTAGCATCCATGCCGATCCTTAGACTAGATAGGTAGATAGGATCTCTCTCTCCTCCTTTCCTATCAAAGTAGGAGTTCCTATAATAAAGAACTCTTATTTCCTTTCTAAATATAAGCAAGTATATGCTTTGTCATTTTCTCTCCTGCATACACACCGGCCAGCAGAACAAGCTCACAACCACCTATAATCACGCTTCCTCTGCTAAACAATAGACTCTGCTAACGTCCCAATCGTGGAATCCTTTAATTAGGTTTCTGGAACCAACATACGATTGATATCTGAGCACATTGGCTCAGTCCCACTCCGGGTATGCTTGCTCCCCCTTCCCTCTTCTGTCTACATAGACACATAGACTTAGGTGACTTGTGATGGTTGTGAACCAGAGGTGGTCTTCCTAGGCAGACAAATGCGTTTGGTTTCTAAGTGACCTTTAGAATGCATTTGAATGCTTTGCAGGTCGAAGCGTGGGTGGACAAGCCAGAGTGGACGGCCTCTTTTGATCACTCTGTCACTCGTGGGAATTTCCACAGCGGGCCGAAAAGTTCCCTCCCAAAACATGGCAGGACTCGAGAGGTTAATCCACAAACTGGAGCTCAGCACCCAAGATAGAGCCATTGGGAGAGAAGAAAGCTGCATCGGATGCTTCAGGAAGTAATTTGCCCTGGCACTTTCTTATAAGTGTGAATTGATTTTTGCTGTGCTGTGTCAGGCTGAATTATGAATGGGGGAAAGCAACGCAAGCTCTCCCAGAGGTGATGGTGTCATAATGAGGAAAGGGTATGAGAGAGCGAGAATCTTCCAATTCTCTTCCTTGCCTTTCTTTAATTCTGGCTCATGTTGAAACACGGGCAGTGACAAGCATTCCATTTGAAAATCTCTTCTAAGGTAATGACGTAGAAAGCACCTCTGAGAATATGCAGAGTGCATTTCACTCTTCACAGGTTGCCATCTTTTTTGCTCGTCTTCGTACTTAGGACGAGCTGACACAGCTATTCTTGTCTCTGAGGATTTTTAAATGCCATTTTGACATCATCTGTGCGCCGCTGACACTCCAAAATAAAACTGAAAATGAGTTTGACTCCTTGTGTGCTATACTCTGGTTCACGCATGCATGTTTCTCACATCAAGTGACAACTTGCATGTGCGAAAGAACAGTTAGAGATATGTCACAGCACAGGAGGAACTCGCTTATCGCCCTAGGTCATTTTGAATGCAATGATTTTTTAAACAGAGTCTCTTCAAATAGGTAGTGTAGTTTATTAGTGAGAACATTGAACTGGATCGGAAGAGCTGGAAATTAAGATCTTTAACCAGCCATGGAATCCACTGGGTGACCTGGGTGATCTGGGTGACCAGCCATGGAATCTACTGGGTGATCCACTGGGTGATCTCTCTCCACCTAACCTACCTTGCAAGACTGTTGAGAGGACAAAATGGGAGAACTACGTATGCAACCCTGAGCTCCTTAGAAGAAGATCAGGATGAAAATTATGTCTGATAGATAGAACAGCTATGCTTGTTTTGTTTCAGTTGGATGTTGGGAGGATAAAATAGAGGAAAGGAGAATGATGCAAGCCACTTGGAGTTCCCATTGAGAGGAAGGGGGGTATAAATGAAGTTAAATCAATCAAGAACTTTCAGAAAGGGCACGTACTGTTTGAACTGGATCACTGGATCACCTTCCCCAGGCGCCAATCCCCCCCCAAATCTCCAGGAATTTCTCAACCCAGTGTTGGCAACTAGAGTTCTAAGCCTGCCAAACAGCCAAGCTTCACCTCTGACACAGAATATGCGCTTACTTTCATACCAGTCATTGGACTCCTTTCTATCTTTTAGGGTTCTAAGCACTGTTATGTCACACCTTGGTGCCTTTTATGTCATTCCAGAGGCAGAAAGGCTGCCCCAGTGGATCTTATATTGTCACTGTATGCATTTTTGCTGCTTTTTATTTATTATTTATTAAATTTATAGTCCGCTCTCCCCACAAGCGGGCTCAGAGCGGATAGCATCATATGGACCCACAATAAAATCACATTAAAAAACATATGATTCAGTAAAACATATAACTAGACATGGGCACGAACTGCATTACAAACCAAAAAAACCCACGAACTGCCTGATTGTCTGTTCTCAAACTGGCGGTTTGTGAGGGTCCATGGCCAACGAACCAGAGTTTGTTGGAAGCCCGGTTCATTGCATTTGCCCGCGGTTCGTGAAACCAGACAGTCAGGCACCATCAATCAATTCCCTTGGAAATGGAGCTGGGGGAATGCCTGAACTCTGTCTGCACTCCTTCTGTTGCCTTGGAAACCCAAATCGAAGCCCAGCTTACCTTGATCTGCAGGTCTTCCTTCCAACCATGGAGCTGCAAATTGGTTACAATTGGTTACATGGGAGAAGACACCTGGGGGGAGGGAGGAGGAAGGGGGTGTTCTGTAGCCATGGGCACTCCAATCTCATCCCTGCAAACCCTGACAGGCAGTTCTGATGGCCAACCCCTTGTACATTGGGCCAATGTCAACTGGTGGCTCTAATTGTATCAAATGGGAGTTTCCTGAGGGCCTCTGATTGGAGGGGGTATAACTCCAAGATCTATATTGCAATCTTGACCAAACTTGGGTGCTGGCTGGAGGATAGCCTGCTAAACACTCCCTGGGAATATGGACTCTCTAAGTCCAATAGGGGCTGTTCTGATGCCCATGAACCATGAACCTTGAACTGATTCGGCAACGGGAAAAGTTCATTGTGGTTCGCTTGTTCGGGTTTGTTGTCGGCACCGAACCACGAACTGCTGGTTCATTAATTTTACTCTACGTGAGAGCCCATATTGCTCGATCCAAAACTAATACATTCCATGGGGTAGGAGCTGGTAAAGAATATTAGGTGAGTCGGTGGAAAAGCTGGGGTGAGGAGAGATTTCAATCCCCCCTCAATAGGAGACCAGGAAAGAGCTCACCCACGCCCTAACCTCAACCATATGCCAGGCTCTAAGAGTGAGGGGAACAAGATCTTTCCCTCTTCCCTGACCAGGGGAACTCTGTCTCTCATGCCGGCTCCTGACTGCACCTCCTTTATACACGTTCTTGTGTTGGACACTGGTGTGTCACAAAATTTTCCAGCTGTGCCAGCTGTTTTCCAGGAGCTCTGGGATGTGGCGTGTCACACAATCAGAATAGATGCATGCAATGAAAAGAGATCTAGGAAGAATGATCAAGATTTAGGAGGGCTGATCTGGGGGAAAAATCCAGAAATGGGGTTGGGGAAACAACCTCTCTGGCTTCCTCCTAATGCGCCGCCAACTGTGTTTTGAAAGCAGTGACATACAGCTTCTGATTCCTCTCTCCCACGTCCTGACACTGAGCAAGAAGCAAATTTGTAGCCACTAATAACAAATTCCATTTCTTCCCCACTTACGTCGGCTGACCGCTCAATAGGGACGCTACTTTTTTATTGGCCTTCCTCCTGGACATTTATCAGCCAGCCAAGGCGCACAAATTTACCAGGAGAAAATCTTTCCCGGACCACGCTGGGATGTGAGAACGTTTCTCAGAAATAAATGTATTGTGACATGCTTACCGCATCCATCTGCCAAGGAGCTCTGGGCGGTGTCTTTCCATCGTCTCCATTTTATCTTCATGATAGTCCTGTAAGGTAGGTCACTTTTTATCTTAGTAAGGAGCTGGTGCCACGACGGGACTCAGGAAGTGTATAGTAGCCATAAAAATGCAAGTGTGGGAGAGAATATAGATTAGGGCTGTGGTGTGAGGGAAAGAAGAGCTTCATGCTTCCTCTACCTCCTCTGTGTCATTCTCCCAATCAGAAATGCATCTCCAGGCTGCTTTTAGTCTCAGTTGGGGAAAAAGACAGGATACTGTACTGTGCGGTCTTTTTTCTTTCTGGTGCCTTAACACAGCCTGAATGGGACATTCCCAATCAGGGAAAGAGAATGGTGAGAAAACTCAGGGCTTTTTTTCTGGGAAAAGAGGTGGTGGAACTCAGTGGGTTGCCCTCAGAGAAAATGGTCACATGGCTGGTGGCCCCGCCCCCTGATCTCCAGACAGAGGGGAGTTGAGATTGCCCTCTGCGCCGCTGTCTGGAGATCAGGGGGCGGGGCCACTGGCCATGTGACCATTTTCAAGAGGTTCCGGAACTCCGTTCCCCCGCGTTCCCCCTGAAAAAAACCCCTGAGAAAACTTAATTCTCCCTTGCTCTGCACTGCCACACTCTCCCCCCCCTCCCGCTGGACTGCCCCAAGTGACTGCAGCTGCAATCACAGGACTCCAATGTCCCATGTACGCGAATCCTAAAGTGTAACCTTGCTGATTGTCCATGGCCTGATCTTAAGCGTGCATGTTCAGAAGTCCCACAGAATCCGAAGGAAGTTATCCCTAAGTAAGTTTGCATCCATTCTGAGAGGCTAATCCAAACTACACCCACGCTCAGGGCTGGCCCAATGGTTTCTGGAATCCGAGTCAGTGAACGACTTTGCCACCTCCCTCTGGGCGAGTGTTGCCAACCTTCAGGTGGGTCGTGGAATTACAACCGACTACAGAGATCAGTTCCTGTGGTGAGAATGGCAGCTTTGGAGGGTGAGCCCTATGGCGTCATATCCCGGCTGATTTCTGTCCCCTCCCCAAACTCCACCCTCCCCAATTTCCACCCCCAAATCTCCAGGAATTTCTCAGCCTGGGTTTGGCAACCCTATCTTAAGTCCCGGGGAAGATGCTTGTTGCCCTCCTTAAGACCTCCCTTTGCAGTGTGGCAAGGTGGAAAGTCTTTGTACATCCTTCTTTCACCCACTCTGTATTGCTGAGAGGCAGGAAACTGCTGCACACTCTCTTCACCCCCATATCAAGTCAAAGGAAAGGATGGACATAGGGAAAGAATGTGCTCCTTGCAGGCTGCCCATAGGTGCAGAGGAGCCTTTGGGTCTGTTGCATGCTGCAGCAGACCCTGATACTGTGGGAGGGTGGCGGCTGGGGTGACAAGAGTTGGAATCTCTCCATTTCCAGTGCCGCAGGTGTACCCAGTGGATGGGCCAGACCTGCACGCACGTGCACACACAAACTCTCTCTCTCTCTCTCTCTCTCTCACACACACACACACTCAGATGTACTTCTTGCTAATAATGGTGGTGATGGAAAGATCCCTCAAGTCATAGTTGACTTATAGCAAGCCCTGGTGGGGTTTCCAAGGCAGGAGACTAATAGAGGTGGTTTGACATTGCTTGCCTCTGCGACCCTGGTCTTCCCTGGAGGTCTCCCATCCAAGTTCTAACCAAGGCTGACCCTGCTTAGCTTCAGAGATCTGATGAGATCAAGCTCACCCCAGCTATCCAGGTCAGGGCCTTCCTACTAATAAAAACCAAAAATAGAACTAAAGGTAAGATTTTGGCTTGGCTGTCTACCAAATCTTCCTTGATGTTCCCATGCATTATAGTAAAGCAGCGGTGCAGAAAAAGCACAAAATACAAGGCCCAGGGTGCCCTGGTAAAGTATACAGGAACAGGACTCTGCAAAATTTAGAACAACAGAGAATCCCTAGTGCATCTATTTATCTTCACTAACAAAGCCAGGTACTTCAGAACTCCGAAATCCAGAGTGAGAATTGGACGGAGATCATTTCGGCCGCTTCCATCTTTGGTTCTTTGCCAGACAGGGGCATATTTTCTGCAGCAAAATGAGTTTACATCTGTCAGCTCCTTGAAAGCAGAACCCCTTTCCCTAACCACGACGACTCGAAGCTGCACCGCACCGAGTAAACAAACAGCATTTTTAAAAGCGTAGCAATGCAGTAAGTTAATTTTGGAGGCGCCTTCTTGTCTTTGTGTATTAATTTACTCAGCATTAAATTTAATCTTTCACTTACCGAAGTGCCTTTATTCTTCTGCCAGTAACCTTATCTTCTTAAAATGGGGAGTCTGACATTTAAGCTTGTTCAGAGACAGGGAGAATTTGGAAAAGACTTATAAAGATAACAATGTGGCAGTGCCACGTTTCTCCACTAGGGATATCACTGAGTTGTTACACCTTAACATTTGGAAAACAGAGTCAAAGAACAGACTCTTTTTTGGGTGGGTGGGGGGTGAAGGAAATTGATTGGCTGCCTACACTAGAATTGTAATATGTTTTGCAAATAGTATGGACTGGCAAGTACTTTATTTGCATTACTGATTTGTTGTGGAACAATCCTAGATTAATGTGCAACGTGACTTGGATATCCCAGGTAAGCCGGATATCATGGCATCTTGGAAGTTAAGCCGTCTCAGCCTTGGTTGCTAATTGGATGGGAGACCTCCAGAGAAGAACAGCCTTGCAGAGGCAGGCATAGGAAAACCACTTCTTAGTCTCTAGCCTTGAAAACCCCAGAAGGGGGGTCCACACATCAGCTATGACTTGATGGCACTTTCCACCACCACCATTTCAAATATTAGGTCTCTTTTTTGCTGGTATATAGAGCATTAGAAAAGAACAAGAGTCCAGTAGTGCCTATAAAGCTAACCAGAGCTCATTTCAAGGGGGAACACACAGGAACGCAGTTCTGGCAGTTCCCCAAAGAGATCACATGTCAGGTGGCCCCACCCACCTGACTCTTGGCCATTTTGGGCCCATTTCAGCCTGGACTGGGGCCAAAATAGCCCAGATTGGTCCTCTGACAGGTGGTGGATCATGCTCCTGCTCATCAGTGGCCCAATCCTGACCATTTTGGGCCCCTTTTTGGCCATTTTCAGCCCCTTTTGCCATTTTGGGCCCAATTTTGGCCCTAAATGGCCAGAATTGGGTCCAAAACAGCCAGGATAGGTGAGGTCAGGGGGTGTGGCATATGCAAATCAGTTATGCTAATGACACATTTCTGGTGATGTCATGGCATATGCTAACGAGTTATCCTAATGAGTTATGCTAATGAATTCTTCCAGCTCTTTTTCTACGAAATGACCCCTGAGGCTAACAAAACTTGGGTAGGGTCTGAGCTTTCATGAATCACAACTTACTTCTTCAGATAGAGCATTGGCACGCTAGCAAACACTGGAGAGTAGAAAAGAGCTAGAGTCCAGTAATAATAACAACAAAAACAACATTAGATTTATATACTGCCCTTCAGGACAACTTAATACCCACTCAGAGCAGATTATTATCCCCACAGCAATCACCCTGTGAGGCGGGTGGGGCTGAGAGAGCTCTGAGAGAGCTGTGACTGACCCAAGTTCACCCAGCTGGCTTCAAGGGAAGGAGTGGGGAATCAAACCCGGCTCTCCAGATTAGAGTCCTGCTGCTCTTATCCACTACACCAAACTGGCCCTCGGTAGCACCAGATACCCTGAAGAAGTGAGCTGTGAAGGAATGATCGGAGCTCCAGTGGCACTGCCAGAGTCTCAGAGGAATGCCTTGATTTGGAATGGAAAAACAGCAGTGTAGACCAATGTGAGTTGGCATTAGGGATGTCAAATTCCAGGTGGGCTCAGTCCCTCCTGGAGAAAACGGCAGCTTTGGAAGGTGGACTTTAGAGCATTACATCCCTGTCGATCTCCTTGCCTTCCCCAGATTCCATCCACCCCAGGCTCCATCCCCAAATCTCCAAGAATTTGTCAGCCCGGTCCAAGTTCTGAAAAGACTACCTCGCAGGACATGCTCAGAAATTTCCAGAATCTTACTGGTCCAGTGATGTCTGTTGGCTGGATTTAGACCAACTGATCCAGGGTTCAGCAACCTGGGAGGGGATGCTGAAGCGGGGAGGAAAAGGAAGGAAGGAAGATCCCGAGAAGGACACAGAGGCAGGAGGAGAAAGCAACATCCTTAGAAGGAAACTGAGGCACGAGAAAGCGAAATGATTTCCAAAGAAGCAAGATGGTTGCAGACATTATTCTGCACAGCTGGAGATTTTCTCTGATCTCCCTTGGTCTCATAGAGTCGTCAGACTTTCAAATATTAGCTTTTGTTCTCTCATTCCGCTGTGCTGTTGTTCTTCTCTGCATCCTGAACCCAGCCAAATGAGATTGTCTTCCTCTGTTTTTTTGGTATATGATGGCCTGAGATGCTCCCCTGCCCCATATATCTCCTGGAATCCTCTCCAGAGATCCCTTGTGCACTGTCTTTGCCTATTACAACCTGCTATTTATTGCCTTAACATTCTGTAATCAGGCAACAGAAACAGCAATTGCCATTCCAGTACCTGGCCATGGGGGGCACTAAAGCCTCTCTCTCTCTCTTTCTCTCTCTCTCTCTCTCTCTCTGCCTTCTGCATTCTCTTGCGGCTCAAAGCATTCTCTTTCTTGCCGTTTTCAGGAATGTGCTAAAGCCTATCTGAGCATCACCGGCCTGCATTGTTTTTAGAAACCCAAGATGGTATTTTCCCCTCACTTCCTAGGAAAAATACAGAGCCCTCCGCCCCAAGAGGAGAGATTGAATGAGACCACGCTGTGAGTCACCGTTTCCAGCCCAAGAGGAGAAAGTCAAGCCAGTTAACTGCTATTCTGAGGGCAATGTCAAGATTTGCAGTGTCTGACTGTGATAAGATTTTTTTAGGGACAGCGTGTCCCTTCTATGGTAACTCTTTGCAGGTCGGTCCACCCAGAAATTACTGAGTGATATAATCTCACAGCTTTCAATTTCCAGGGCTACGGGGATATAATTCTCTAGTTCCATTTGTAGCTTGATAATGAAACTGCTAACTGCTTTCTACCATTGAGCATACAGGGGAATTTAATTCCTAAAAACTATAATTCCTAAAGCTATATAATTCCTAAATAATACCTAATTCCTGAAGTTGTCTTTACATCTAGCCTTCAACTGGGGCTTGTAGCATTCTGTACATTAAAAATAAAACAGAATTCTGCACTAAGGGAAGTTGGATTCTGTAACCAGCGTAAATCATGGACATTTGCATTTTTTAATTTTGTACAGTCTATTCTCCATCTGTTTTGCATATATATATATTTTAGTGTTTTTACCTGTTACGGGCAGGGCCCTGAAATCTTTGCACTCTGCTATTACTTTTCTTCTGGTCACAGAGATATTGGAGGTCAGTGGGGATGGAGGCAAATGGTGAAAGAACTGAGCACAGTTTGATAAGACAGGGAAAGAGGGGCAGGGTTGAAGTTCCTTCATCTACCCAGTTTGTTTGTTTTTAAATGACCCTTACCCTTTCAGGACACCAGGAAAGGAGAGGAAATGTCCTTTAAGTGCCAAATCATGTTTCCTTTTGTCCATTCTGAAACGGAGAGTTTTCATTACTTATAGAATGGGGACCCTTACTCATAACATTTGCCCACACTATGACATGGAGGATCCTTCAGGCGAGAGATACACTCCTGAGAATTTCCCCCAGTTGGGAGGAAAGCTACACAATCCACTGTCAGATTGATTTCCTAGTACCAGTAGCTTTAATTTCAACATTAAAGATGAGTCTACGGTCTGCGGCAACAATTTGAACTAAACTACACAACACAAGAGACAAGAGCATCGGGAACATTTTTATACTGGTTTCTACTGTGTGGGTGTGTTTGTTTAACATAAATATTGTACAATTGACCACTGAGGAAAGCCTGAGGGCCGAAACACGTCTGGTTCTGTCCAGGGGTCATTTCGAAGAAAAAGAGCTGGAGGAACTCATTAGCATATGCCACGCCCCTTGCCATCACCGGAAGTGTGCCATTAGCATAACTGATTTGCATATGCCACACCCCCTGGCATCACCTATCCTGGCTGTTTTGGCCATTCAGGGCCGAAATTGGGCCCAAAATGGCAAAAAGGGGCTGAAAATGGCCAAAAAGGGGCCCAAAATGATTAGGATCAGGCTGCTGTTGAGCGGGAGAGTGATCCACCACCCGTTGGAGGCCCGATCCGGGCTGTTTCAGCCCCAATCCAGGCTGAAACGGGCCCAAAATGGCCGAGAGTCAGGTGGGCGGGGCCACCTGACATGTGACCTCTTTGGGGAACTGCCAGAACTGCGTTCCGGCAAGTTCCCCCTCGAAATGAGCCCTGGTTCTGTCTTTGTGTCGGTCATTGAACTGTAGCATCATCTGATAATGGAGAACGTTTTAGTTACTTTTAACATATGCATGTAGCCTGTAATTTAGGCCCTGTGTTTTCAACTTGTTTTATCTACAACCTTGTGTACACTCATAATAAACACTTATTTGGAATATTTTTATTTTAGTTTGTAACTTTACCCCTGTATTTTCCGCTGCCTTGTTTGGGTTGAGTCTGCGGGGGCTTCCCCCCCCCCCTTATCTTTTTCAGGGTTTAGGGTGAGACAGCATGACTAGCCCTCGGTCACCCAGCAAGCTTCCAGGACAGAGTGGGGATTCGAACCCAGATCTCCTAAGGCCTCGTTGGAAGCTCCAACCACTATGCCAGCTTTTGCTGAACTTTTGGGCACAGGAGAGGGCGTGACTAAAATGTGTCCTAGGCAGCTGGAAAATTCTGTGATCCCAACGGATGGAGAACAAGGCTTCCTCTTCCATCCTCAGAGGTAAGAATGATGTCCACGGGCTGCCCACGCCAAAGTTCATGCCTGTTAGTCCCCGGCCGCCGCAGGAGTAATTTGCAGGCCTATTAGCACTGGCAATGGGCACAGCAGCTCGGCGACGTGTCCATTCGGAAGTGCCACTGAGTAATGAACAGTAATTGGATTTCAGGGTTAACTGGATTGCAGCAAAAATGGGGGGTGGGGAGAGACAAGCCGTTGGCTGCTGTTGTCCTGGCTCATCAGACAATGGAGGTTTATCTCTGCTGAAAATAGCCCAGGAGAGGTAAAGTTATTAGTGACCATCCGAGCATAGGGCAGCCGCCCTGCTGCCTCTCCCCCGGTGTTTAGTGAGGCATAAGCCTAAGTGTCCTTGGCAAGGCCCAGTGAAGACACGCGGAGTTCCCCAAACCTCCCTCTGGGAACTCTTGCGGGCAAAACAAACCATTGAAACTGCAGCTTAGCATGAGGTGTGCAGAATGTGTTCTGCCGTTCATCCCCTTAAGCTCTGAAGGTAGGTAGAAATGTCTCAGAGCAAGGAGAAAGTGCGGCTCAGCGGGCGAGACGAGCTCTCCGATAGAATGGTGAGGGGAACCTTTTGCTCCCATGCTTATAAGGCTAGAACTCGGAGTCTCTCTGCACGTTACGACGCACCTAGGGACGCGCCAGTCCCCCCTCCAGCTTTCCAACTTACAACTGACTAATGGTGACCCGGGCAAGGAGCTTTCAAGGCAGGCGAGAAACAGAGGTGGTTTGCCGTTGCCTTCGTCTGCAGAGTCTTCCTTGTGGTTGCCCATTCAAGTGGAGAGTGCCCTCAAGTCATAACTGACTTACGGCGACCCCTGCTGGGGTTTTCCTGGCAAGAGACTAACAAAGGTAGTTTGCTATGGCCTGCTTCTACAACCCTTGTCTTTGTTGGAGGTCTCCCATCCAATTACTAACCAAGGCTGACCCTGCTTAGCTTCGGAGGGCTGATGAGATCAGGCTCACCTGGGCTATCCAGGTCAGGGCGTCCGACCCTGTTTAGCTTTTGAGATCTGATAAGACCGGGGTATACCATGCCGACTTCCCTCCCTTGTCTTATCATAAAGGAAGTCGTTTGTCACCTCTTTGGACTGCAAACCGCTGACCAGCTTAGGAGCATTTTGCAGGACCCCTGTGCCTTCCAATTAGTCTGCCATGAATGAAATTTGAGGGACACCTCCAGAGCATCTTTCCAAGACAACAGACGGGAATGACATCTCGATCCGAAGGGATGGATTTGAAGGCTGCCGAGGGAAGAGAGCTGGTGAGGCCACTGTATGATTGTTCAGCCTGTCACCACGTCAACATCTGTTTTCGCAATGCAATTGCGCGTGAACGTCTGGAGGTAAAGCTGGCATGTGTATGCCTGAAGGAGCGGTTTGAAGGAATGGCGGTGACAGAGTAACCAGTTATGCATATTGCCATCTGCCGGCAGCAAGGTCACGCCAGCAACAAAGCCGAGGTGCTTCTTGACTCGCAAAGACGAGGACATTTCTCTCCAAATCCCCAAATGGCTTCATTTTCCAAAAGTAATTGGGCCATTTCGTAGAAAAAGAGCTGGAGGAACTTATTAGCATAACTCATTAGCATATGCCACACCCCTTGCCATTGCCTGAAGTATGTCATTGGCATAACTGATTTGCATATGCCACACCCCCTGGCATCACCTATCCTGGCTGTTTTGGACCCAATCCTGGCCATTCAGGGCCGAAATTGGGCCCAAAATAGAAAAAAAGGGGCTTAAAATGGCTGAAAAGGGGCCCAAAATGGTCAGGATTGGGCCGCTGCTGAGTGGGAGAGTGATCCACCACCCATCAGAGGCCCAATCTGGCCTCCGATATGCCACACCCCCTGGCATCACCTATCCTGGCTGTTTTGGACCCAATCCTGGCCATTCAGGGCCGAAATTGGGCCCAAAATGGCAAAAAGGGGCTGAAAATGGCTGAAAAGGGGCCCAAAATGGTCAGTATTTGGCCGCTGCTGAGTGGGAGAGTGATCCACCACCACCCATCAGAGGCCCAATCTGGCCTCCGATCCGGTGGGCGGGGCCACCTGACATGTGACCTCTTTGGGGAACTGCCGGAACTGCGTTCCGGCGCGTTCCCCCTTGAAATGAGCCCTGGCCGTAGGTGATGCTTGTGTAACCCTTGCCCACTAGAGGGAGATAGACAGTTGGGGTATTCCTTATAAAGAAAAAAAGGTGCAATTTTCCCTGAGAGTCTGGAGGGCCTGAAGCGGCAGGGAGAAGCCCTCTCTCCTCACAAACACTCCTTTCTATGAACTCTGTATTAATGTGATAGGACTCCTGTGAAGAACAGAAGGCATCTCAACGCAGAGCACAGCTACCAGTGGCTGCAATTCAAGGGACTGACCACCATACAGAAGTCAGAAAGACTGAGACCGGGGTCTGCTTGAGTAAAACAGGCCCGCTTTGTTACATGATTGTTGTTATATATGCTTTATTATTGTATTGTTCCAAATAAGATGTTTTTTCCCTCAAGTTTGTTCACTGTAGTTTCACAAGGTGGGATCACGCTGTCATAGACATGAACTCTCCCAGTTCTCAAATTAGATAAATGTATTTATTTGATATTGCCCTTGAACAAAACAGGTTACACTTGGACATGATGGGTGTCCTACTTTGGATGGTTTAGAAGCACCCCTCGCAGGAAAAGTTGCCAGAAACCCCAAGAATTTACACGTGTGAATTGATCTCTGATTTTTGAACCTTGGCTGACATGTACAGATGGGGTGTGTAGAAATTATAATGGAACAGCCCTGGCAACCAGCTTTTGGGAAGGGTCCATGGCTCAGTGGAAGAGCGTCAGCTTCGCACATGGATTCAAGACTCAATCTCTGGCACCTCCAGTGTAAAGGATAAAGTGGGAGAAACCTCTGTCCGAACCCTGGAGAGCTGTTCCTCATCAGAGTGGGTGCTGACCCTGATCAACCAGTGGTTTGAGTCTCTCTTCATGAGACATCTTACATGGGGTTGCTCAAGTGTAGGGAGACGCAATGTTAGCCAGGAAGCGTAGTTTAAAAAGACAGAGCCTGTGGAGATTGCTCCTCAGAGGGATTGTTAATTTCATCTTTGCCTCCCTCAAGGCTCTGTCAATTTCACCTCCCTTTGGGGGCAGTGAAGATGAAATTAACAAACCCTCTGAGGAGCAATCTCCACAGGCTCTATCTTTTAAAACTACCCTCCTATAGAGAGGTGAAATTGACAGAGCCTTCTGCTCTCTCTTTTTAAACTACGCTTCCCAGCTAACATTGTGTCTCCCTACACTTGAGCATCCCTGGAGAAGGTGTCTCATGTAGAGAGACTCTTATAAAGCAACTTCTCCCGGAGACCCTGGAGAGCTGTTGCCAGCCAGAGACAGGACTGAACTAGGCAGATCATTTGTCTCATTCAGTTTAAAGAGTTTCATATATGTTCATGCTGAAATTTAGTACTCGCTGCATGGACTTTGCCTGCCGCTTTTCTCCATCTTCATTCCTCCCTCTCTAAAATCGGTATGATATTATGATTATTACCAGGGCTTTTTTTCTGGGAAAAGAGGTGGTGGAACTCAGTGGGTTGCCAGCACAGGGGGCGACTCCTGGCAGGAGGTGGTGCCCCTGGTACCACATGCACATGTGCAAAGTGCGCACATGTTCCCAGGACCGCACGATGACATCACTTTTGGTCAGCTGGAACAAGGAGGGAGCTTTTTAAAGTTTAAATCACCCTCGGCGAAAATGGTCACATGGCTGGTGGCCCTTCCCCTGATCTCCAGACAAAGGGGAGTTTAGATTGCCCTCTGCGCAGCAGCACGGAGGGCAATCTAAACTCCCCTCTGTCTGGAGATCAGAGGGCAAGGCCACCAGCCATGTGACCTTTTTCAAGAGGAGCTGGAACTCCGTTCCACTGCGTTCCCGCTGAAAAAAAGCCCTGATGCTACCACCAGTACTTCCCCAATCCACATACAGCAAATAAACCCATCATGGGAGACTGCATCTGACACATGGGATCTAAACACTCCATTGGGCTAAATGCAGCCCTAATCATGTTTTGTTTTCTGTCTTGCTTTCTCTCTTTTCCCAGCATCCTGATTGCCCTTTTTCCAGAGGCCGAGGCAGATTGTGTCCTTTTCAAGGAGCCATCCGCACCACCACCGAGACATCTTTCTTGAGTGATAATAGCTAGTTCAGAGTCCGATGCTGTGTAACCATAATTAGGGTTATTTTCCCAATGCGTGGCACTTTGCACTTGTCAGCATTCCGTTTCATCTGCCTGGCTAAATGCGAGGGCAGCGTGTGGCATTAAAAAGGTCTGAAGCGTCGGCAGGAGCAGGCTGGCGCAGCGGCGGACGGGCACATTTGAGTGGTTGCCTAATTGGCCAGAAGTCAAGGCAGTTCAAACAGCTGGTGATATTGCAGGAGCCAGACATCATTTCTGGGACTATCCCATTAAGTCTTCCCCTGTGGGATAACATCCACCTTCTCTGTAGACAGAAAATCAGCATGTCAGTGAAAAAGCTAGCCTTGACCCTTATGTGCTAGCCTTCTTTGAGCAGGGATTTAAAAAAAAATGTGGAGCAGGAAACATATTCCCTGTGCTTCTTGCCTGCTTGGTAAAGATTAAAGAAGTAATTTTTCCCACCAGGAAAAGATAGCTTGGGTTCATAGGTAGTTATTGCCTTTCTGGCTTGGAGTATAGGTTCCTTTACAGAGAGTCAGAGCATCAAACTAGGATTTAAGAGAACCAGTTTCAAATTTCCTCTCTGCCATGAAGCTTTCTTGGTGATCTTGAGCCATCACTCTCTCAGCCTATCCTACCTCACAGGGTTGTGATGAGTTTAAAATAGGAAGGGGAGAGCCATAAATCACCTAGGGCTCCTTGGAGAACTGGAGGAGGTAAAGAAAACACTAAACAGATACTTCTATTTTCAAGGCCATGTGGCTGTTTAGCCTTCCCTATTTGTCTCCTGAGTTTGGTATTCAGAGGTACACTGCTTCTGGATATGGAGGTTCCATTTCGTCCACACCTATAATTATTCCCCATGAATTTGCTGAATGGTTTTGGAAGTTAAAGGCTACCTCTGTACATCTGGGCATTCCACATTGATTGAATCATTCCATCCACAACAAGCCCATTGGAACGTTCAGCCTAGAGCTGCCTCTCTGATTGGCCGATAGACCTCAGCGCTTTCCAGAGAACTTCCCTAGGGCTTCCCTTCCGAATCAATATTAGGGGCCATAACAAACTTGCAAACTGGCCACTGCTACAAACTAATACGGCAAACTGACTGCACACCAAAAGGAGATGTTTACATTTCCAAGCAAAGGAATGTTTTGATTGCCTCCACGCTAATTGCATTCTGTCCCCTTGTGATATATGTCCCCTTCTTTCCTCTCTCTCTCTCTTCTCCCCTCCTCTTCTGTATCTGCCCAGTTTTGATCAGGCATCTGACGAAGAGAACTTGATTCTCGAAAGCTTATGCTACAATAAAATTGGTTAGTCTTAAAGGTGCTACTGGACTCTTTTTGATTTGGCCAGAAGAAAGTGGGTCTGGCCTGCTTTCAGACCTGTAACTTCACCTTGAAGAACAAACAGGTGAAGCTTTTCACCGCATAGAGACCGTTAACCATGGCTGCTACCCCGTGGTGAAGCGTCTCCATTTTGCATTAACTACTGCTGCGAATACAGAGGCATCCGTGCTAGCGACACAGCGTCCACATGGGAGTCTTTTGCACACTTTCCTCCCACCGCTGCCATGTTCCCTGCTGTGCCCCTGGAACACTTTTTAAAGAAAACAAGTAATTGGTAATTGCTCGAGCACTTAAATGCTCAGGTTTTTTTTAAAGACCTTATGTGGTGCAGCTGGGGAAATGGCGGCCCCAAAGCATTTCTTTCTTGCAGCTGTCCTGGATCTACTCTCTATCAATGCCATCGATCTCTCCATATCATGCATAATTTTATAACCTTTGATAATTGCTCTTCTTAGTTTTTCTTGGTAGTCTAAAAAGCATCACTGTCTGCAGGAGGGAACAAGAGCTGGTGTAGCCTTTTCTCTCATTTGTGCAGGATGATTGGCACCTGTCAATATGCTCGCTCTTTGGATCCCTGATTCTTAAGAGAGTTTTGACTCTCCAAAGCACCTACTCTGGAAATCCTGCAGGTCTTTTAAGGTGCTACTGGATTGGATCTTGCTCTTCTGCTACAGACCAACATAGCTACCCACCTTAAAGGGACAGCAGTCCTCTTTTCTTTAGCATCTGGCCCTTCTACAAACAGAAAGGAAAAGAGGGACAAGCGGTAGGGGGATCTCATGCGGGATTTTTTTTTTAGAGGCGTTAGGCCACATGAGACTGTGGTCTCATATAGTCCGGAAACATCACCTTATCTGCTGTTTGTGAGAACATGACCTACATTCTGAGTTGCAGTTTAGTGGCTGACCCAGGTCCAAATTTCCACTGTGTGAAGAAGCATGATTCCCGGACCTGGATAGCCCAGGTGAGCCTGATCTTGTCAGATCTCTGAAGCTAAGTAGGGTCGGCCTTGGCTAGTAATTGGATGGGAGACCTCCAATGAAAACCAGCGTTGTGGAGGCAGGCAATGGCAAACCACCCGTGTTAGCCTCTTGCCATGAAAACCCCACCAGGGGCCACCATAAATCAACTATGACTTGAGGCCTGGTCTACCTCATAGGATTATTGTGAAGATAAAATGGGTCGAGGGAGAACCACGTATGCCATCTTCAGATCCGTGGAGGAAGGGTGCAGAAAATGCACTAGATAAAGGAATACCTGGACAAGGAATTTCTGTATGCTGAAGTTTGTGGTGTGTGCACGTGAGGGGGATTTAAAATAAGATACAAAACAAAGTGGAGCGCGACCAGTTTTGACTGATAAGATGCCGTCCTGGAGTATTTCGGCTGTTATAGCAAGTGCCTCTGTGCATGTGCAGCGTTCTTTTACGCCCTCCCGGGAGAAGATAAACAAACCTCCCACCGCAGCTGTGACTTCCTGGACTTCCTAACCTGACCTTTGTTCCCAAGGAGCAGCTGGACTCTTCTGCGCTTAGCCTCCCACAAACCAGGTGAGCTCCTGAGCATACACAGAGCAAAAAAGTCGCCAGCCAGCCTGCAAGCGTCTGGGCTAAGGGGGCTGGGCTTCTGCTGAACATACAGTCCCAGAAGGCGTAGCCAACTTCCAGGTGGTGACTGGAGAGCTCCCAGATTCGCAACTGATCTCCTGGCCAGAGAGATCAGTTCCCCTCGAGAAGAGTACTGCTTTCTGTGGCCATAGATCCAGAGGAGTTAGCCATGCCAGTCTGTATTTGCGAAATAGTAGAGTCCAGTAGGACCTTTAAGATTAACCAACTTTATTGTAACATAAGCTTTTGAGAACCACAGCTGTCTTGTGAGAGAGCCACAGTTCTCTCATAGTTGCATCTGACAAAGAGAGCTGTGGTTCTCGAAAGCTTATGCTACAATCAAGTTTGTTAGACTTAAAGGTGCTACCGGACTCTTTACTATCCTGGAGAAAACGGCTGCTTTGAAGGGTGGACTCTGCGGCATTATACCCCGCAGGAGACCCTCTCCTCCGCTCCCAAATCTCCAGGAATTTCCCGCCCTGGAGCTGGCAACCGTACTCTCCGGACCAACTTTTAAGCCCCAGCGCCTCTCTTGTTCGCTCCCCCCCAGCCCCCAGTCCTTTCCTTCCAAGGCCGGGCTGCCTCGAGAGTAAGTCCGCGGCGAGCCAGCGGGCCTTGCTGCGGCTGCCGGGCGCGCCCCTGTCCCCAGTCGCCGCGAGGGGGACAGCCGAGGGGCTTCTCCGCCCCAGCAGGCGAGGCGAGGCGAGGCTGATGTCATCGGCGGCAGTGGCGAGGCTGTGCCTGCGCCAGCCGCCGAGAGGGGGACCCGGACCGGTCCAGCGGCGGGGAGAGGCGCGGGCTGGGCTGGGCTGGGCTGGGCTGGGCGGGGAGGATGTGAGCGGGAGGCGGAGGCTGGCGCGCCTGCTGCCGGATCGCGGAGCCGGGCTGCCGCCGGGGAGGATGCGCGCTCCGCCGAGCCCCCCTCGCCGCTCGCCCGCCCCGCCGAAGCGGCCCCCGCCCCAGTGAGCGCCGCCGGAGGGACGCCCCTTCGGAAGGGGCAGCCGCGGAGGCTTCCAGCCGGGGAAGTCGGCGTTGCTCGGCCGGCGGGGGGCCGCGGAGCCCCGGCGGGGGCCCTTCAGACGGCCGGGAAGGGACGCGGGGCAGGCGGAGGCGAGCCGGTGAGTCCCGGGCAGGGCTGGGGGGGGGAGCTGGGCTGTGATCTCGGGGGGGGGGGGGGTGGATTCTCTAATCTGGTGGGAAGCCTTGTTTGCAAAGCTGAATGTTGCAAGCGGGGGGGGGGGGAGTGCTGGGGGGGGACATCCTCCCTCCCCTCTCTGTGCCTGGAGGGGCTCGCCCCCCTGTGCCTGGGGACATACTCCCCCCCCCCCCGCTTTAAGGCTGCTTTGCCAGTCCCGTTTGGAGGGACCAGGCTGTGGCGCGGGGGACAGCGAACGGCTTGAGCCTGGGAGCAGAGGTCGGTCACGGTAGCCCAGTGGAGCCTCCACGTGCAGAGGCAGTGTACCTCTGGGTGAGGGAGGGCTACTGTCTTCTTGCTGCTTTCTGGACCCGTCTGGCTCGCTGCCAGGAGCTGGGGGCGCTTGCTGGACGACTTATGGCGCTTGTTTTGGGAGGATGGTTGTCTGGTGGTGTGAATCGTGGCCCTGCCCGGGGGAGTGGGCAGCGACCCCTCGCCGTAGACTTGCTGGCCACCCTGAGAAACACGAAAACTTTTTGCATTCCTGGTTTGAATGGGTGGGGAATTCTTACGAAGGTGCCCGATGCGGAATTGGGGCTTTCAGCTTTCGGCTTCCTTGCTGGGTGTTGCCTGCTCAGATTGGCAGTGGATCTCCAGGGTCCGGTGCAGAGAAGGTTCTCTCCCAACTCCTTCTGCCTTGAGAGCCCTGGACAGGAAATGGCCGGGGTTGGACCCTGCACCTCCTGCACGCAAAGCCGGTGTTGTGCTCGCCTTGGCCTCTCCCCGTAATAAAACACAAAGCTGCTCCTCCTAAGGCCCCCTAGAGCAATATTCTGGCTGGCGGAGGCTCTCAGGCAAGGGAAGATCTTTCCAGATGTCTTCTAGCAGAGATCCTGGACTTGGAGGCTCTGGGGATGGAATCTGGGACGTTTATGTACACTTTAAAAATGTGCTGTGCCTCTTCCGATAATAACCGAAGCTGGCTTGGACCGAGTTGGACTGTAAGTGCTGTCAGAAATGGGATGCTGAGCCTCTGGATTCATTCTGCGGACTCCTGCTTGTGTTTTTTCTTACCTCGTATCTCATTGCAGTCCTGAGCTCGTAGGAAGCTACCTTGATGTAGAATGGAGCCACTGTCCATCATGCGCGGTCCGGTCCTCTGTCATGGGTAGCAGCTCTGTAACATGTTGGACAGAGAGGTTATACTTGAAATTGCGGGTCTTCAGCTGCCTCCGGCCTTGTGGGAGCTTTGGGAATTTTAAGCAGATGGGTGCCACCATACAGCGGCCTCCAGGTCCGTCACGAAACATTGGGAGGTTTTGTGTCCATCGACCTCCTATGATGAAAGTGGCTCTTTCTGAACTGGTGCTCCCTGCAGAGGGACAGGTGCTGCTCTAGTCTAGTGGAAGGAAACCAGAACAGGCTGTTTGTTTGGGGGAAGAAGCTAGAGGGGGCGAGGAAACCAGTTGGCAGGCATAACATTTGGGACTGGTGCCTGAGCTCCTTTTCGTTGGAGGTGTCATGGATCGAACCCGGAGCGTTCTGTATAGAACAGGCACGCTCAGCCATTGAGCCACAGTCCTTGTGGCCTGCCACTGTATTCTCAGGGCTGCTGTTTAAAAGATGAGATTATTCTCAAGGCGGTTGGAAGGCCCATATTGGGGCACGCTCAAGATTGCAGGAGAATGGATGTAGCCTGTGCGGTGGTTTACGAGTCTTGTAATAACTGCCGCAATGTTATCGATGCACAGGGATAGCCCTTTGGCGAGGTGAAAAGAGCCGTGTCTTTTGCATGCATGCCTAGTGCATAGGTTTGCTCGAGAAGTGCCAACAATTTCTCCTCGGCGCATAGAACTTGGTGCATAGATCAGGAAGAAAGGGTGCTCTCATGTTCTAGCAGCACTCTCTGAAAAACATGTGTGTGTGTATCTGCCTGCTCTCAATGCCCCCTTGATTTCCAGCCCATTCCTTCTGCATTGCCAACTAAGGCTAACGATACAGGCCCACTTCACAGGGTTGTTGTTGAGTGAGGGGAAGCGTGTTGATCATCTGATGTATTATGTTGATGCAGAGTGTTGACATTTGAAAACAAGTTGGGGAGATGGCCTATGTTCAATACTGGGTATGAGAGAGCTTTTGTCTTGCTGTTATCTGAAGGAATTGGGGGCATATCTTGGGGTGGGATTGCTTCCTTTGAACTCTTCTTCAAAACCCCCACCTATCCCCAAGAAGCCTTGGGCATGCATGCCCTCCTCGCTTCCCCACATAAAGGATTTCTACATGCTGGTTAGCTGGATGAACCCAGATTCTCCCCTACTTTATCCCCACATCCTTTTGATTGTCTCATCTATTTCAATTTCTGATTGGAAGCTTCTTGGGGCAGGGACCTCACACTCAGTATAGCATCCCACATTTTGCTGTTGCTGGGCAAGGGAATAAGTAAGCAATGCAAAGATGTCCCGAAGAAGCGAGGCGGAAGTATTAAGACTTCAGTGCGAGGGATGGCTCGTCGTCGCACAGCTCAGATTCTGCAAACAGGAGCACACTTCTTTTCTGTTTTGCTGGTTATGAGACAGCTGCCTTTTTTGCAAACCTCTGGAAAAAGAGGGCACTCCTTCCAGGAAAGCAATTGTGAGTCCAGCTGGCTTTGGCAGCTTTCCTTCTCTGCTCCCACTAGTATTGCAGACTTTTTACTTTGCGGGCAGTTCTCCTCTTCCTGTTAATAGCTCAGCTGCAGGTGGAAATCCAACCAAGAGAGTTTTTCCTGACATGAAACAAATCCTTGCTTGGCAAAACATTGCTTTATGGATTTTTTCTGCCTGCACCGTGACCATTAAATGTACAACAGCCTGAACAGGAAAAAAAATGTTTGATATACTCTATGTAACCATCTTATTGCTTAAGGAATTGTAGAGACCCTGACAAAAAAGGATGCTTTTTAAAAACTAGCTTTGGTCCTGAATCTTTAACACGAACTAACTTAGCAGGTGAATTTTTTTTTCCTGCTTGGTGTTTCTATCTATGCGGGGAAAAGTTTTCACTCTTTGGCAAGACAAGCTGAGTTCATGGGCAGACACAAAAGGCACAAAGAGACACCTAAGTAATAAGTCTTTATTCAGAAATCTCAAATTGATTTTTCTGCCTTTTAATTATACACCTTTTAAAATTGACGGCAGTGGCAGAAGCTGCAATAAAAATCCCTGTAACTGCGCAAAGAAGCAACACAATCATGCAAACAGAAACACCGAAATTCATTCTGATACCTCTAAATAGCTCGCCGGACAATCAGCGTTCTGCTCACGACTTGCAGATAGGACATGAGGCAGAGCCCGCAGTTGCTTGAATATGCCTAGTTAATGTAAGGATTATAGCGAGCTAATACATGTGAAGCATTTTGAATGCTCTAAAAGCCACGTTCAAATGTTAATTAATATTAATAATAACTTGGGATAAGCCTGTTGGGGAACAAATATGGCTTAGCGTTTGAGCATTTGTTTTGCGGGAAGAAGGTCCCCAGTTCAGTCTTTGGCATCTCCTATTAAAAGGATCTCAGTTGAGCTTGAGTCGGGAGCAGAGCTTTCTCTGTTCGTCTGCCAATCAGATGAACGTTTGTGCAAAGGACAAAAAGGGGTGCAAGTTTATGCGTGGTTCTGATCTGCTCTCACAACAGCGGATCGGCGTTAGAGTTGGCAATTCCCCCGTCTACCCTTTCTACGATGTAAAAGAATTCTTTTGCTCGAGAGGGGAGATCGGTTCGCTCTTGGATGTGTTTCTCCCTGTTTATACTGCCCGTGTTTTGGATGTAGAAGGTCTTCCACGGCATCTCCTGTGAAAGCATCTTGCCTCTCCAGTGGTGGGGAAGGCCCTTCTTTACCAGAGACCTTGGAGAGATAGTGACACAACCGGAGTAAATGATGCTGAGCCAGGCGGGCCAATGGCTTGGTTCTGTATACATTGGCTTGGTACTGTCAATCTTCCAACAGGGTGAATAGGGCAGGTTTGTTTTGAATTGGGGCAGCTTGCTGGATGGAAGATCCAGCTGGTTTTGTTTTTTAAAAAATGGCAGGTAGACATCGGAATGGAAGTATCTGTGAACCCCTTAGGGCCTGGAAATGGTTTTTCTCCAGCAAGTAGCGCGGCCTGTCTAAAGGAGAGAGTTACTGGTTCCTCCCATGCAAGACTTACAACCTCATATTATTATTATTATTATTATTATTATTATTATTATTATTATTATTATTATTAAAATTACACACAACACAATCAGTAATAAATAAAGATCACATGTTATCATTGATTGGCCTTGCTGAGCTGATAAAGTTTCCGCCAGAGACCTAAGTATCAGCCAGGTATCGATGTAATATGTACGCTGTTCCAAGTAACGCCGTCTTTTGCAATTCTGTAGGTGTTATGTCAGAAAGCTGCAGTTTTTCCATATAAGTTGCAATTTTTTTTGAAATAGTTCCCAGTGCCTCGATGACAATGGGGACTACTGTTGCCTTCTTCTTCCATAGTTGGGTGGTTTCTATTGCCAGATCTCTATACTGAATAACAATAACAATAACAATGTTGTTGTTGTTAATTGCATCAGTGATGGATGTGGGCACCAGACCAAGAAAAACCGGGACAGGGAACCCTGGTGGTGTATGTGCAGAGAAGAACAAGCCAAGGATGAGGGGAGGGGCTGTGGCTTGATGGTAGAACATCGGTTTGGCATGCAGGAGGCCCCAGGTTCAATCCCCAGCATGTCCAGTTGAAAGGGCCAGATAATAGGTTATGCAGAAGACCTTGTGCTGAGACCACATGGACAGCGCTGGCCTAGATGAATCCCTAGTCTGATTCAGTATAAGGCAGTTTTGTGAATTCAGGATGAGATCCTTCCAAAAGCAACATGTAATAGCTGCACTGTAGGGGCTCGCAGCCTAGCAGATAAGGCTCCGCGACCCACCAGAAGGCCCCAAACCATGGTTTTAAGAACACTGTTCCATGGCACGGAGGTAGAGCCCCCCTCAATATCTACTGCCTGTAAAGTCTTATTGTGGCACCCATGCTGTGTTGGAGACTAAACTGGATTAAGCAACGCTGGGTGCAGAATAGCTTTTGTTGTCGAAACGCCTGTGCCCAGGGGCACCAGTATTGGGGTGGGGGGGGGGGGAATGAAGCTGCTTTCAGTGACATGGAAAGGCAAGATAAACATACTTTAATAAATAAACCAGATTTCAGACGTTGTCTCGCTGGATTCAGCTATCCCTGTTTAGATTTGTTTTTCCATTTACAAGAAACAAACCTGAGACTCTTCATCTTCGCAACACCTTCTCCTTTACAAGCTTCTCTTAAAACATTTACAGTGGGGGGGCAGTTTGTTTTGTTTTTGGTGTGCATCCGTAGCTTTTAAGTGGTGTCAAAAAACCATCAGCTAACAAACCTGAGGTGAACGCAAAGCATGGAATCCGAAAGAAATGAAAATGCTCGTGTTGGCTTGTCTCTATTAGAAATGTCTGTTAAAATTAAATTCGAGATGCATTTAGGAACTTCTTTGCAAGCAAAAGGATTACCAAGGGAATTTTTTTGGAAAGAATAGCCCGTTTTCTTTGGTCAGTATTCTGCGTTGTGACGTCCCGCATGGGTGTGCTTGATGAGCGCAGACTGTCTCGATGGATCCTTTGCACGGCAAGAGCTGAAGTTGTCCTCCTGGTAACTTGCGACCTATATTTGGGAAATCGCAGATGGTGGCAACGTCCTTGGCGACTGGTCCATTTCCTTCCTGGTTCCTTTCTAATTGGGTCTTTGAAGTATTTTTAAAAGAGCTGTCTGGATAGGAGCTGAATGCGTCTTGCCTCATCAGTCTAAATGGTTGCAGATGGAGACCGGAGGGCTCATAAAGGGCCTTCAAGCTCGTTTGGAATGTGCTGTTGGAACAAACGGAACATCTGTCTCCTTGCCCGCACCCTGGCACGTCTTGTTTGCGGAACCTCTGGGGCTGGATCAGAGCAGACGCTGGAAACATCCCCGTGTGAGCGAGGCTGTAACCGTGGAGTCTCAAGGTGGCTATCTGCTTATGGCAAAACACATTCCGCCTGCCGCTTGAGGATACGTCAGATTGGTGCGAGGTGACGCAAATGTGCCATGCTTTGCAGTGCGCTTGCTCACTCCTGCACCTTCCTTGGCAATGCTTGTATGGCTGGGCTGATAGCCAGGGCTGCTTCAAAGGATGTGCTTGCAGTATGGCACAGCTATCTCTGGGTGCACTCACATGCACAATTCATGCACTAATGTACTATAATGGTGGGGAGCCAAACTCTGTGTCGGATGCAGAGAGCTGTGGGTTGAACCCAGATTCGACAGGAGACGAGAATGCAGTTCCAATCCTTTTAAAAAGGGGAGGGGTCACAGATGAGGAATACAGGGCCTTCCTATCCCAGATGTAAAACCAGGGCTCATTTCGAGGGGGAACACGCAGGAACGCAGTTCTGGCAGTTCCCCAAAGAGGTCACATGTCAGGTGGCCCCGCCCACCTGACTCTAGGCCATTTTGGGCCCGTTTCAGCCCGGATTGGGGCCAAAACTGCCCAGATCGGGTCTCTGACAAGTGGTGGATCACTCTCCCACTCAGCAGTGGGCTGATCCTGACCATTTGGGGGCCCTTTTCAGTCCCTTTTTGCCGTTTTGGGCCCAATTTCGGCCCTGAATGGCCAGGATTGGGTCCAAAACAGCCAGGCTAGCTGATGTCAAGGGGTGTGGCATAAGCAAATCAGTTATGCCAATGACACACTTCCAGCGATGTCAAGGGGTGTGGCATATGCTAATGAGTTATGCTAATAAGTTCCTCCTGCTCTTTTTCTACGAAATGACCCCTGTGTAAAACTCTGCTTATGCTGGTGCCATAGCTACTGCATGCCTGCTGGGGCACTGCATTTTAGCAGTGCTCTTGACCTTGAGGAGAGACCTTTCCGTTAATGTGCATTTGTGTTCTTGCCATTGGCGCAAACTGGGCTTTTTTCTGGGAAAAGCGGTGGTGGAACTCTCAGGAGGGAAATGAGGGAGAAACGCACGGGGTCCCCTTACAAACGGCCATTTCCTCCAGGGGAACTGATCTCTGCCTGGAGATCAGGGGGCGGGGCCACTGGGCACAAGAGGTGCTGGAACTCCGTTCCACTGCATTCCCACTGGAAAAAAAAAGCCCTGGGTGCAAATAATGGTTTGAATCATTTTCAGAACTTCTTGGATTTCTTCCCCCCCCCCCCTCATCTTGTCTTTTTAGCCAGCATTATCTTTTTTCCTTGCCTGCAGTTGAACTCTAAAGCAGGGGTTCGTCATTTTGAATCTCTTGTAACCCGCCCTGGGAATCTGCAGGAAGACGGGGGGGGGGGGGCTGGCACAGAAATGCTCCGTCTCCCGTTTAATTAACGGAGGTGATCGCATCTCAAGGGCACCTCGCTGTGGCAATGTTTGAGAGTGCAGATTCCTTTACTCCAGCTGTCCTGCAGAATTCCATTGCCTCCTTTTGTGTAACGGAGGTGCCGATGATAAGGAAACAGGTTGGGATGTTACCTTCTTTCATATCGAGCTGTTGAGCGGTTGGCTGGCAGAATTAAAAATGTGGCGTTGCAATGTTAATCAATTATTCAAGTGTGGCCGCGTTAGTCTTTATGGAAGACGTTATTAAGAGAATCCAATCGCAACTGGGAGGCTAATTTTTTGTCTTACAAAGCAGGAGCTTTTGAGAACTTTTATTTACTGGGATGAGCCAGCCAGTCTGGAGTTAGTGGTTAAACTGCCCCAGCTTTGAATCTCCACTTTGCCATGCGAGCTTACTGGGGAGACCCTGGGACAGGCACACGCTCCGAATCCAGCCTACCTTGTGAATTTGTTGTCTGGAAAAAGAATGGAGATCTATGCATGATGCCCTGATATTCTTGGGGAAATGATGGGATAAAACACACACACACACACACAGAGAGAGACAGAGAGAGAGAGAGAGAGAGAGAGAGAGAGAGAGAGAGAGAGAGAGAGAGAGAGAGAGATTGATGGGCTTTGTAAATCAAAACAAAACAGTCTTGATAGTAACAGCTGGATTTTCTTAATGTGAATGCGACTGGGCCGAAGATGTACTTTGTCAGGCCCACAGTGTTAATGCAAACATCATTTAATGCCCTGTGGGAATCCCTGGGGGCGGGGGGGGGAGCAAAACAGGATTCAAAGACAACATCCTTAATTCTCAGTCCTTCCACTTGGAGAAAGCAGAACAGGAGAGGGAAGAGGGAGGGACGCTTAAATCGAATGGTGTGACATTAAAAATAGCTCTGGTCCTGTGACAGAGGGAAGCGCAAGCAGAGAGAGAAGCCCTGTTCGTGTTACAGACCTGCATTCTCTGAATGCATTGGCAGGGGGCGGGGACTGGGCTTACCCCCGCTGGGTCTGCCCTGGTCTTCAAACATTCTGGTGACAGTTCATAAAGAGCTGAGGGACATACAAGCCCATGAGCACAAGTGGCACGCACGTTGAAAATAAATCATAATCCATCCTGTGAAACGTTTCCAGTTTCACACAGAGAGTATTTGCACGCACATCTAACGTGTATGTTCAGACCTTCGGCTGAATATGCTAAGGTTGGGGCAGGGCCCGAGGAAGTCAAGGTGACTTAGTGCTGAGTGTGTCAGACTGGGGCAACTGCGGCTCCAGTCCCCGCTCTGGTATGAAGCCTGCTGGCTGGCCTTGGGCCAATGATCCTCTTTCAACCTATCTGACTTTATAAAATCCTTGCATTGATGAAATGGGGACTGGGGACAGAGTGGAGTGCGTATGACCCCCTGAGCTCTTTGGAGGAAAGACGGAATGTAAATGCAATGGAGAGACTCTCTCTACGCATGTATGCATCGAATGCCTGAAAACAGAAGGATTATTTGTCAGAAAGTGAACTTGAAGAGTTGTGTCTGTCAGCCTTTGATAGCCAATGCAATTCTTGTATTTCCCCCACTGGGCATACAAAGCCAGAATACGGATCAGACACAAGTTACCCCTCTTCTTGTTAATTGAATTGCTTCTTACAAGCCAAGGGAAGCTCCTTTTTAGGGAAAAGCCTGAATGTGCCCTGACTTTATATCATACATTTTTTCGGAGAAAAACGAGGTCTCTCGTGGCAGGGTTTAATGTGCTCTTACCGTTTGTTTGCATTGGGGGTGCAACTGAATTTCATTGGATTTGAGTTTGAAAGTTCGAGTATTTTGTGTGCTCAGGGTGAAGTTGCAGTCATCTCCCCCCACAACCAAAATAATGGAATTTAATGATGCAATTTGCTTTGCGTATCACTGGCTTATAGCAAGGGATGGTGACATTCACTAGGGGTGTAGTGGTCAGACTGGCTTTTTTCTAGACTGAGAATTCTCAGACTCTCTAGCCTTTCCTCCTAGGAAAGCTATTCCAGCCCCCTAATCACCTCAGGGGTTGCTCTCCTTTGTAGTTTTTCCAATATCCTCTTTGAGATATGGCAACTAGAGCTGCACACCGTATTCCTTTTAGAGTAGTTGGCACCTTCTGTGATTTGTGGTGTGCATTCTTTCTGGGCCTCATAAGATTGCTGTGAGAATAAAATGCAGAAAAGGAGACTTATGTAAGCTGCTTGCGTCCCCATTAAAGAGAAAGACTTGGATTTGAATGAAGTTAATAGACTCGATCTTTAAGTTAGATTGGGTGTGAAGAAATGGAGTGGGCAGAATTTCTGATTCCGTGAAAGCACAAAGCAATGGGGAAGATCAGCACCAAATGGATGGCCCATGACTGCAGGCCGGTTTGTGCCCCAGCGTCCATAGTGGGGCCACCAGTGGCCTTTGCGACAGTTCTTTTGTTGAGAACTGTGCTTGCTTGCAAGATTGTTTCTTCTCTCTCTCTTTTAAAGGTGCTCTGGTACCCGTGGTGTTCCATCAAAGCACTTGCCCTGCGAGCATGAGTGAGGATTGTACATCGTGATTTGCGCATGAACGTTGCGAGGTCGGGTCCTACCGAGTGAGAATGAATGATGGTCGTGACAGCCTCGCCTGCTGCAGGGCTCCCTGAGCACATGTGATAGGAATAGATTTGAATTCATTTATGCTACAAATAAGGAAACAAAGCCACGATTTGTCATCTGTGCTGAGCTTTATGCGGCGTCCCGAGGGCTTGTGGCAAAAATTAAGACTGAAGTCCTTTGTACATCCACAAATTTGATGGTCTGTTTTCATCACTTGCTGTTGAATGGAATCGTGCATAGCTTTTCTCCTAACTAAACTAGGACTGTGCAGAGTCTAAACTCAACCTTTCTCTTATAACATTAAAAAACCCCACCTGATTAGAGATGGGCACAAACCGAGAAACTTCTGAACCATGCGGTTCATAGTTTGTCGTGTTTCAGGAACCACGTATATTCGTGAACTTGCCCTGGTTCACGAACTGGTTTGTTTGGTTCGTGAAAACATCACTTCCGGTCAGCAGAAGGTCTGCAGAGAGCCCACACACCCCCTTGCCTAGGAAACTGATTGATCAGCGCCAGGCTGTCTGTAGTGATGAACTGAAATACAAACCAAACGAACTGGGCTAAAATTCCTCATGGTTTGTGAGAAATAAGATCCCACGAACCACTGGTTCGCGAACCATGAACCGGCCCAGTTTGCAACAAACTTTGGCTTATATTTCGGTTCGTGCTCGCTTTAACACCTGATACTAGAAAGTTGGTGTGTATAAGCCAACCTCTGATAATAATGTGCAGTGACGCCTCTTCTTGAAGCACAATTTGGTCACAAATTGCGAACAGCAACACTGAACCCTTGAAAAAAAGAAGTTTGCTTTTTTATTGAGCACTTGAAATGGTTCTCATTGCAAATAGGCCATGTGCCTGCCTTCTTGTGTTGCTCTGTCTCAATGGTCTGTCACCCATCCAATGAAGTGCACTTATGAATTTGCAGGACCCCCCACCCATGCTTTAGAATGTGACCCGCTTTCTCTTTCCTTTGTGCTTAAAGAGAAACAAGCAAATCCTTTTGACTTTTCAAAGACAGGTTGGTTTTAGACTTCCAAATGAGCAGAGTGGAGGGAGAGAAACAACATGGGAAATACTTCAGAGGAGTTAGTTGAACTCTCCCTTTGATTATATTTCTCATTGTTCAGCTAATGTAAAATGCGTGGCTGTTGAAATCCTGATTAGTCTTACAGCAAGATTCAGGTCCAGTAGCATCTTAAAGACCAACTAGTTTTCCAGGGTACGAGCTTTCAAGAGTCAGAGCTTCCTTCATCAGATACAAGGAGTGGAAAAAGGAAGGAGTCCTTATAATCCAGGCAGAAGGTGGGAGGAGTTTTGTAAATTAGACTGTCAGAAAGCTAGCTGTAATACATTATCTAGTTAGCTTGACAGAGCAGGGGTGCGAAGTGCAGAAAATTAGCATCTAGAATGGAAGAAAAACCCTATGTCCCGATTTAACCCTGGGAGAGCCATTGTTCCAAATTAGCAAACAAACTCAGTTTCAGCAAGCTTGTGCTGTAATTTCCCTTTGACGTTTATCTGCTTGAGAACTGCTGCTCTTAAGTCAGTGATGGAACGTCCTTCCAGTTGAAATGTTCTCCCACTTGTTTTTGAATGTTGTGAGTTTTGATATCAGATTTATGTCGGTTCATTCTTTTGCGAAGGGACTAACCTGTTCGTCTAATACAGAGAGCTGAAGGGCATTGCTGACGCTTGACGGCATATAGAACATTGGAAGATGAACAAGTCATTGAGCCTGAGATGGCATCACTGGTGCGGTTAGGTCCAGTGATTGTGTTGTTGGAGTGAATATGGGGGCAGAGTTGGCAACTTGGTTTATGGGAGGCTTTCATCCCAGAATTTGTGTCCATGTTGGGCATGCATGGTTATGAGTGAGGAGTTTAAGGTTGGGGAGCTGTCTGTGGGCAAGAAAAGCTTTCGTCTCGGTCATAGAGCAGTAATGGTGGCTAGGGACACCAAGCAAGGTTGCCATCCTTGAAAAGACTATCCTAGAGAGCTACCGTAGCATAGCGGTTAAGTGGCTGGACTGTAAGTCAGCACTCCGCTGGTTCGACTCCCACTCCTGCCACAAGCTCAGCAGGTGGCCTTGAGTGAGCTACTCCTCTTAGCCCCAGATCCCCAGCTGTAGTGTGGGGATCATAATAACACTGATTTAGTCCACTTTTCTGAGTGGGGCACTGATCGGCCCAGAAAAGCGGTATATAAGCCTATGATGATTGTTGTTGTTGCTGTTGTCATTATTACTATTATTTATTAGTTCAAGAGCTAGTT
Source organism: Eublepharis macularius (assembly GCF_028583425.1). Lineage (NCBI taxonomy): Eukaryota > Metazoa > Chordata > Lepidosauria > Squamata > Eublepharidae > Eublepharis > Eublepharis macularius. The sequence goes on along the minus strand of NC_072807.1, from coordinate 35,829,532 downwards.
TGATACAGGAATCAGAGTGCTGGACTTGGGTCTGGGTTGGAGCTCTTACTTGTGCCCTCTGAAACTTATTGGGTGACTTTAAGCCACATGAAAGGGAAAAATCTCCTCTTCCCTATGTGGCCCTGTCCCAGAACCCTACCCAGCTACAGCGATGTTGGGTAGATTGGACTATGGCTTTCCTCACCCCTTGCAAATCTCCTTTTCTGTTTACTGTAGATCAACAACGTCCTTGTTTTTTTTTCATTATCCCAACTTTCTCTTGTGCTTCTCCCTAAATTTTAAGCGATAGATTCCGCCTCCCCGGTCATGTAGGTGGTAAAAAGTTATCCTTAAGAGAAATTCCTGATCCACATTCACGTATCTTTCCTTCCCTAATCGATGTAATAGGTATTGGAAAGTCTCCGAATCTTTTCTTTTTTAATCCACAAGTCTCTAGTCCTTAAGATGCCAGAAGAAGGCTTTGAGCAATGACTGGTGAAATCTTAGACACCAGATTAGTGAAGAAAAGGGGCCATTGTAGGAGCTACCTTTATTCCTTCTCCATTAGCTTAGAAGAGCAGATGATAGCTTTATAATTCATCGATGTTGTTGCCTTGAATCTTAGCCAGGTTCTGTAGCTCAATTCCACCTCTCCTTGTTTTTCCCCCTTCCAGGCCAGACCTTGTGGTCTTATTGCTTCTGCGAAGTACCTCCCTGGACTCCATTGCTCTGTCGTTCTTGCTTTAGCATCAATTTGTGTCTTTTAAAGAGGAGGCATCTCTCTCAGGTTTAATTGCGTGTTTTCCCCCCTCCCCCGCCCCCTTTTATGTTTACTGTGGGGATTAATAAGGAACTGCAGCGTAAGGAGATTCTGATACGGCTTCTTCTTTATTGTTTAATTTAGGAAAATGCTATGGACGATTGAGTTTTAGCCTCTCTTGTGCTACAGTTGCAAGAACAATTTGTGCGGGAGATTAGTTGAGCTTCAGAGCTTTGTGGCCCGGCCCTGTGGTGACCCGTCATGGAAAGTGCTGAGTCGACGTAGCCGACTGGCAGTTTCCAAAACTGATGTCCCCTGTGGCTGATACCTATGAGTGAATGATGCTAGGTAGCCCAGGAGCGGAAAATCCTCAGTTATCTCTCGGCAGGCCTGCTCTTGTCTTTACCATTCTTCAAGAAATATGCCCTCATTGGGGTACTTCTGTAATTCTTCATTCAATTTTGTCCCTGGAGTTTCAACACAAGATACTGCCTAGGTCTCTACAGACAACATTACGTGTTGTGAAATTGGTGTGCACATATGTAAGCTGTCCCAGACCCCTAGAGTTGCCAGCACTATCGTAGCAAAGGTCAGGAGATTTGGAGAGCCATTGTTGTGGCTGAGGATGGTGGAGTTTGAGGAAGGATGTGACATTGCTTCCAGCTGACGCTTTAGGAATTTCCCTTAGTTGCTGTGGTAAAGACCATAGAGACAAGGCAACATTCCTAGAGCATCAATATGGAGGCTGTTTTCCAGCTATTTTTTCTTCCGTTCCTCACTTTCTTGAGGGAGGGAGATTGGGACCAGGGGTGGGGGCTTACCCATAGGGTTTCCAGATACAGGTTGGGAAATTCCTGGAGATTTGTGGGGGTGGAGCCTGGAGAGGGTGGGGTTTGGGGAGGGGAGGGGCCTCAGAATGGTATAATGCCCTAGAGTCCACCCTCCAAAGCAGCCACTTTCTCCAGGGGAAATGATCTCTGTCACCTGGAGATCAGTCATAATTCGGGAGCTCTCCAGCCACCACCTGGAGGCTGGCAACCCTACTTACCCACCTTAGGCAGGCAAATGGCATGCCTATGAAAGGTTGCCAGCTCCAGGTTGGGATATTCCTGGAGATTTTGAGGGTGGAGCCTGATGAGGGTGGGGTTTGGGGAAGGAATAGGCCTCGGCAGGGTATAATGCTATAGATTCCACCCTCCAAAGCACCCATTTTCTCCAGGGGAACTGCTCTCGGTTGGCTGAAGATAAATTGTAATTCCAGCAGATCTCCAGCCACCACCTGGAGGCTGGCAACCTTATGCTTATGCCCCCTCTGTGCCTGATAGCTGACTCTTGAGCTCAGTCTATGCATATAGGAAGCCCACATGCACAGGCTCTGTTCCTGTGACTGGGAACGCTGCATTTTTTAACACTTTTATTCACAGGGACAGATGCCTCCATGCATCTGTTTCCTGTGCACGATCAAGAACGAGGGGTCATAGATGGGGCAGGGGTATGTGGAACCAGAACACAAGCGTTTGCTCTCCCTTCCACGTGCCCTTTATTTTCAACTTGCTGAATAGCATCTGTAGAGGTCTACTGGGTCAGACGCTGGCCTGACAAGCTTTGTATTATCCTCTGTGACTGACAGCAGGTCTCTTGGCCCTCGGGTAGAGCACTTTCACTTCACCTGCAATCTGATCCTTTCTGGCAAGGGGACTGAACCTGGGACATTTGCATGTCAAACACATTCCCTGTCCCTGCACCCTGCCTTTTGGGGGTTGAAACTTATCTGGTCATAGGGTTGCCAGCTCCAAGTTGGGAAATTCCCGGAGATCTGGGGGGTGAAACCTGGAGAAAGTGGGGTTTGGGGCGGGAAAGGACCGTGGCATGGCATAATTCCATAGAGTCCACCCCCCCACCCCCCAAGTGGCCATTTTCTCCAGGTGAACTGATCTCTGTGGTCTGGAGACCAGTTGTAATCCCGGGAGATCTCCAGCCGCTAGCTGGAGGCTGGCAACCCTATCTGGTCATGTATCTGAAGCAGAATCAGTGCCTTAGGAATTCCCTCCACAGTTCAGTTACTTATTTTTGCCTTCCTCTTTGCTTGTGTATGCAATTGTTGAGGATTTCAGTCCTTTTAATTTATTCTGCGTTCTCTCCCCCCCCTCCATATTACTGATTCACATCGATAAAACATTGCAAAGAAAAATAATCCCCACTCTGATAGGATTGCATGTGCATCTGTGTGAAGTCTTATTAATGCTCAGGAGAGCATATGCAATGAGGTCTAGGTGCCACCGTACCATTCCTCCTGTGTGTGTAATGTGCTGTCAAGACACCTCCGACCTATGGTGACCCTATGAATGAGAGACCTCCAAAATGTCCTATCATGAACAGACTGGCTCAGATCTTGCAAACTGGAGGACGTGGCTTCTTTTATTGAGTCAAGCCATTTTGTTTTAGGTCTTCCTCTTTTCCTATTGCCTTCCACTTTTCCTAGCATGATTGACTTTTCCAGAGAATGTCTTCTCATGATGTGACCAAAGTATGATAGCCTTAGTTTTGCCATTTTCGCTTCTAGAGAGAATTCATACTTTTTTAAAAAATGTATTTTTATTAACTTTTCAGACTTTTACAAACTTCCACAAACCATCAACATTAACAGTAACAGTTATCACACACACACCCTTAGTACAAAAGTACGTATCCTATTTTAATTTCCAATTGTCTTTTTGGCCATCCATGGTATCCGCAAAACTCTCCTCCAGCACCAGATTTCAGATGAATCCATTTTCTTCCTGTCAGTTTTCTTCATTATCCAACTTTCACATCCGTACATAGTAATGGGGAATACCATAGTTTGGATTATCTTGATCTTGGTTCCCAGAGAGATCTCTTTATCTTTAAGGATCTTTTCTAGCTCCCTCACAGCTGCTCTTCTGAGGGCCAAGCTACACATGACGAATGACACTTGAACGGCAAGTGTATTTTTCCCTGTTCACTTGCCCTCCACTCAATCCACTTGCCGTTCAAGTGTCATTCGTCATGTGTAGCTTGGCCCTCAGTCTCAATCTTCTTCTGATTTCTTCATTGCAGTCTCCCTTTGGGTTGATGATTGAGTCAAGGAATAGAAAATCTTGAACTTACACCAATTTCCCCACAGGTCTCCAACACACTCTCACTGAAAGGAAATAAACCAGTTTAGAATTGCTCCTTGATTCTCATCACTCCAAATTGGGGGGTGGGGAGGGCTTGTGGAAAACTTTGATTCCCTTTTTGCTGCATGCCCCTGAAGTCTTTCATTGCCCTTGAAGTTTTGTATCTACCATATGACTTTTTTAAAAAAAGTCCAGGGATCCGTAGTAAAGATGGATGGTATTGTCGAAGGCTTTCACGGCCGGAGAACGATGGTTGTTGTGGGTTTTCCGGGCTGTATTGCCGTGGTCTTGGCATTATAGTTCCTGATGTTTCGCCAGCAGCTGTGGCTGGCATCTTCAGAGGTGTAGCACCAAAAGACAGAGATCTCTCAGTGTCACCTTGTCGAAGGCTTTCACGGCCGGAGAACGATGGTTGTTGTGGGTTTTCCGGGCTGTATTGCCGTGGTCTTGGCATTATAGTTCCTGATGTTTCGCCAGCAGCTGTGGCTGGCATCTTCAGAGGTGTAGCACCAAAAGACAGAGATCTCTCAGTGTCACCTTGTCGAAGGCTTTCACGGCCGGAGAACGATGGTTGTTGTGGGTTTTCCGGGCTGTATTGCCGTGGTCTTGGCATTATAGTTCCTGATGTTTCGCCAGCAGCTGTGGCTGGCATCTTCAGAGGTGTAGCACCAAAAGACAGAGATCTCTCAGTGTCACCTTGTCGAAGGCTTTCACGGCCGGAGAACGATGGTTGTTGTGGGTTTTCCGGGCTGTATTGCCGTGGTCTTGGCATTATAGTTCCTGATGTTTCGCCAGCAGCTGTGGCTGGCATCTTCAGAGGTGTAGCACCAAAGGACAGAGATCTCTCAGTGTCACCTTGTCGAAGGCTTTCACGGCCGGAGAACGATGGTTGTTGTGGGTTTTCCGGGCTGTATTGCCGTGGTCTTGGCATTATAGTTCCTGATGTTTCGCCAGCAGCTGTGGCTGGCATCTTCAGAGGTGTAGCACCAAAAGACAGAGATCTCTCAGTGTCACCTTGTCGAAGGCTTTCACGGCCGGAGAACGATGGTTGTTGTGGGTTTTCCGGGCTGTATTGCCGTGGTCTTGGCATTATAGTTCCTGATGTTTCGCCAGCAGCTGTGGCTGGCATCTTCAGAGGTGTAGCACCAAAAGACAGAGATCTCTCAGTGTCACCTTGTCGAAGGCTTTCACGGCCGGAGAACGATGGTTGTTGTGGGTTTTCCGGGCTGTATTGCCGTGGTCTTGGCATTATAGTTCCTGATGTTTCGCCAGCAGCTGTGGCTGGCATCTTCAGAGGTGTAGCACCAAAAGACAGAGATCTCTCAGTGTCACCTTGTCGAAGGCTTTCACGGCCGGAGAACGATGGTTGTTGTGGGTTTTCCGGGCTGTATTGCCGTGGTCTTGGCATTATAGTTCCTGATGTTTCGCCAGCAGCTGTGGCTGGCATCTTCAGAGGTGTAGCACCAAAGGACAGAGATCTCTCAGTGTCACCTTGTCGAAGGCTTTCACGGCCGGAGAACGATGGTTGTTGTGGGTTTTCCGGGCTGTATTGCCGTGGTCTTGGCATTATAGTTCCTGATGTTTCGCCAGCAGCTGTGGCTGGCATCTTCAGAGGTGTAGCACCAAAAGACAGAGATCTCTCAGTGTCACCTTGTCGAAGGCTTTCACGGCCGGAGAACGATGGTTGTTGTGGGTTTTCCGGGCTGTATTGCCGTGGTCTTGGCATTATAGTTCCTGATGTTTCGCCAGCAGCTGTGGCTGGCATCTTCAGAGGTGTAGCACCAAAAGACAGAGATCTCTCAGTGTCACCTTTTCGAAGGCTTTCACGGCCGGAGAACGATGGTTGTTGTGGGTTTTCCGGGCTGTATTGCCGTGGTCTTGGCATTATAGTTCCTGATGTTTCGCCAGCAGCTGTGGCTGGCATCTTCAGAGGTGTAGCACCAAAAGACAGAGATCTCTCAGTGTCACCTTGTCGAAGGCTTTCACGGCCGGAGAACGATGGTTGTTGTGGGTTTTCCGGGCTGTATTGCCGTGGTCTTGGCATTATAGTTCCTGATGTTTCGCCAGCAGCTGTGGCTGGCATCTTCAGAGGTGTAGCACCAAAAGACAGAGATCTCTCAGTGTCACCTTGTCGAAGGCTTTCACGGCCGGAGAACGATGGTTGTTGTGGGTTTTCCGGGCTGTATTGCCGTGGTCTTGGCATTGTAGTTCCTGATGTTTTGCCAGCGGCTGTGGCTGGCATCTTCAGAGGTGTAGCACCAAAAGACAGAGATCTCTCAGTGTCACCTTGTCGAAGGCTTTCACGGCCGGAGAACGATGGTTGTTGTGGGTTTTCCGGGCTGTATTGCCGTGGTCTTGGCATTATAGTTCCTGATGTTTCGCCAGCAGCTGTGGCTGGCATCTTCAGAGGTGTAGCACCAAAAGACAGAGATCTCTCAGTGTCACCTTGTCGAAGGCTTTCACGGCCGGAGAACGATGGTTGTTGTGGGTTTTCCGGGCTGTATTGCCGTGGTCTTGGCATTATAGTTCCTGACGGGTTCGTGATGGATGGGTTCGTGGCGCTGCGAGAGGTGGCTTTTCTGTTACAGGAGTGATAACTGCGGAATGCATGGAAACAGCCACAAATGAAGCTTGTCACTGCATAACTGAGGGGCGCAAAAACAATTCTGTCTGAAAACAGACCCTTGCCTCTTCGAAAGCAGCTTCCAAATTAATACAAGAGAGCTGTCATTCTTTGGAAGTGAGATTCCAAAGACAAAAGAAAGGGGGAAATACCTTGATGCGCTGAATATTTCGAGCAAGGGGAATAAACAACCTCGTTTCCATCTGCTGGCTATTTAAGTTGCCAAGTTCTTTCCCTTTGCATCAAAGGATTGGGGTGGGTGGATAGCTGTCGGAGAGACAGAAGGTGCGGCGTGTTCGCGTCCACAGGGAAAATACGGTGGTAGTGTTGCAATGCCCCTGTTTCATTCGAAGGGAGTCTCTAGGTGCTTGTGAAAATAGACTTTGTGCTACCTGAAGGTCTGCCAGCTTTCTCTTCTGGGCTGTTGTTCATGTGGAACACCTTAAGCCAAACGTTTGTCGAATTTGGCTGAACTGTGAGGTCTCATGGGGCACTTCTCTCTCGACTCTGACATTTTCAGCCAGGGTCTTTGAGAGCGACCATGTAAAAAGAAATAAGGTCGCAGCAGCTGCAAAAACCAGAAGACGTTGCGGCCTGATTTTGGAGGAGAGGGTGAAGGCGTGGGGAGAACAAAATCCTAGGCAATGATTGGGAGAAAACCCTGCTGATTCGTCCAATTTATTTCTTTTTGTCAATTCATAGATTTTGTCAACGTTTTTGTTTTTCTGCCATTTGCTTTTGGTTTTGTGGAGCTGTTGGGACTGCATGCATTTATCATACCTTTCTTATATACTGTTTATATGGAATAACGTGTGCAGTGTAGGCTTTGCATACATTAAACTTGCTCAATGGCTTACTTATAAGTAGCAGGATTTGAGTCCAGTGGCGCCTTAGGGCCAAGCTACACATGACGAATGACACTTGAATGGCAAGTGGATTGAGTGGAGGGCAAGTGAACAGGGAGAAATACACTTGCTGTTCAAGTGTTATTCGTCATGTGTAGCTTGGCCCTTAGAGCCCAACATGATTTTCAGGGAATAAAGAGTCAAAGCTCCCTTCTCCAGATACAAATATCAGAGAGGAGCTTTGACTCTCGACACCTGGAAGACACCCGGGCTGGCCAAGATCTTATATCCTTTCAGCAGGCCCACAAGACAGAGAGTTTCCACCAGGCATATGGTTGAGGATAGTCTTTGATCATCTTAGGGGCAACGAAATCATCTTCCCCCTATAAGTGCAGTCACCAGATTATCATAAACTGTGGCCCCCGCCCCACCCCTTCTGTTCTGTTCTGCTTATTTACATAATGATTGGGGCATTGGAGAGGGGCTGCCATCCGAAATACTGTTTGCATGTATTTATGGTTGCTTTTTTGGTTTTAACTGTATTTGTATGTTTTAATGCCCATTGAACATTTTATCGTAACCCGCCTTGAGCCCATTTGCATGGAGCACGGGCTATAAATCAAATCAAATCAATAATCAATCAATCAATCAATCAATCAATCAATCAATCAGCTCATACCCTGAAAATGTTGCTGGTGTCTAAGGGCCAAGCTACACATGACGAATGACACTTGAACGGCAAGTGGATTGAGTGGAGGCAAATGAACAGGGAGAAATACACTCGCTGTAGCTTGGCCCTAAGGTGCCTCTGGACTCAACTCCTGCTGTTCTACTGCAGACCCATATGGCTACCTCCCTGAAACCACTTTCTAAGCACTCTTACAAGAACTCAAGAAGACTCTTGCTGGCCTGAAGGTCCTTTTGGTGTCCACAGCCTCTTTCCAGTAGTTTCCAGATGCTTCTGTGAAGCCCACAAGCTCCCCTTGATGGTCTTTCAGAGCTCTGCTGCCTTGAGTTTGAAGGGTCTATTTAGTCGCCATTGCTAACATTGCTGTCTGTCCATGCTGTAATTCTGTTCTCTGTACAGTAAGAAGAACTGCACCTGTTTGGCGCTGTCAAGTGTGGGAGGGTTTGTCGTTTTCACTCAAATAGAGGCACGCTGCCATATCACCTGGGGTGTCTGGTAGGTCAGGGACCTCTTGCCACCCTCCTTTCTGTATTTCCCTGGAAACATGTCATTATTCCTCAGAGCTCCTCTGTTTTTAGCAGCTTTCTGGGTTTTTTTTAAAACATGAAACGACTATTGTTGGGAGCAATTAAATGGTCGTGTACTGGAGGCCCACGCCAAAAAGCATATGTTTCTTGGCCTCTGAAATATCTTTTTGTCTTATGTTGAAAACATTTCTATTACTTGGGGGAGTTGTAAACAAGCGAATACACAACTGCTGTTTTACAAAGCACTCCCTCCCAATTTAACTGGGAATGATCCCAAAGTACATCCAGGCACAACTCAAGAACATTGTTTTTATTTCTGATTTTATTCTGTTTGTGCCCTGCCCTGGAATGCAGCGCAGCTTATCTAAGATTCCTAGGATGTGTGCCATCCAGGCTAGGATTGCCAGGTCCCCTAAATCTCCAGGTGGGAGGTGGGTGACCTGTCACTTACCTTACTCCTGCCTGAGAAGTGATGTCATTGAACAGACCACGTGCTGCCCCTGGTAGCACTCCCGTGCTATACAGGGGGCTGAATTGGGTCTAATTTGTTCTGAATCAGGCCGCTGCCGAGCACCGAAGTGCTGCTGGGGCAGAGCGATGGGCCCTGAGGTGCTCCTGTGCTCTGCAGTGGCCTGAATTGGGCCAGATTTGGCCCAAATCGGGCCACTGTGGAGCATGGGAGTACTTCTGCACTCTGCAGAGCTGCTGCCATACATGGGAGTGCACCACGCTGCCTGGGAGCATGACCTCGAGACCCCCTGCCTTCCCCCCCCCCCGATAAGGTAAGAAGGGGCACGGGGTATAGAGTAGGAGTGGGGAATCCCTCACCCCCAGTGGGGGAACTGGCAACCCTAAACCAGGTCTGAGCCAGAACCCAAGATCACTTAATTATGTGTTCTTAGGGTTGCCAGCTCCAAGTTGGGAAATTCCTGGAGATCTAGGGGGTGAAACCTGGAGAAACCTGGAGAAAGTGGAGTTTGGGGAGGGAAAAGACTTTGGCATGGCATAATTCCATAGAGTCCACCCCCAAAGTAGCCATTTTCTCCAGGTGAACTGATCTCTGTGGCCTGGAGACCAGTTGTAATTCTGGGAGATCTCCAGCCACTACCTGGAGGCTGGCAACCCTATGTGTTCTCCAGACTTAATCTGAGACCTTCATAAAACCTGAATGGGCTCTGGGCTCTATTGAGCCATCCAAGATTAGATATTCTTAGGACCTAGAGCCCTCTGAAGACGTAAAAATGATCCCTGCTTCTTACTGAGTGTTACTAATCAATTTCTCCGGCTTCCTCCTCCTTCCCAAGGAACCAAAAATAGATGGACGTGGTCTTAGAGTGAGGAGGGAAGCCCCTCGCTTGGAGAAGAAGCCCCTTTGTAGCTTTCTGTAGAACTATCCAGCCTGCACTCTCTGCCTCATTCGTATATGACCTTCTCTCGTTCCCCGTGGAACGGACTTGTTTTTATATCTGCCCTAACACGATTCCTTTCCTGTTTTACAAGGAGAAATGTCTGCTTTTTCACAGGCGATTTCTGATCTCCTGAGCAGCCTCGCAGAAGACTTTGGAAGGCACTGGGAAGCGGCTTTTGCGCCCATGGAGTCACGTTGGGGGGGGGGGCGGGGGCGGTGAGCACACTGAACCTGCAACGCTCAGCTCTGACGTGTGTTATTCTGTTTGTCTGTCTGCCAACGCAAGGCAGAGAGAGATTTTTCTCAGCACCTGCTACTGAGTTCCTTTAACTGGAGATAAACCTGGGGCTTTGTGCTTGTAACCAGGTGCTCCGCCTCTCAGCCGTGGTTTCTCTCCAAAGATGTGGAGGTCTTCATTGCCAGGCCCTAGAAGCGAGTAGCTTTTTAAAGCAAAGAAACCATCTCAGCGGTGGAACCAGTAAGGTAGACTTGGATCAACCCTACTGCTCTGGGATTAGTTTACTCCCAAGTGAGCCAAAACTGGGCTTGCCGACCTCCAGGTGGTGGCTGGAGATCTCCAGGAATTATAACTGATCTCCAGGTCACAAGAGATCAGTTCTCTTGGAGAAAATGGCAGTTTTGGAGGGTGGGCATTATACAACGCTGAGGTCCGTCCCCTCCCCAAATCCTGCCCTCCCCAGGCTCTGCCTCCAAATTTCCCAACCAAGAGTTGCAACCCTAAAGACACAGTCAGAGGAAGCTCTAACCTCCTTTTCACCAATACCGGCAGGGATGCTGACGGATCTCTCGCTCCAGATCCCAACAAGGAGCTAATGGATTGCCCAAGAACCCTACTGGAACAGCTGGGGGCATCTTCTCCAGCATTCTGTTCCCAGCAGTGACTGGGCACGTACCTCCAGGAAACCCCACAGTTCATATTCACAGTTCACAGCTCCCTTCCCCATCATGTTTGTCTCTACTGCTGCCTCTGAATGCGGAAGGCTCCATTTCACAACAATGGGCGATCAGTGCAGATAGACTTTTAGCCTCCACAGATTTATCTTTCCCTGTTTTAAGGCCAACGAAGGGCCAAATGGTATGAGATTCTGAGAGTTTCCCAAGTGGCGATCTCAAGAGACTTTTGTGGGTGGGTCCAAAATGGACAAGACAGAAGGAGATCCATGCATTACTAATTTTATTGTTAGATAGCAGCTGTGGCTTTCCCCCAGTCAGTCGTACGAGTCTGGCATGGGGCGTGGATTTAACTCCAACAGCCACCCCGCCATTTTGGTGGCCTCAGAACAACTCTCCTTGAAACTGTTATTTGACACATTAAGGGAAACACACAGGTTGCCTATGGGCCAAGCTACACATGACGAATGACACTTGAACGGCAAGTGGATTGAGTGGAGGGCAAGTGAACAGGGAGAAATACACTTGCTGTTCAAGTGTCATTCGTCACTTATAGCTTGGCCCTCAGTTTTCCTTTCAGTGGGGCAAGTGGTAAATTTCAGGAGCTGTTTCTCATCAATAGAATAGCATAGGGAGAATGAGTTAACCTCCCCCCTCCATGCCAGCATCCAAGCCCAATCTGATGGGGACATAGAGCCAAACTACAAGTGACGCCTGACACAGGTTAGACACTTGTCGGCTTCCCTCAAGTTTTGGCGGGAAATGTAGGCAGCTTGGCGGAATGTTGGACAAGTGACAGTTGAAAAGTCCATTGGACAGCAGTCGGAGAGCCAAGCTGCAAGATCAGGATGCCTACGTTTCCAGCAAAACTTGAGGGAAGCTGACAAGTGTCCAACCTCTGTCAGGCGTCACTTGTCGCTTGGCTCAGGGCCAAGCTACACATGACGAATGACACTTGAATGGCAAGTGTATTTCTCCCTGTTCACTTGCCCTCCACTCAATCCACTTGCCGTTCAAGTGTCATTCGTCATGTGTAGCTTGGCCCTCAGAGTTGCAACCTGCCAAATTAAAAAAAAAAAGCTCAGGAGATCCATACACGGATCACGTGGGTGGACATGGATGCATCTTGTGGCTTCATTTCCCCCTGTCAGTTATGTGAAGCCCTTTCTGAAAGAAAGCAGTAGCTGTGCATTAGAGGGTGCCTCCTCGAGAATGGAGAATAAATTGAGCCCTTAGGCCAACAGTTTCCTAGATCCGGGCGTACTCGCATCAAAATGTCACGCTCCATTTTCCTTGCCCAGCTGGAGTCTGTTTCTTACTGAAATTGAACGGTAGGTCCTGGGAAGTTCTGTGGTCCTAGAACAGGAAGGAAGGTGTATGTGGACTAGAAGAATGTCTTCTCTTACCATTCTCTGTGTTTAAACTTTTAAATAGCCCTAAAGACTAAAGTTAAGCAATTTTTTTTAAAGTGGTCAGTAAGCGAATACTGGTATAGAAAGATGGATTTGTGCTTGCCCTTTTAAAAAGAACGTGATTTTGGAGTTCCACGTCTGTAATGACGCCAAGATCATATTTGATGCTGAGATGGTGTAATGAAGTGTTTTGAATACAGAGCTACAAAATAACATGGTTAGTATCGATTCTTGTAATAACATCATGGCAAAATGATTATCCTGTTTACTCCCTTCCTGGCACCTCTTGGCACAGGAATAGCACCCTTGGCTACAGGTCAGTATGGCCCAGCTAAGTTGGCTATCTTGTACTGTCAAGGTGATCCCTGCTGGTAGACCATGTGCAAGATGGCTTGTTTGAGCTGGCAGTGAAAGCATTGTCGCCTCTGATTTGCTGGCATACCTAAATGCAAAATGTCAAGGCACCCTGGGAGACTTGTTAATCTGGGCACGATGCTTTTCTATGAAGGATGTCCAGCGGTCAGCGATGGCAAACGTAGAACTTGTCTAACAAGCTTGGTAGGGGAGGACCTTGTGCTGCAATGTACCTAAGCCCGGAAGGGACCGTCTCTCAGCAGTGGAATGCCTGCGTGGTTGCAGAAGGTCTTAGGTTCAACTCATCTCCAATTAGAGGAGGAGACAAAGCTATGCTAGACAGATTGATGTTGAACCAGACGAACGAATACGCTAGGAAATTCCAGAAACTAACCTGACTCACAAAGCATATTTTATTTATTTATTTACTTATTTAATCAATCATATTTATGTCATGGCCTCCCCTTGAACGGGCTCAGGATAGTGCACAACAATAAAATACAGAGTTACAAACTTAACAGCACAAAATACAGAAAATCAAGCACAACAATCTAAAAAAATCAGGAGTAGTTAACATATACAAAAGACGACTATTACAAAAGCTACAGGCTCAGCTGTGATACAGTGCCCAGGCAGTAGAGGATGGGTCATAGAAAAAGAGCTGGAGGAACTCATTAGCATAACTCATTAGCATATGCCATGCCCCTTGACAGCACTGGCAGTGTGTCATTAGCATAACTGATTTGCATATGCCACACCCCCTGACGTCACCTATCCTGGCTGTTTTGGACCCAATCCTGGCCATTTAGGGCCGAAATTGGGCCCAAAATGGCAAAAAGGGGCCCAAGATGGTCAGGATTTGGCTGCTGCTGAGTGGGAGAGTGATCTACCACCCATCAGAGGCCCGATCCTGGCCGTTTCGGCCCCAATCCAGGCCCAATCCAGGCCCGAAACGAGCCCAAAATGGCTGAGAGTCAGGTGGGCAGGGCCACCTGTCCTGTGACCTCTTTGGGGAACTGCCAGAA